>NC_059173.1:53694429-53997838 GCF_019923935.1 Bubalus bubalis | reverse complement strand
AGTACACAGTCTCAGAATAGAATTAAAAGGTCTGTGAGAACTTTACACCAGTATTTTTGTAGTGTGTCAGCATTAAGGAGTCATCATTGGTCTGCATCACTCCAAGTCTTGGGTCTAGAAATTAAAATTAAAGATAAGGTCTTACTAGCAGCAGAACTGAATGTGACCATCATCACCTGCTCACTAGATACTATAATCCTGTTAACGCATTGTGAAACATGCCAGACTTCCCTTACCTTTCTTTTTTTCCCCATCAGCATTAAATTATGTCACTTGAGAAAAGAAAATTTAACGAAATTTTAGAATTCCTGCTTAATATGTGTAGAACTCTGCTATGAATGTGAGTGTTTAGGGACAGGACAAAATTCAATAATAACTCCAGGTATATACATATGATTAAGAGCCAGCTATTTAATTGTTCAGTCGCTAAGTTGTGTCCGATTCTTTGCCATCCCATGAACTGCAGCACACCAGGTTTCTCTGTCCTTCAGTATCTCCTGGAGCTTGCTCAAACTCATATCCATTGAGTCAATGATGCCATCCAACCTTCTCATCCTCTGTTGCCTCCTCCCCTTTCCCTCACTCCTTCCCAGCATCAGGGTCTTTTCCAGTGAGTCGGCTCTTCACATCAGGTGGCCAAAAGCACGGGAGCTTCAGCTTCAGCATTAGTCCTTCAAGTGAGTATTCAGGGTTGATTTCCTTTAGGATACACTGGTTTGATCTTGCTGTCCAAGGGACTCTGAAGAGTCTTCTCCAGCACCACAATTTAAACGCATCAATCAGCACTCAAACTTCTTTACAGTCCAACTCTCACATCCATACACGACTACTGAAAAAACCATAGCTATTTAATAGAATCTAATTATTTCAATGAAAAATAATCCCAACGAGCTTAAGGAAAACAATGGAGTGGTCACGGGGACACAGAAAGAGAAGTACAAGTGATTACTCAATTATACAAACGTAAATTATAAATTATTTTAAAGCAAACATTTTTATTTTCCAGCATAACACATAAAAACAGAAATGAATTATTTATAGGATAATGACTGGCCCCTAATTTCTAAACATTACAGAAGTCCTCATAAAAAACATACAGGCCAAGGAAGAAAGCAAATAAAATCACCCAGAGCATTACAAAATGAGACAACTAAAAGCTAACTTACATCAGATCAGATCAGATCAGTCACTCAGTCGTGTTCGACTCTTTGCGATCCCATGAATCGCAGCACGCCAGGCCTCCCTGTCCATCACCAACTCCCGGAGTTCACTCAGACTCACGTGCATCGTCGGTGATGCCATCCAGCCATCTCATCCTCTGTCGTCCCCTTTCCTCCTGCCCCCAATCCCTCCCAGCATCAGAGTCTTTTCCAATGAGTCAACTCTTCACATGAGGTGGAGAGTTTCAGCTGGAGTTTCAGCTTCAGCATCATTCCCTCCAAAGAAATCCCAGGGCTGATCTCCTTTAGAATGGACTGGTTGGATCTCCTTGCAGTCCAAGGGACTCTCAAGAGTCTTCTCCAGCACCACAGTTCAAAAGCATCAATTCTTCGGCGCTCAGCCTTCTTCACAGTCCAACTCTCACATCCATACATGACACAGGAAAAACCATAGCCTTGACTAGACGAACCTTTGTTGGCAAAGAAATGTCTCTGCTTTTGAATATGCTATCTAGGTTGGTCATAACCTTCCTTCCAAGGAGTAAGCATCTTTTAATTTCATGGCTGCAGTCACCATCTGCAGTGATTTTGGAGCCCAGAAAAATAAAGTCTGACACTGTTTCCACTGTTTTCCCATCTATTTCCCATGAAGTGATGGGACCGGATGCCATGATCTTCGTTTTCTGAATGTTGAGCTTTAAGCCAACTTTTTCACTCTCCTCTTTCACTTTCATCAAGAGGCTTTTGAGTTCCTCTTCACTTTCTGCCATAAGGGTGGCATCATCTGCATATCTGAGGTTATTGATATTTCTCCTGGCAATCTTGATTCAAGCTTGTGTTTCTTCCAGTCCAGCGTTTCTCATGATGTACTCTGCATATAAGTTAAATAAACAGGGTGACAATATACAGCCCTGACAAACTCCTTTTCCTATTTGGAACCAGTCTGTTGTTCCATGTCCAGTTCTAACTGTTGCTTCCTGACCTGCATACAGATTTCTCAAGAGGCAGGTCAGGTGGTCTGGTATTCCCATCTCTTTCAGAATTTTCCACAGTTTCTTGTGATCCACACAGTCAAAGGCTTTGGCATAGTCAATAAAGCAGAAATAGATGTTTTTCTGGAACTCTTGCTTTTTCCATGATCCAGCGGATGTTGGCAATTTGATCTCTGGTTCCTCTGCCTTTTCTAAAACCAGCTTGCACATCAGGAAGTTCACGGTTCACATATTGCTGAAGCCTGGCTTGGAGAATTTTGAGCATTCCTTTACTAGCGTGTGAGATGAGTGCAATTGTGCGGTAGTTTGAGCATTCTTTGGCATTGCCTTTCTTTGGGATTGGAATGAAAACTGACCTTTTCCAGTCCTGTGGCCACGGTTGAGTTTTCCAAATTTGCTGGCATATTGAGTACAGCACTTTCACAGCATCATCTTTCAGGATTTGGAATAGTTCAACTGGAATTCCATCACCTCCACTAGCTTTGTTCGCAGTGATGCTTTCTAAGGCCCACTTGACTTCACATTCCAGGATGTCTGGCTCTAGGTCAGTGATCACACCATCGTGATTATCTGGGTCGTGAAGCTCTCTTTTGTACAGTTCTTCTGTGTATTCTTGCCATCTCTTCTTAATATCTTCTGCTTCTGTTAGGTCCATACCATTTTTGTCCTTTATCGAGCACATCTTTGCATGAAATGTTCCTTTGGTATCTCTGATTTTCTTGAAGAGATCTCTGGTCTTTCCCATTCTGTTGTTTTCCTCTATTTCTTTGCATTTATCGCTGAAGAAGGCTTTCTTATCTCTTCTTGCTATTCTTTGGAACTCTGCTAACTTACATATAAGTGCATAAACATTCAGGACCAGAGCTCCAAGTTTCAAAAGGATATGTCCAAAAGAAGAATCCAAAGATGTCCAAAAGCAGGGTCCTAGTGGCCACTGAATATGGGTTATATTAACTAGGATTCACCCAAGTAAGAAGTCCAAAGGAAGTACTGACAGACATGATGGATGAGGGCAATGACTACTGGGGAGTCAAAATGCAGAGGCTCAAAAAGTCTGTAGGAGCAAAGGTGACAGGTTCAGTAGGGCACAGCTTTGGAGCAGGAGCCACCTCGAAAGGAGGGACTGTCGCGTGAAAGCTGGATGGCGAGGGAGCACTGAAGAGAGAGGCCCTGCTAAGTCAGCGCAGGACATGGAGGAGGGGGACTCAGTTCATTGTTATTTATTTATTTTTTTAATAGTTTGATAGTTTCTGCTATTTAGGCCGTGGCTGGTCTTCATTGCAGCACATGGGCTTCTTTAGTTGTGGCAAATGGGTTTAGTTGCCCTGTGGCATGTGGGATCTTAGTTCCCCAACCAGGTATCAACCCAAGTCCACTGCACTGGAGGGCAAATTCTCTAACACTGGATCACCAGGGGAAGTCCTGCGAGGACTTATTTTAAAAACTGCATTTGACTGTAGCAACAAAGAGGGTATTCCTGAACTAAGAGACTGAAGAAACCGCCCAACCTCACCCCAAAATAAAACTGTCTGTATTGCTGGTACAGTAAAACCCATCACAAATAACCTGAAGAGAAAAAAAGAACTCAGCATCCATACCAAATTACTTACATAGAATTTTTAAAAGTGAAAAATTTGGGCAGATGAAAACACACCGAAAACTATAGCAATAAAACTGTATTTTATAGTTTTATTGCTATAAGGAAAGATGTAACACTCCATCACAAATAAGAAATAACTAAAAAAACAGATGCAGACATAAAAGAACATCTCAAATCAAACACTCAAAATTTTAAATAGAGTGAATAAGAAGTTTAAATAACAGGAAAAAAGTGAATTTTAAATAGAAAAAAAAAAAAAACACCACAAAACCATCTCAGAAATGAAGACTAAATTATAAGATATACAATATAAAAGATCTGAAGGAACAATAAAAGAGATGCAAAGATCCAATAAGCAAAGGTCACTGAAGAATGAAACAGCTGAACTAATATTTGAACTAATATTCAAAACTATAATTACTGACTCAAAGAAAACATCAATCTACAATCTGAAAACACATACCAGGGAAAATTTATCTGGAATAGTCAACAAAGAGACATAACTAAGAAAAATAATTCAATTTTACAGATAAAGAAAAACTCACATCTTCAAAAAAGACCACATCATCAACAAAGAAAAGAAAACCAGGTTGGCATCAGCAACATATAAACAAGACAATGGCAGGGCAGTCATTTTTTTTTTTTTTTTTTAGAGATTATCAGATTTAATTTTTTTAAAAAGCAAGACCCAACTATACTCTGCCTTCAAGAAATGAACTTCAAATATACATACACAAATAGGTTTTATGACATAGTAAAAATAGATGGGAGATGATACACCATCAAAAGAAAGGTGATGTATCCTCATTAATATCAGACAAAGTAGATTTTAGAGCAAAGTATACTACCAGGGATAAATAACGTCATTTCATGATTAAAAGATCAGTTAATCAAGAGTACACTACTATTCTAAAGACTTAGGAACCTAATAACAGAGCTTCAAAACTTATGAAGCAAAAACTGATAGACTGTAAAATAAAATAAACAAATCTACAATTTTAGTTTATATAGTTAAATACAGGGGCTTTGTTCAATAGCCTTTCTCAGTAATGGACAGATAGATGTATCAGACAAAATCAGTAAATGTATAGATTT
The DNA here is from genome assembly GCF_019923935.1 of Bubalus bubalis. Classification (NCBI taxonomy): domain Eukaryota; kingdom Metazoa; phylum Chordata; class Mammalia; order Artiodactyla; family Bovidae; genus Bubalus; species Bubalus bubalis. The sequence goes on along the minus strand of NC_059173.1, from coordinate 53,992,991 downwards.
GAACAACACTATCGATTAACCTGACTTAACTGACACAGAATTTTCCACCCAATAACAGCAGAGTACGCATTCTGCTTAAGTGTATATGAAACATTTACCAATAAAGACCACATTCTGGATTACAAAAAAGTCTCTATCAATATAAAATATTTAAGTCCTATCAAGGACATCCTTTGAAAACAATTTAATTAGAGATTAGAAAATTAGTGATCTCTGAAAAACTTCAAATATTCAGAAACTAAATAACATACTTCTAGAAAACCCATAGACTAAATAAGACATAAAAATAGAAAGTAAAAATTATTTTAAACTGAGGGAAAATAAAACAACACATAAAAATGTGTGGAATACTGCTAAAGCAGTACTTAGGGGGAAGTTTATAGCAAACAAGCTTTGAAAAGGAAGAACAAAATAGGAGAAGTAATACTACCTGGCACAGATATATTAAAGAGGGTGGAATTAGTGTAAAGTGGACAAATATTGGCCATCTTCACTTTTCACAGATTTTGTATTTGCAGGTTCACCTCTTTACTAAAATTTTATCAAGGGCCATTAGAAAATGCTTGAAATAAAAGATGTGATTATTATCTTGATTGTTGTGGTAGTTTCACAGATGCATACACACTGTAAAAACTTATTAAATTCTACACTTTAAATACGTGCAGTTTACTGCATGCCAACAGAACTGTTAAAGAAAAATTGGAGACTCAATATTTACACCTGCTTTCTACCATGCTGGACTGACATTTTCACACATCCCCTGAGAGCTTACTAAATTTGTAGATAAATTGAAAACAATGATATAAGCTAAAAATTCCACTGAACAGAGTACAGACTTTTCTGTGATGTTTTAGAGGACACACTGGACTCCATTAGTACCTCCAATCATCAATATGTCTGTGGATTATCATTTTCCTATGGAGCCAGAAGCTTAGGATAAACCAGTGGTGGCTTTGCTTTGAATTTCCTTGTTAATACTCAGATATATGCAGGAGAATCAAAACTCTTCCATTCACAAATAATTAAAGGTATGCTATGCTCTGCTATGCTAAGTCACTTCAGTCGTGTCCGACTCTGTGTGACCCCATAGATGGCAGCCCACCAGGCTCCCCCATCCCTGGGATTCTCCAGGCAAGAACACTGGAGTGGGCTGCCATTTCCTTCTCCAATGCATGAAAGTGAAAAGTGAAAGCGAAGTCGCTCAGTCGTGTCCGACTCCCAGCGACCCCGTGGACTGCAGCCTACCAGGCTCCTCCGTCCAGGGGGTTTTCCAAGCAAGAGTACTGGAGTGGGGTGCCATTGCCTTCTCCAAAGGGCAGTCATTTTTAAGAAATCTAAGAATATGTGAGTCAAGCTATCCTTCAAACATCAAGACTGCAGGAAAGCACTTTTAACATCTAAGCCCTTAAAAGGTTTCCACAAGCGGGGTTGAGGAATCTCTACTAGACAGTAAGTTTCATCCAGCCAAGAGACAATAAAACTTCAGAAAAAGGTCAGTCACTTAATAGTAACTCTATTTATAGAATTAAATCTAAAACAAAGGTATTGATGAGGGTAGAATATACATAAAATGGCATGTTCTCACAAAGTAATAAAGTCAAAGGAAAAGAGACTAGAAAAATAATTAAGTAGAATAAGTTCATTCACACATTAATAATCACAGCATAAAATTCCCTCCCCTCCACACCCCTAAATAAGAAAAAAGAGAACTAAAAGAATTTTTTTTTTTTTGGCCACACCTGCAGCTTGAGGGATCAAACCTGGGCCCAGAGCATAAAAGAGTTGACTCTGAACTGCCAAGGACTGGAGTCCAGAGTCAGCTGGACTGCCAGGGAAATTCCCAGGAATTTTTAAAAGTATAAATATAAAAGTAACTCACTAAAACAAAAATATAAACCTCCTTAAATGCCAAAAAGTATACAAAACAAAATAAAAATATTTTTAAAAATTACAAAATAAGTAACATAAAACCCAGATAAGGTCAATTCAGTGGAAAATATAACATCTTTCACAGACTATACCTATATTATACATTTACTAACACATACGCTTTAGCACTTACCAAGGACTTTTATACATATCTCACTATCTGACCAGTAAAATAGGACAGAAAAATACTGTTTTTCTCTTTTTACTCAAATTTACAAACTAACGCTTAAAAAGCATAAAAGATAAAGTAAAGCAGTCAGGATTAAAACCCATCATCTTAAAACACAAATTGAAGAAACATGTAATATTTTATTTCCTGCTTTAAAAGTGTTACTTAGCCACCCCTTTTCAAAACTCTTTAGAAGGAATTAGCCTGAAACTTTTTATATTCTGGGCACAGAGCTTCTTCGAACAAAGAAAATGTCTGAAGAAGTTTAAGTCTATTTAATGGCAGTGGCAACTAAGTTGGCAACGAATGTGACACTATCTCAGGTACTTGATGCAAGAAGTTCTGGTTTGCTGCTAAGTCGCTTCAGTCGTGTTCAACTCTGTGCAACCCCATAGACAGCAGCCCACCAGGCTCCGCCGTCCCTGGGATTCTCCAGGCAAGAACACTGGAGTGGGTTGCCATTTCCTTCTCCAATGCACAAAAGTGAAAAGTCAAAGGGAAGTCGCTCAGTCATGTCCGACTGTTCACTACCCCATGGACTGCAGCCCACCAGGCTCCGCCGTCCCTGGGATTCTCCAGGCAAGAGTACTGGAGTGGGGTGCCGTTGCCTTCTCCGATCTCAGGTACTAGATACAAGACGTTCTGGTTTAGTAAATGACGAACAGCAGAGTGAAGGAAGAGCTACTCAGACCCAGGCTGTGTGATTTCTAAGTTCACGTTCGGCCACTTCCAGTAGAATACTAGTTTTGAAAATACATATTTGCTCCAACACGATTGATACTTACAGGCATTTTGAGCACACTAAAATAGAGATGGCAAGAATACACAGAAGAACTGTACAAAAGAGAGCTTCACGACCCAGATAATCACGATGGTGTGATCACTGACCTAGAGCCAGACATCCTGGAATGTGAAGTCAAGTGGGCCTTAGAAAGCATCACTGCGAACAAAGCTAGTGGAGGTGATGGAATTCCAGTTGAACTATTCCAAATCCTGAAAGATGATGCTGTGAAAGTGCTGTACTCAATATGCCAGCAAATTTGGAAAACTCAACCGTGGCCACAGGACTGGAAAAGGTCAGTTTTCATTCCAATCCCAAAGAAAGGCAATGCCAAAGAATGCTCAAACTACCGCACAATTGCACTCATCTCACACGCTAGTAAAGGAATGCTCAAAATTCTCCAAGCCAGGCTTCAGCAATATGTGAACCGTGAACTTCCTGATGTGCAAGCTGGTTTTAGAAAAGGCAGAGGAACCAGAGATCAAATTGCCAACATCCGCTGGATCATGGAAAAAGCAAGAGTTCCAGAAAAACATCTATTTCTGCTTTATTGACTATGCCAAAGCCTTTGACTGTGTGGATCACAAGAAACTGTGGAAAATTCTGAAAGAGATGGGAATACCAGACCACCTGACCTGCCTCTTGAGAAATCTGTATGCAGGTCAGGAAGCAACAGTTAGAACTGGACATGGAACAACAGACTGGTTCCAAATAGGAAAAGGAGTTTGTCAGGGCTGTATATTGTCACCCTGTTTATTTAACTTATATGCAGAACATCATGAGAAACGCTGGACTGGAAGAAGCACAAGCTTGAATCAAGATTGCCGGGAAAAATATCAATAACCTCAGATATGCAGATGACACCACCCTTATGGCAGAAAGTGAAGAGGAACTCAAAAGCCTCTTGATGAAAGTGAAAGAGGAGAGTGAAAAAGTTGGCTTAAAGCTCAACATTCAGAAAATGAAGATCATGGCATCCGGTCCCATCACTTCATGGGAAATAGATGGGAAAACAGTGGAAACAGTGTCAGACTTTATTTTTCTGGGCTCCAAAATCACTGCAGATGGTGACTGCAGCCATGAAATTAAAAGACGCTTACTCCTTGGAAGGAAAGCTATGACTAACCTAGACAGCATATTCAAAAGCAGAGACATTTCTTTGCCAACAAAGGTTCGTCTAGTCAAGGCTATGGTTTTTCCTGTGGTCATGTATGGATGTGAGAGTTGGACTGTGAAGAAGGCTGAGCGCCGAAGAACTGATGCTTTTGAACTGTGGTGCTGGAGAAGACTCTTGAGAGTCCCTTGGACTGCAAGGAGATCCAACCAGTCCATTCTGAAGGATCAGCCCTGGGATTTCTTTGGAAGGAATGATGCTAAAGCTGAAATCCAGTACTTTGGCCACCTCATGCAAAGAGTTGACTCATTGGAAAAGACTCTGATGCTGGGAGGGATTGGGGGCAGGAGGAGAAGGGGACGACAGAGGATGAGATGGCTGGATGGCATCACTGACTCGAATGAAGTGAGTCTGAGTGAACTCCGGGAGTTGGTGATGGACAGGGAGGCCTGGCGGGCTGCGATTCATGGGGTCGCAAAGAGTCGGACACGACTGAGCGACTGATCTGATCTGATCTGATCTGTAGGATTTGTCTACCAGAAATAGTAGTTGAATCAGAAAACTGCACTCAGCTGAAATGTGCCGAATAGGCACGCACAGCACTGACACACACCTCAGACATCTAAGCCCCCTCAGTTCATCTCGTGGGTTACCAGTCACACCCATCCACCTCTGGTGTTACAACTTTCTCTGAGATTTAAGGTAACTTTCCTTTCATCACTTCACAGTAATTCACCAGCTGCAATACTTGACACCCACTTCTACAAGTAAACTTCCAAAAGGCAGTTTTTGTATTACAGTATTTACGTATTTGTTAGCCATTTTACATATGTAAAACTGTGCTCTGTTTTATTAGGTTCTTACCTTGGTTTCTAATTTGTTATCAATGAATTTTTTAATTGTTGTGGCCCAACTCTATTTTTCCCACAAGCTCTGTGGGTTATTACCTGATTTTAGTCAGCAATTGCATAATGCACTGACTTTCAAGAACTTATGTCCTGATATAGCACAACTAACTGTATATAAAGCAATTAGAAATAAACTTTAAATAACAGAATCATAAGTATTGTTTATACTTATTACAATTTCCTCAAAAGAGTAAAACAAGGTTTAGATCAGCTAATATGGGGTTGGGGGGAAGCCTAGCGCAGAATCTAGCTCAAAATAGATGAGCAATAAATGCCAAGTTACTACATTTTCCCTTTCTTAAAGATTCTTAGTTCCAAAGCACTGATAACCAAAGGTGAAAAACAGGATACCATATTAACTGAAAGCCATTAACATAGGAGAAAATTTTTTTTCTTAAATCAGAACCACCACCATGTATGGAAGTATACAACCAACTCCAGGGACTTTTTTCCCCCTAGGTCTATATTCTTAAAAGTAAACTTTCATTTCTCCTTTCACACACTATCAGATAAAACACCTCTTACAGATTACACACAGAAAGTTCAACTATCTCCTTTATAAAAAAATAATCTTTAAGATTAAAATTAAAATCAAACAAGACTGTAACTGTCTCAGAAGGTTTTAGGTGAAATTTCTAAAGTATCTCAACTGAAAATGTGTTCATATTATTTTACTTATGAAAGAAAATCTCAGTGGAATACAGCATATAAGGTAACAAAAACACTAACATCACCATCAGTTATTTCTATATTTCAATTTACATCTTACTTTTAAATAGCCAAAAAGATTGCTTTTATTAATCTATAATGGATTAATTCTATAATAATGGAATTATTTTAGTTTCAAATTAAGTAGTGAAAATACAATTCATACCTTACCCACGGACGGGGGGGCAGGATCACATACAACACATCAAACTAGTTTTGTTTTGTTTTTTAAGTTACAACTTTAATACAAGTTTGTACAGCATGCATCTTAAAACAGCTTAAATGTAAATGTACTGCTGACATTCCAGGGAAATTCCCTGAAGTCAAGAATAAGGTTTTCCTTCCCTCCATATTCTACTATATACACTAAGGACCATCACTTTTGAATTTCCACTTGTTCTTCTTACCATCAACACCTCAACTGACATTATTTCTGAGATCACTTTTCACTAAAAATCTTAAGTTCTTCTCTTTTCAGTAGGGCTATTGCCTACTAACAGAGAGCAGAGTTGTATTAACATTTAGATGTGAATGCTGACAGTTGGCTAGGCTCAATGATTAAATGGCTTGCTCTGCCACACCAGCTTGCCAGCAAGCCTTTCTCAAACTCCAAGAATTCAATTTGATTTTTAAGTTTTCTAAAAAACACCTACAAAGCAACTCTAAATTACAAATGTTCTCCCTTCTAACATTTTATATTCCTGTCTCATAATATCATATACACTGGTCCTCACCCCTGACTTTATCAGAATCAGTTTTAGAGCTTTATGAAACTACAGATGACTCACCCAACAGGGTCCACATGATAAACATCCTCATTTAATCCAGGTACCATTTTTCCTCCAATGCTAATGTAACCAAAAAACAAACAATAAAAATTTTCTCTTATGCTTTTGTGATGGGAGAAAGGCCATGTAAACAAACCTAATACTATGATTCATTCATAAATACAACTTCCAAGGCTTTACCAAGTAATACAGGTTCTGCCTGATATCCTACAATTACCTCATATAATACTCTATTCTACAATGCCAAGGCCCAGGTTAACTCCCTTCTCCAAAAACCTTTACGCAAGCACAAAATCCAAAGATAAAGATTTCTCTCTCTTGCCCTGTACTCACTGTCTTCATGCTCACTTCATGCAAAAATATGTACTGATTAACAAAGTCCCTATTCTCATAAAACCTACATCTTAATTATAGAAGACATGTGATAAAATTTTTGTATATATATATGTGTGTATACACACACACACACACACACACACACACACACATCAGATACGTCAAATAATGATTAGGAGAAAAATACAGCAAGGAAGAAAATACAGAGATGAGTTGAACAGGGCTTCTGGTCAAGGAAGGCCGCAATATAACATTTAGAGAATATCTGAGCAGAATTCTATCAATAAAAGAAATAAGAGAAGAAATGAGCCATGCGGGTATCTGGAGGACAAAATTCTGAACAAACAGCCTCTGTATATGATCCCTTCTATAACCTAGCTTTTTATGTCCAAAAGCACTTTTATGAACAAAGAAAATAAATTTGAATCAATGCTTTCTAAGAAATGCATTATCAGAAGCAGAAATATTAAAGGAAATAAGAATGCACACTAAACAAAGAGAGCCCTTCTGTTAAAGCCAGTTGGCCAATAGCTCTCCTGTCCATCAATCAAACAGAGCAGCCATGTCTGCCTCTGTGGAAACTGCTTTTAACCAGTCTTCAAAGTTAACAGTTGGAATGGCAACTCTTTATCATCAAATAACTTAGTTTGTATAATCCCCAGTAAAGGTTCAAGACTGCAAGGCTTTGAAATACTCACAGAATCGAACATTAAATTCAGGTTCCTATTAGCTTTTGTCTGCTTTTCTACACATATAGTGTTGTCTATTACAATCAAAAACTAAAATGTAGTCATTCATTTTTTTTAAAACCCGAATACTCTATTCCCCAAATATCTGCACAAACAAGTATTATAATCTACTCTCCTAACCCAAAAGCATCATTTCTTAAATAGTTCATGTTTCTAACACAATAAAGCATTTAAAAATATATATGCTTTGTCAATTCACATAAAGACATATACTTATGTGTGTGTTCACCCTACACGCATTCCAGTAAGGATTTAGGATAGTTAAAAGAAAACAAATTAGTGAATTTGCAACATTATCAGTTGATTTTTTAGACTTTTTATTAAAAGCATTAAAAAATAAACAAAAAACTTTAAAAGTATGTTGTGCCTTATAAGAATATAGTGTTTATTAAGAATATAGCTATGCAAAACTGCATTTCATTTCCTAATTCACCTTTAAACAAATTCATTCTAGTTCAAACGTTTGATTACCTACTGAATACAGAAGAAAGGGAACTTCAGAACAGCTAAAACTTTGTATCAATTTTTTGTTTTCATTATATTCTAAACATATACAGTACAGGCAAAGTATATTAAAGCAAATTTCAAGGTTACTATCCACACTCAGTTGCAAAACTATTATTGTCACACAGAAATTAAAGTCAGTTGACCTTCCCATGTGCATATGGAAATCTCCTTGTTAACAATTCCTAATTTTACTTTAGTTCATGTGCAACTCAATCCAACCTACATATCATTAACTGTAGAAACAGCACTTTTTCCAAAAGCAATAACTAAAATGAAATAATTTACCTACAATATTTTAGGTACCCACAACATGTGTAGCCACCAACAACTATTAAAACTCCTTTTAACTAATAAAGAACTAGATGGGTGTAGTATAAGTGCCCTGAAAAAAGTTTCATTCCTTACACTAGCTGTTAACCTTAATCTTAGTGTGTTCCTTAATAAACATGTCCCTATCTTGAAATGCTTTGAGACTAGAGAAGGATTCTACAAGTGCACTCACTGTTCACTGTGGCTATGTGAATTCAAATTAATTAAAATTAATAATTCAGCTCCTCAATCACACTAGCCATAGTTCAAGTGTACAACAGCCGCAAATGGTTAATGGCTATGATAACGGACAGAACAGATATATAACATCTCTATCATCACAGGGAAGTTCCAGTGCACAATACACAGAGTCAGCTTCCAATAAACTGCAAATACTATCACCATGCTATGCTAACTTCTCTTACCACTTTTCTAGGAAAGAAAAATTTTATCCATTAGACTTTTAACTAAAGACATAAATCATTCAGGCTACAGTCCAAAAATAGATTAATGCTGTACATATTTTAAGTACTTCCAACTTAAGATTTTTTTTTTCTTACAGTTCACACTAACATCTAAAGAGAAGAGAAAATAAAGCAAAGGCACTAAGAGTCAACAAACTAGCTTCACTGCAAGGTATTAGGGTATGTCCAACTACTTTTCCAAGTGGGCTAAAATCTAAAAAGGTGTGGATTTCACTCTACCCTGGCAATCTCATTATTCCTACGCTTAAGCTATATCCCAAGAAAGTCGTGTAAAGATCTGGTAATGCCCCTCAAACTATTTAGATAAACAAATATCACGAGTAGGCAAATACACATTTTCTAATAACTCAGTTTTCCAAACTGTTAAAATGGTATGTAATTACAACAACAACAAAACACCTCTGGCAAACACAAATAACTCTTCTTTAAACTCCCACATAATATCACGTTAAATTCATCACCTGTTTTTTCTGCAGACAAATTAAGACATATTTTGCAGACATTTTGACCAACTCATGGCAGGGCTTTAGCATTTCAGAACACAGCAGAGTAAAATGGGGGGAAAAGATGGGCCAAATATGCAACAAAATTGAATTTCAGATACCAACTAAACTAGAGCAAGCCAGGAAAATCCACTACAGAAATTCTGAAATTTTTTTACACACCAACGTGTAAACCAGGTTTCTTTTGAAAAATTAAGGCAAAAACATACTTCGTTATTTTGAAATCAGTGTTTCAAATTTTTAAAAAATACAAACTAATTTCATTCTTATACAACTTTACCACAAACAAGCAGGATACAACTAACAGAGCACTAGCTGAGAAACTGAATGCTAATGGAAGGATTTAACAGTTACTAACCCTGCAACACTTGATTACAAGGTATGCAAACTTTTGGTGGGGAGAGGGGCAGGCGTTGAAATCAAAAGCAGTAACCACTACAAGTACTGAAGAAGCAGAAACAACTTTGTAAGAGCAAATACTAACCACACTTCGGTTAGTAATATTTTCATTTTTAATGTAAGAAAACAATAAGGAAATTATATTCCGTTTCATTTAATGATTTTTACACTTCCTCTGCATACACTTTATAACAAGAAGCCCTTTAGCACCTTGATTTTAGCAATGAATTTAAGGGACTTCCTCCACTATCACCAAATAATTTTTTTTTTAAGTTTAAGATGTTTAATCAAAAACTGTTATGCTATGAATGGTAAAGAAAACTGTGGTACATCCACATCGTAGAATTCTACTCAGCAATTAAAAAGAACAAACTATTGATACACTCAACAATCTGGATGAATCTCAAGGGAATCTGGTTACACACACACACACACACACACACACACACACACACACACACAAAAGGCTAATCCTAAAAAGTCATGTACAGTATGACTCTTTTCAGTAAACATTCTTCAAATGACCAAATTATAAAAACAGAGAACAGATTAGTGGTGGTTGCCAGTCTCAGGTTAGAGGAGATGGCAGGAACAGGAGAGAGTGCAGTTCTAAAAGGGCAACAGAGGGATCCTTGTGCTCGTGGAACTGTTCTGTATGTTGACTGTAATGATGGTTATGTAATCTACACGTGTGGCAACACTGCAAAGAACTAAATATACACACAAATTAGTACAAGTAAAATGGAGAAATCTGAATAAGACTGGCAGACTGTATCAACATTATGATATTGAACTATGGCTTTGCAAAGCATTAGCAGTGGGGAAACTGGATAAAGGGTACAAGGTAATCTATTATTTTTTTAAATTATGTGCAACTCTACAGTCAAGCTCAAACTAAGTTTTTTTTTAAAGTGCTGCCCTAACAAAAAACTGGATATTAGACAATATCAGGGAGTGATTATTAATATTATTATGGTTATACAAAACGATATCCTTACTCTAAGAGGATGCTTTGCTGAAGCATGTAGGGATGAAGATCAGACCAGCAATTTCCTTTTAACTCTTGTATATGTGTGAGGACAGAGAAAAAGCAAATCTGGCAAAATGTTAAATGTTTACAGAATTTACAAGGGCTCCTTGTACTCCTCTCAACTTTTCAACTCGAATTTTTTAAAAGTAGAGTTGGGGAGGAAGATTAACGACAAACTACTATCCTAAAACTATGTTACAGTCGAACCTACACATCAATTACTCCTTTAAAATATATAAAAACAAGCTTCTGGTGAAATAGTGATACAGTCCTACATACACTCCATTAGTCTAAAAACAAAAAAATTGGCATAACGTAACTAAGAGTTACACCGTATTGGATGTGACTTTCTTACATGTGTTTCCATACTTAATGACTAAATCTATAGGCATATGGATGTTTTTGTAAAATCAAAGTTAGTTCAACATGGGTCTAGAAAACCCGGGTCCTTGGAGTCGTTATACTTTTCAAACAAACGAAATACACTTAAATTGCAAAAGGAAAACACTAACACTTCCGTAACACATACTCCAAATTTTAAGACTTAAGTTTGGTTGTTGTTGCTCAGTCTCTAAGTCGTGTCCGACTCTTTGCGACCCCATGGATTTCAGCCTGACAGGCTGCAGTTTGGCAGTTTGGTAAACGTAGTTAATTCTTTCAAAGAAATGTCTGCATGACAGCGGCAACCCACCCAGCCAAACAAAAGCGTGCTACAGAGTGTTAATTATAGCACCTAAGCTACAAGACATTTTACAACGTAAACAGTCGCTCCAAACATCATCTTATTAATGTATTAAAAAAAAATGCAAACTGCACATATCTGAAATGCAGGAAATTATCGAGCCTAAGCTACCGTCAAAAAGATCCATTTCAAAAGTTCTTATATTCTCTTTTCTCTGCTAATTTCTTGCATCCGTGTTAACACACTTCAGTCTATAAGTAAACCCTTGTCTAGAACTTCTCAACTAAAACCTCTCAACTTTTCACTTCCTACTGGACCGCCCCCTCGCAATGGGCCCCACCTCCAAGGAGGGTGATGAGGTGGGGCTGTTTCCCGCTCGGAAACTAAGAAATAAATGTCTCTTCCCTACTCCAGAAAGGAGGGAACGAGAGAGGCCAAGAAGCTGGAGACGCAAGCATCCCTACTGAGTACCAGGGTAGTCGTTTAGAAAGCTTCCTCTCCCCTTCAGAACGCCTTTCTTCCTTCCCTCCTCCCAGGTCAATCAGTGACCCCGAGTCGGGCGGGGACAGGTGAATCCCAAGAGGAGAGTAAGAGGGAGGGACGGACCATGGAGGGAGAGCCGCGCTTGGGCAATGAATGAGCGGTGCGGCATCTGCACCACCTGTTCCTTCCAAGGGTGCCACCCTGGCCTGCCGGCAGCGTTCCCACACCAGCCGGGCCGCCGCTCCTGCCCCTATCGCCCGGCTCCCTGCTGAAGGCAGGCCTCTCCTCCCTTCGCTCGGGACGAATGAGAACCGGTCGTCTAGAAGCTGGGAGCAAGGGGCCTACTCCGGAACCACGGCCTTCGGAGCGTGGGGACGAGAAGGAGGAAACCTGTGGTCCCGGGCGCGCGGGCAGTAGAGGGAACCTCAAGGAAGGGACGAAGGAGTGCATTCAGCCTGACTAGGAGTACGAAGGCGGGGTCCCGGGCGGGGGTGGCCCGGTGCCCGGTGGGCCGAGGTTAGGGGTGACAGGCCCGTGTACCGGCTAAATCCTCCTCGCTGCCTGCCCGGAGCCTCACACTTACCAGGATCCGCTTGAAGAGCGCGTTCTCCTTGGGCGGGAGGCTCACGGCCGGCATCGTTCCGGCTCCTCCCGCTGCTCCCGCCACCGCCCGGCTCGGTCAGCCTGTTTGTCCGGCCGCCGCCGCCGCCGTCGTCCTGGCTGCTTCAGCCTTGATTGCCCGGATCCACCGCCGCCACCAGGCCTCAGGTGTCACCGCGTCGCCCAACCCCGACACCCCCTTCCCCTCGTAGTCTTTTTTTCCTTTCTCACTTAACACTGCCGCCGCCTCCCCCCCCCCCAACGGGTCTCCGTCGGCGGTTCACGTGGTAACTGAACAGACCGACAGAGGCAGCCAAAATGGCGGACGCCAAGGGCTTTCCCACCCGGGTCACACCTACTAGCGCGCAGGCGCGATGACCTCCTTTCCCCACCTCCTCTGTCCCAGAGCTTGCTGGGAAACCTGGAGGCCGTCAGGCCCGCGGAGGCCTTAAGGGTCTCGACAGGCCCCGCCCATCCTTTCGGTTTCTTGTCCTGGAGGCGCTGGGGAAGCATGGGGAAAGTGACCGGCTGCGGTTCCGACCGCCTCAGCATCGCGTCTCCACTGCTAATTGCTAGATTGGCCTTTCATTCATTGGGTAGGCTCTCCCAGTCTGTATAATCAGAGTTTGAGCCTGAAGTGCTAAAATGCGGGTGTTCAAGAAGCGCTGTTTGATCGTGGACAAAGTGCCTGCTTGAGCAGCAGAGGCGGAGGAGACTTGTAAACTGATACAGAGAGGATGGAGCTTAATGGAGTCGGAAAAGCGTGAAAAAGTTAACCAATTAAATGGGCCTGGCTGGGGTATCCAGGATCTACTTTATTACTTTAAGAGGACCCTGGAAAGGTAGTCAGCCAGATCATATTTGCACTGCCAAAGAAACGTCTGAAGGTTAAACTGTGTTTCATTTTATCAGCGAGTTCATGCAATGCAGTGTTGGGTCACCTTGGGGTAGTGAAGAATTCAAGGTCACTGACTCCCTTGGAGCTGGCTTCAAGCAAGTGCTTAATACTCTGCTGCCCGTCGCTAGAAATCCTTAAATCTTAGGAAGCCGAAAAGTATCTGGCAAGGATACTAGAGAACTTCTGCAGTAAGCAAGGTCAGACTGGATACCGAATAGAACCTCTTCGAAGTCATTTCACTAAAAATCGACAGTGAAGCTATTTTAAAAGTGGCATTCTATCAATGACTACAAATTTTCACATCATATGAACAATTTATATCCTTGATTGCTCTTGATTATCTCTCTTCAGATCCTGAATTCCATCAGTAGTAGCATTTTTTACATCGAGTCGTTAAATAATACTTCCCGTAGCTTTGATCTTTTAATCATAGTTACACAGATATTTTGCTGGTTTTGGCTTGCTCTTTAATGCGCCATGGAAGGTGTGAGTTGAGTAAGATGTTTTCCTGTGGAAAAATCTGGGACTAATACTTTTTTCTGGCTTTCTGGCTGTTATCTTGAATGCCCTCTCCTTTTGCCTGGGTCACCAGTAAGATCGTTGCAGTCGAATCCCAGAATTTCTTCCAATTCTTTGATCTCTTTAAAAGTTCCATTAAGAAAATCTGCGTATAAGAAAGTGTTTGAGTTTTGAAATATGACCAGTTTTTTAACTTTAATTTTAAAAGAAAAAAAACTAATTTAGAATTCATAAAATACAGTTGTTATTTAGTGATAACCTTCAAACTTCACACCCCCCCCAACAGGTTTTTCAACTATCTGAACTATTAAAAAGTAGAAAAATTGTGTAACTCAAGGTGATAATTTTAGCTTAGCTTCTCACTTGAGTTTCCAAATCTCTAGCTTCATATCTGAAAGTACTTTTAGCAATATTATTTGCTATATTTTTCTAAATTTCTCCTGTAAATAATATTCTGTTTTCACCATGAGGGAAGAAATTTTCTGATCTTTGAAACAAACAGTAGTTTCCACCAGAAGCTGAGTAACTGAATAGATGAGCCAGCAATATAGTTTGGCAAATATGTTCCTTTTGGCTGATGACAAATAACAATATTTAAGACTCAGTGAATACTAGTCTGATTCAACATTTATGTGAGTTACATCCTAGTTCAAATGCACCTACTGATAGTTGGACCACACAGTTCGTAATTTGATAGCCTGAACTCAAGAAAATGTCTGATAGATCACCACTATTTGACAAATAGAAATCCCATTTAACAGGTTATACTGTGAATGACAGCTATGTAGAGAGTTAACACATCCAAGGCTAGATGTGAGGTGGTGACGATGATGATAATGGTTAGTTCATCCATCTTACCCCATGTATTTGCATATCACTTTTGTGATAAATCAACCAGAACCAGAGGGCTCAGCGGTAAAGAATCTGCCTGCAATGCAAGAGCTGCAGGTTCCATCTCGGGTGGGGAAGATCCCCAGGAAAAGGAAATGGCAACCCACTCCAGTATTTTTGCCTGGGAAATCCCATGGAGAGAGGAGTCTATTGGGCTCCTGTCCATAGGGTTGCAAAAGAGTCGGACACAACTTAGCGACTAAACAACAATCATAAATATATAACTTTGCAAACCTTAATTCTACAAGAGGGAAATGTAGAGTGAAATTCCTCTGTCTTCATATATGTAAGATGTTCTCTATTGACACTTTTAGATCTTTACATATTTAAATTTTATAGAAGGAAACAAAAGAAATCTATGTATTTGCCACTCAATGTTTACAAAATATTAACATTCTGTGATTGCTTCTTTCTTTTAAATAAAAGCTTTCAGATACTTCCATCCCTGTCTCGATTCTGAATTTGGTGTATAGTACTCTCATGCTTCATAAATCAATAAACAGTTGTTCGGTCACTAAGTCATGTCTGACTCTTTACAACCCCATGAACTACAGCACGCCAGGGTTCCCTGTTCTTCACTATCTCCCAGAGTTGGTCAAATTTATGTCCATAGAGTCGGTGATGCTATCTAACCATCTCATCCTCTGCCGCCCCTTTCTCCTTTTGCCTTCCATCTTTCCCAGGATCAGAGTCTTTTCTTTCACATCAGGTGGCCAAAGTATTGGAGCTCCAGCTTCAGGATCAGTCCTTCCAATGATGACTGCTCAGGGTTGATTTCCTTTAGGATTGACTGATTTGATCTCCTTGCTGTCCAGTTCAGTTCAGTCATGTCCAACACTTTGCGACCCAATGGATTACAGCATTCTAGGCCTCCCTGTCCATCACCAACTCCCAGAGTTCACTCAAATGCATGTCTGTTGAGTTGGTGATGCCATCCAACCATCTCATCCTGTCATCTTCTCCTCCTGCCTTTAATCTTTCCCAGCATCAGGGTCTTTTCCAATGAGTCAGTTCTTTGCATCAGGTGGCTAAAGGATTGAAGCTTCAGCATCAGTCCCTCCAATAAATATTCAGGACTGATTTCCTTTAGGATTGACTGGTTGGATCTCCTTGCAGTCAAAGGGACTCTCAAGAGTCTCCTCCAACACCACAGTTCAAAAGCATCAATTCTTCCGTGCTCAGCTTTCATCGTAGTCCAACTCTCATGTACATAACTACTGGAAAAACCATAGCTTTGACTAGACAAACCTTTGTTAGCAAAGTAATGTCTCTGCTTTTTAATATGCTCTCTAGGTTGGTCATAACTTTTCTTCCAAAGAGCAGGCGTCTTTTAATTTCTTTTTTTTTTTTTTTTTTTTGTCTTTTAATTTCATAGCTGCAATCACCATCTGCAGTGATTTGGAGCCCAAAAAATAAAGTCTGTCACTGTCTCCATTGTCTCCCCATCTATTTGCCATGAAGTGATGGGACCAGATGCCATGATTTTAGTTTGCTGAATGCTGAGTTTTAAGCCAACTTTTTCACTCTCCTCTTTCACCTTCATCAAGAGGCCCTTTAGCTCCTCTTTACTTTCTGGTATAAGGATAGTGTCATCTTCATATATGAGGTTATTAATATTTCTCCCTGCAATCTTGATTCCAGCTTGAGCTTCATCCAGCCCAGCATTTCACATGATGTATTCTGCAAAGTTAAATAAACAGAGTGACAATATATATACAGCCTTGTTGTACTTGTCAGTAAACGTGTAGAAAGTACGTTTATTTTTCTATACTGATTTCAGTTCTTGCTTTACTTTAACCCTCCCAGAAGATGTGAGTTGACTGAAAAATCTGGGACTAAAAATTTGGTTTTTCAGCAAAATAGATAGACCTGGAGATTATCAGACTAAGTGAAATAAGTCAGACAGAGAAAGACAAATATATGATATTGCTTATATACAGAATCAGATCAGTCAAAGAGTCGGACACGACTGAGCGACTGATCTGATCTGATATACAGAATCTAAAAAGAAAAAAATACTAAGGAATTTATTTACAAAACAGACTCACAGACTTAAAGAACGAAATTACGATTACAAGGGGGAAGTGAGAGGGGAAGGGATAGACTGGCAGTCTGGGACTGACATATACATATTACTATATTTAAAATAGATAACCAACAAGGTCCTACTTTATAGCACAGGAAACTGCTAAATATTCTGTAACAACCCAAATGGGAAAAGAATTTGATAAACAATAGATACATATATACGTAAAAACAAAACAAAATCATGATTTTTTTTTTTTTTTAGCTGCTAACTCTAATCCTTCCCCTTTGCCTGGGTCATAAATAAGGTGTTAGCATTCAAATTCTGGAGATGCTTAAATGAATGTCATGTAGCAGCTTCTACCAAAATATAGCTATTAGCTCCTGGATGGAATTGCTTCATCAGGATTCTTTTTAAGATGGAGTTTCACCTACAGCTGCCTACTCCAAGTGTAGGGTTCCATCAGCTCTAACACACTGAGAGAAATGTGCTTATACTTCATCACTTTCCCAAAATATACACTAGTAAAAGGATACGGGGGCAAAAGAAGAAAACGGCCTTTTTCCAATAGCAGTAGTGAAATTTAGTAATTTGCCTAATGGGTCTGTATGTGTGTGTGTGTGTTTGTGTGTGTGTGCGTGCTAAGTCACTCAGTCATGGCTCTTTACGCTCTGACTAAATCTGGCTTCTGTTCCAACTTGTTGGAGTCTAGCAAAAGCTGTGTCAGGAGAAGCTTCCAAGGGATGGTGTAGAAAGGATATACAACTGACAGGTTGCTGAGTGGACAAGAAGCCAACAAGTTGAGAACTAACAACTGACTCAGCATGTTAGCCGGGTGCTTTGCTTACTTGAGCATGAGCCCAGGAGGCTCAAACTAGGTTACAAACTATAAAGTGACCTACAGTGTAGCAATCTCTGTAGCCACCAGTTGAATGTAAAAATGAACCAAACATCAAACAAATATTTTACTCTTCAGTCAATAATTTTTGGTTAAAAAATTTTTCAATAACATTGATAAAAAATATATAGAAGGAAAAAGAAATTTGCTAACATTTATTTTGCCTTTAACATGAACCTACATGATATTATGTTTAAAAGATTAAAGTATTAAAATTTATTATTTATTTATTTAGTTCAGTCACTCAGTCGTGTCCGACTCTTTGCAGCCCCATGGACTGCAGCATGCCAGGCTTCCCTGTCCATCACCAACTCCCAGAGCTTGCTCAAACTCATGTCCATTAAGACAGTGATGCCGTACAACCTTCTCATCCTCTGTCATCCCCTTCTCCTCCCGCCTTCAATCTTTCCCAGCATCAGGGTCTTTTCCAATGAGTCAGTTCTTCACATCAGATGGCTAAAGGATTGAAGCTTCAGCTTCAGCATCAGTCCCTCCAATAAATATTCAGGACTGATTTCCTTTAGGATTGACTGGTTGGATCTCCTTACTGTCCAAGGGACTCTCAAGAGTCTTCTCCAACACCACAGTTCAAAAGCATCAATTCTTCGGCGCTCAGCCTTCTTCACAGTCCAACTCTCACATCCATACATGACCACAGGAAAAACCATAGCTTTGACTAGCTGAACCTTTGTTGGCAAAGTAACGTCTCTGCTTTTCAATATACTATCTAGGTTTGTTATAGCTTTTCGTCCCAGGAGCAAGCGTCTTTTAATTTCATGGCTGCAGTCACCATCTGCAGTGATTCTGGAGCCTAAGAAAATAAAGTCTGTCACTCTTTCCATTGTTTCCCCATCTATTTGCCATGAAGTGATGGGACCGGATGCCCTAATCTTAGTTTTTTGAACGTTGAGTTTTAAGCCAGCTTTTTCACTCTCCTCTTTCACTTTCAAGAGGCTCTTCAGTTTCTCTTCACTTTCTGCCATAAGGGTGGTGTCATCTGCATATCTGCCGTTGTTGATATTTCTCCGGGAAATCGTGATTCCTGCTTGTGCTTCATTCAGCCCGGCATTTCTCTCCATATGTACTCTGCAGATCAGTTAAATTTTCCACAGTTTGTTGTGATCTACACAGTCAAAGGCTTTGGCATAGTCAATAAAGCAAAAGTAGATGTTTTTCTGGAACTTTTGGTTTTTCTATGATCCAATGGATGTTAGCAATTTAATCTCTGGTTTCTCTGCCTTTTCTAACTCTTCCTCTGCCTTTTCTAAATTATTTCTTTTATCTGTACATATTTTTACATGGTCTTCAAACATCAGTTTGAATTGAGAGCTAAATGCATTAAAATTTTTGGTTCAAATGTAAAAGACAAAACCTATTGGTCAGTATACTAGGTATCAAAGAAAATGAAGTCACTCAGTCGTGTCTGACTCTTTGCAACCCCATGGATTGTAGGCCTACCAGGCTCCTCCATCCATGGGATTTTCCAGACAAGAATACTGGAGTGGGTCGCCATAAGAGATCAGCAAAAGCAAGTTGTTTACAACTACCAGGTATGTTTTAAGCTTCCCAGGGACCTATAGCGTAGGTGTTCTGTTACAGATATAAAACTGAGGCATAGAGTTTAATCTGCTTCAAAATCATTTAGAATGACTCTTTGAACTTGGCTCTTTGAGCCTGCTCTGCAGCTCTTGGCCTCAGGGGACTGTTTAAACCTGTTAGGTAGGGTGAGGAGGATAGATCTGGAGTCTAAAAACCTCAGTCTAAGAGTCCCTGTTTCCCCAAAAGTATGATCTTGAACTGGTCAGGGAACTTCTAAAATATTAGGATTCTCTTTTCCTCACAGGGCTGTGAGGATTTACTATGCTACTGAGTATAAACAAGCTTTGGGAACTGTAAGAGGTCCTCTCAAATATAAGGTATAATAATAGGTCAGGGTTTCCCTGGTGGCTTAGAGGGTAAAGCGTCTGCCTGCAATGAGGGAGTCCCAGGTTCAATCCCTGAGTTGGGAAGATCCCCTGGAGAAGGGATAGGCTACCCACTCCAGTACCCTTCCCTGGAAAATCCCATGGACGGAGGAGCCTGGGGGGCTGCAGTCCATAATAGGTCACCTTGGATAAATAGCTTGTCTTCTTTGAGCTTCATCTATAAATTGAGAATAACCACAGCGTGTTAGGTGACTGCTGTGAAGGTGAAATGAGACCATGCATATGATCACATCAGA
Source organism: Bubalus bubalis (assembly GCF_019923935.1). Lineage (NCBI taxonomy): Eukaryota > Metazoa > Chordata > Mammalia > Artiodactyla > Bovidae > Bubalus > Bubalus bubalis. The sequence continues at coordinate 53,973,058 of NC_059173.1, read as the reverse complement.
TCAGATCAGATCAGATCAGTCGCTCAGTCGTGTCCGACTCTTTGCGACCCCATGAATCACAGCACGCCAGGCCTCCCTGTCCATCACCAACTCCCGGAGTTCACTCAGACTACGTCCATCGAGTCAGTGACGCCATCCAGCCATCTCATCCTCTGTCGTCCCCTTCTCCTCCTGCCCCCAATCCCTCCCAGCATCAGAGTCTTTTCCAATGAGTCAACTCTTCACATGAGGTGGCCAAAGTACTGGAGTTTCAGCTTTAGCATCATTCCTTCCAAAGAAATTCCAGGGCTGATCTCCTTTAGAATGGACTGGTTGGATCTCCTTGCAGTCCAAGGGACTCTCAAGAGTCTTCTCCAGCACCACAGTTCAAAAGCATCAATTCTTCGGCGCTCAGCCTTCTTCACAGTCCAACTCTCACATCCATACATGACCACAGGAAAAACCATAGCCTTGACTAGACAAACCTTTGTTGGCAAAGTAATATCTCTGCTTTTGAATATGCTACCTAGGTTGATCATAACTTTCCTTCCAAGGAGTAAGCGTCTTTTAATTTCATGGCTGCAGTCACCATCTGTAGTGATCTTGGAGCCCAGAAAAATAAAGTCTGACACTGTTTCCACTGTTTCCCCATCTATTTCCCATGAAGTGATGGGACTGGATGCCATGATCTTCGTTTTGTGAATGTTGAGCTTTAAGCCAACTTTTTCACTCTCCACTTTCACTTTCATCAAGAGGCCCTTTAGTTCCTCTTCACTTTCTGCCATAAGGGTGCTGTCATCTGCATATCTGAGGTTATTGATATTTCTCTCGGCAATCTTGATTCCAGTTTGTGTTTCTTCCAGTCCAGCGTTTCTCATGATGTACTCTGCATATAAGTTAAATAAACAGGGTGACAATATACAGCCCTGACAAACTCCTTTTCCTATTTGGAACCAGTCTGTTGTTCCATGTCCAGTTCTAACTGTTGCTTCCTGACCTGCATACAGGTTTCTCAAGAGGCAGGTCAGGTGGTCTGGTATTCCCATCTCTTTCAGAATTTTCCACAGTTTATTGTGATCCAGTCAAAGGCTTTGGCATAGTCAATAAAGCAGAAATAGATGTTTTTCTGGAACTCTCTTGCTTTTTCCATGATCCAGAGGATGTTGGCAATTTGATCTCTGGTTCCTCTGCCTTTTCTAAAACCAGCTTGCACATCAGGAAGTTCACGGTTCACATATTGCTGAAGCCTGGCTTGGAGAATTTTGAGCATTAATTTACTAGCGTGTGAGATGAGTGCAATTGTGCGGTAGTTTGAGCATTCTTTGGCATTGCCTTTCTTTGGGATTGGAATGAAAACTGACCTTTTCCAGTCCTGTGGCCACTGCTGAGTTTTCCAAATTTGCTGGCATATTGAGTGCAGCACTTTCACAGTATCATCTTTCAGGATTTGGAATAGCTCAACTGGAATTCCATCACCTCCACTAGCTTTGTTCGTAGTGATGCTTTCTAAGGCCCACTTGACTTCACATTCCAGGATGTCTGGCTCTAGGTCAGTGATCACACCATCGTGATTATCTGGGTCGTGAAGCTCTTTTTTGTACAGTTCTTCTGTGTATTCTTGCCATCTCTTCTTAATATCTTCTGCTTCTGTTAAGTCCATACCATTTCTGTCCTTTATCGAGCCCATCTTTGCATGAAATGTTCCCTTAATATCTCTGATTTTCTTGAAGAGATGTCTAGTTTTTCCATTCTCTTGTTTTCCTCTATATCTTTGCACTGATCGCTGAAGAAGGCTTTCTTATCTCTTCTTGCTATTCTTTGAAACTCTGCACTCAGATGTTTATATCTTTCCTTTTCTCCTTTGCTTTTCGCTTCTCTTCTTTTCATAGCTATTTGTAAGGCCTCCCCAGACAGCCATTTTGCTTTTTTGCATTTCTTTTCCATGGGGTTGGTCTTGATCCCTGTCTCCTGTACAATGTCACAAACCTCATTCCATAGTTCATTAGGCACTCTATCTATCAGATCTAGGCCCTTAAATCTATTTCTCACTTCCACTGTATAATCATAAGGGATTTGATTTAGGTCATACCTGAATTGCTATTGCTATTGCTAAGTCACTTCAGTCATGTCCGACTCTGTGTGATCCCATAGACGGCAGCCCACCAGGCTTCCCCATCCCTGGGATTCTCCAGGCAAGAACACTGGAGTGGGTTGCCATTTCCTTCTCCAATGCACGAAAGTGAAAAAGTGAAAGTGAAGTCGCTCAGTCATGTTCGACCCTCAGCGACCCCATGGACTGCAGCCTTCCAGGCTCCTCCATCCATTGGATTTTCCAGGCAAGAGTACTAGAGTGAGGTGCCACATACCTGAATGGTCTAGTGGTTTTCCCTACTGTCTTCAATTTAAGTCTGAATTTGGCAATAAGGAGTTCATGGTCTGAGCCACAGTCAGCTCCTGGTCTTGTTTTGCTGACTGTATAGAGCTTCTCCATCTTTGGCTGCAAAGAATATAATCAATCTGATTTCGGTGTTGACCATCTGGTGATGTCCATGTATAGAGTCTTCTCTTGTGTTGTTGGAAGAGGGTGTTTGTTATGACCAGTGCATTTTCTTGGCAAAACTCTATTAGTCTTTGCCCTGCTTCATTCCGTATTCCAAGGCCAAATTTTCCTGTTACTCCAGGTGTTTCTTGACTTCCTACTTTTGCATTCCAGTCCCCTATAATGAAAAGGACATCTTTTTTGGGTGTTAGTTCTAAAAGGTCTTGTAGGTCTTCATAGAACCCTTCAGCTTCAGCTTCTTTAGCATTACTGGTTGGGGCATAGACTTGGATTACTGTGATACTGAATGGTTTGCCTTGGAAACGAACAGAGATCATTCTGTCATTTTTGAGATTGCATCCAAGTACTGCATTTCAGACTCTTTTGTTGACCATGATGGCCACTCCATTTCTTCTGAGAGATTCCTGCCCGCAGTAGTAGATATATGGTCATCTGAGTTAAATTCACCCATTCCAGTCAATTTCAGTTCGCTGATTCCTAGAATGTTGACATTCACTCTTGCCATCTCTTGTTTGACCACTTCCAATTTGCCTTGATTTATGGACCTGACATTCCAGGTTCCTATGCAATATTGCTCTTTACATCATTGGACCTTGCTTCTATCACCAGTCACATCCACAGCTGGGTATTCTTTTTGCTTTGGCTCCATCCCTTCATTCTTTCTGGAGTTATTTCTCCACTGATCTCCAGTAGCATATTGGGCACCTACTGACCTGGGGAGTTTCTCTTTCAGTAACCTATCATTTTGCCTTTTCATACTGTTCATGATGCCTATAAATCATATGATGGATTAATACACAGTTCCTGGAACACCAAAATCAATCAGACTGATTCAACACACCTTCATTTTCATTTATCTGGTTCACATAGGAAGTGCAGTGAAGTTGCTCAGTCGTGTCCGACTCTTTGCGACCCCATGGACTGTAGCCTACCATGCTCCTCCATCCATGGGATTTTCCAGGCACGAGTACTGGAGTGGGTTGCCATTGCCTTCTCCAGGAGATCTTCCCGACCCAGGGATCAAACCCAGGTCTCCCGCATTGTAGGCAGACGCTTTACCGTCTGAGCTACCAGGCAAGCTCACGCAGGAAGGTTTTGGTAAATCCCTAGGGTGGGGGTCTGAAATAAACTCTCAGAGGGCAGAGAACTGGCTAAACTACCTTCTCCCGTATCCCCTCCTGCCTTGCAGTCATCCCCTTCCTAACCCCACTTTACAGAATGAGAACTGAGGACAAGGGTCTAAGGGTACCTGGCCTTATCTGCAATTCTCAGGGTTAGGCGCCCATGCAGCGTGGCCTCCGAGCCACGCAGTTCCGCGCCTTCACCCGCCAGGGGGCGCTCGGCCCAACGTCGGCCCCGGGAGCTGCGCGGCTGGAGGAGGCGGAGCCCAGGAAGCCAGGCAAGATGGCGCCGTCCGCGTTGTTGCGGCCATTCTGGAAGCTGCTGGCCCCGGCTAGGTTCCCGAGTGTCTGTAAGTGTCCTTCCTCGAGCAGGCCCGCCCGAACTTTCAGCCTGCGGCTCCCAGGGTGAGCCCAGCCGTGCGAGGGCAGGAGGGGACTGCGCCCGGGCTTGTCCTGCAGTGACCTTCGTCGACCCTCGTCCCGGAGCCCACGCCTGCCTCCACCCGCGACTCTCGGCTCCTCATCACCCTCTGCCAGCCCTCCTCCCCGTGCCCCCGACCTTACTGGGTCTGTGCGAGTGGACTTAGAGTCCTTCCTCCTACAGACGGGGGAAAGGGGAACCCTTCCATGGGCGCTTCCGAGTCGTCTGAGGGTTCGCAAAAACCAATATAGAGCGTTTGAAGGCGTCCTGGACGACAGAGGCCACGGTCTGGCCCAGCCGGAGGCCCAGGGAGAGTCACTCGACCTCTCTGAACCTCTCCGTGGCTGTTTAAATGAGGAAGTAGAAGGGGGAATGAAATGCGATTATACGTATTTAAATGGCAGGTTTATTCCTACAAGGCGCTAAGTTACAGATTTGGAGAGCCTTTCTGTCCCGTTTCAGCTTCATCTCGGTCAAAGTTCTACATTCAGGAACCGCCGCATGGCAGTCCTAACTGGCTGAAAGTTGGCTTGACCTTGGGCACCTCCTTTTTTTTGTGGATCTATGTAAGTACTTATCCCTTCAATCGTGCCAATCCAACCTTTTTCTCTATGAGGGAAATCCTAAGGACTAAAAAATGTTACGATTTCAGAGGCAGGTACACACTACTATATTTAAAATAGGTAACCAGCAAGAACCTACTCTATAGCACGGAGAACTCGGCTCAGTATTCTATAATAACCTAAATAGGAAAAGAATTTGAAAAAGAGTAGATACTTGCATGAGTATAACTGAATCACTTTTCTGTACACCTGTAACATCATTGTTAATCAAATATAAAACAAAAAAATTTTTAAGTGTAACCAGGATGAAACATGTCATTGTTCCTTTGCATGGTTTTGTGAATGGCAGTTCTACTACATATTATTTATCCTTTATTTCTTAATGAAGATGGAGACAGGTTGAGGTTTTATGAAGGAACTTTTTTCAGATGTCCCTATGGACAGATTGTAAGTGAAGAAGAAGGGGGCAACAGAAGATGAGATAATTGTATGGCATCACCAACTTAATGGATTTAAATTTGAGCAAACTCTGGAAGATAGTGAAGGACAGGGGAGCCTGGCATGCTGCAGTCCGTGGGTTCACAAAGAGTCAGACACGACCTAGCAACTGAACAACTAATACAAATTAAATCCCATGCAATTTGTTAGACATAAGATTTTAACAGTGTAAATACACTGTTGGAAATTATACCTTTTTGTTTGAAGTGAAGTCGCTCAGTCGTGTCCGACTCTTTGCAACTGGACTGTAGTCTCCCATGCTCCTCCATCCATGGGATTTTCCAGGCAAGAGTTTTTGGAGTGGATTGCCATTTCCTTCTCCAGAGGACCTTCCCGACCCAGGGATCGAACCCGGGGCTCCTGCATTGTAGGCAGACGCTTTACCGTCTGAGCCACAAGGGAAGTACTTTTTGTTTACTGTATGCCAAATGATTTACCTATGAAAACTTACTTAATCTTTTCTAAATACAACACTATGTGGTAGCGCTATTATTATTGACCTTTTATGGATGAAGAAAACACTTGGAGAAATTAATTTGCTGAACCCAGTTCTCCCTAACTACAGAGACCACTGTGTAAATTGTGTCTCTCTATAGATAAGTTTTTTAAAAGTTGACTTAAAGTATTGATGCTCTGTTAGATTTAAATTTTTTGTTTTGTGGCTAATGGTTTTGAAATTTTCTCCACTGCTGCCCACCTTCAACTCCTAGACCTGTATTTGGGGTTTTTTTCATTAAAGTGATTCAGCTCTTTGACATGGAAAGGAGTAAAGATACTGAAAGTCACTTACAACTTAATAATAGTAACTAATCCTTTTTTAATGGAGAAGGAAATGGCAACCTACTCCAGTTTTCTTGCCTAGGAAATGCCATGAACAGAGGAGCCTGGCTGGGCTACAGACCATGGGGTCAGACAAGACTTAGTGACTGAACAACAATCCTTTTTAAATAATGTTTGCTATAATATAATTTTGTATCTTCTTAAAGTTTTCCTAAAAAAGAAACATGTTGCTGAGAGCTCTGATTGGTAATGAATCGTTGCAACAAATGTCACCCTGTATCAAGGCATTGTTCCAGTTGCATAATCCGTCAGACAGTTATTCTAAGCAAGTGGCTGCCCTCCATGACATCTAATTAACACATATATAATTGGGGAGTGCAGGTTGGTCACTCACTCACAGTATGAAACTTCTAAGGTTAGAAATATAATACACATCCACCAACCTCATTTAATAACCGAGTTCTGCTTTGTCATGTTGGTGTGGCCCCTCTGTGGTAAGGCATTGCAGTCCATTAATTGCCCACTGAATGAAGTAATTTTTTTGCAGAAGTTGGATTTAAACTTTGGAGGGTTGCCTTCTCAAATTAGTATGTCAGATTGTGGTGAACAAGTATATATCATTCATTGTTTTGGGACTTTTTTATCCCTTAACCTTTTATTTCTAACTAGAATAGTTACAATTCTTTTAATCTGTCCTCATTTCTCTTGTGAAATATAAATATCAACTGTTGGTTTCCTTCTTTTAAGTTGCCAGGAAAATTACATTTCTGATTTTAACTGTTACTTACTTCTAGCTCATCAAACAACATAACGAAGATGTTTTAGAGTATAAAAGAAGAAATGGGTTGGAATAAACTTTTGAAATACTAAAACAGTAAGTATACAATTTTATAGGATGAACAGATGATGCAAGATAATTTGACCTCTTTAAATGTGTTTTGCTTGTTATTTTATCAGGTTTATACTTTTCAGCACCTATATTCCTGTCTTTGAAAAATTTATAAATTTTTAGTACCTGATTCAAATATCTCTTAGCATAGTCATTTTTAACCATTATGCTTTGACTGCGTTCAAAGGAAGTTGTGCTTAAGAGTGAAACCGAAATCATATTTTCTTAAATCTAATAGTGCTGTACACAGTGCCTTTCTAGCACTTAGGACAAGTTACCATTGCTTGTGGATGACTTTCTTACTATGCCTTTGTCATATACCACACTTGAGTGTAAAATTCGATGAAAACAGGGCATTCGATTGTTAAAAAAAATTTTTCACTGCATGATGATTTCGTTATGATTGTCACTACAGCTAATACCTAGTTGGACAATTCGTAGTAAAACCTAGCTATGTGTATGGGTGCCATATTTCTAAAAATCCTTTTAAAGAAATCCTGTATTGAGCCTTTTGTAAAAGGAAAAGGCACTCTTCTAAATCTCAGTTTTCATGGATTAGGTTGAGTAAACTAGATAACTTAGATCTGCTGGATAATAAAATAGTAATCACTCATGTATTTATCACCTTGCTATTTCACTGCTTCGGTCAACCAGTCAAGATAAATATGAAATAGGTATTTAAATTGAAACCAGATGCTTTTGCTACTCATGTAGTTGGGATGAAAAAAAAGCTTTTTGCTAAAACTTAGATAAAAATGAGGAGTTGATATTTTTTGTGGATTTGGTTTTTAAACTTCCCCTGCTGCTATAAGATGAATTATTCAAAATGGTCTAATTTTAATATTATTTCTGCTGGTTAATGCTATAGCTTTCTTTTCTTTTTTTCATTATAGGTGTGTTCCATATAGTGATTATAGCAGTTCCTCTGGATTCACGAATCTGTTGAGTTGTAAACGTGAGAGAAAGAATTACGTGTGAATATATGTCAAGTCAGCATTTGTGTTTTACATGATTAAATTAAAAATACTTCTGTATTCTTCAGATTATGTATATTGTGACAATGTATAGAATGTCAATTCTAAGGTAAATTATTAAAAGTATTTTAATGTCGAACGTGCCATCTGATAATAGGGTCAATGATAATTAAGGACACATTGGTAAGAAAACTTAAGGATATAGATTTTTAAAAAGTCACTGCTGGAGGATTTACTCCTTATATCAACTTTTAATTTCTAATCAAAGCATTTATTCTTTAGTGATCAGGGTGGTAGAGCCACTCCTATTCTATTGTCTAAAATACAAAAGAACCCAAATACTGTTTTCTTCTAGAGGAGAAAGTGAAGGTGAATCCTCTCAAAAAGAGTTTCTTCTGACTCCAATTCCTTGAATTTGGATGATTTCCGTTTGGGTAACAGTTTTTACACCTATATGGCCACACAGCGTTTGTGACCTCTTTTTGCTAACATGAATTTCATCCAGTGAATAGCAGACTAATTCAAAAAGTGAGGGAGGCAGGGTTGGTGGAAGTTAATAGACACAAATTAACAAACACCTGATTTATCCCTCATCAGAGCCCTTTCTTATGAATCAGTTAAAACTTCTTTATATGCCATTTCACTCCATTCTGATGTTAAATAGAAAGTTTCATTGGCTTTGTGTGTGTTTGGGGCTCTGGCCAGCACTTATTCTGGGAGATTGATGGCTCAATGTCTTTGGAAGTTACTTCCAAACATAAATTCACAGTTAAATTATTTCAGAATAAGTATTTAATCCAAGTTCAGCGAAAGACCAAATATAATAATAACTATTAGCATTTGTCAGTTCAGAGTTTTAGCTGGTAGAAGTGGAAAGGACCTTAGGGGTCATATAGACCAATTTCATAATTTTACATGTGCAAAAACCAGAGGCAAAAAGTCATTTGCCCAGCATCAATGGAAAGTAGAATAATGGATCCTTAAAGATGACCATGTACTATTCCCTGGAGTTTGTGAATATGTTAGGTTATATGGCAAAGGGGAATTAAAGTGGCATATGGAATTAAATTTGCTAATCAGACATACAGATAGATTATCCTGGATTATCTGGCTGGACCCAATGTAATCACAAGGGTCCTTATAAGTGGAAGAAGGAGGCACCAAAGTGTGTCAGAGTAATGTGATTGGAGAAGGATTCAGTCAGCTGTGGCTAGCTTTGAAAAGGGAAGAGAGCCAAGGAATGGAGAAGGCAAAGAACTTCTCCCCTGGAGCCTCCAGAAAGGAACTCAGCCTTGCTAACACCTTGATTTTAGCCCAGTGAGACCCATGTTGGATTTCTCACCTACACAAATAGAAGATGATAAATTTTTGTTGTTTTGAACCACTAAACTTGTTAACAGCAGCAGTAGGAAACTATTATTGTCACATAGTATTGGACCGAGAAGTCGGGTACCAACTCCCAATTCAAAGAACTTTAAAAGAAACGCTTAAAATTCACATCCCTAAAGGAAACAGAAAACTCTAAGACACTTTAAATTCTGGAAGCTGATGGCCTCAGTTGACAATAAAATACAGCTTTAATAAGCAGGATCTACTATACCTCAGGCCTTGAAAGTACTGCTACCCTGTGTGAGCTTTAATCATGATTGTGCCAGTGGACCACATGGGGAGCCATCGTGAAGACTGGGGCTGCCCAAAAGAATCTTCTGCAGCGATGGAAGTGTTCTGTCTGTGCTACCCAGTGCAGTAACCCCTACTTCCATGTGACTGTTGAGTGTTGATTTCATTTTAATTCTTTTAAATAGCCACATGGGGCTGGTGGCTGGAGTATTGGATGGTAGAGGTGCGGATTCTGAGTCACATCTCCTAGAGTTGTGCCACATAGGGGCACTGGTAGAAGATGGTTTCTAAACTGTTGAAACCTAACTCATATTAAACTAACAAAAGTTAAGAGGCTACAGAATGACTCTAAGACCCCCTTAACAGGCACACACCTGTGCCCAGGAATAATTGAGGCCTGGAACTCAAATGTCTTCAAGACTTTTGGTGTTGGCTCTGTTCTCTGTATATCTGCTTTATTGCCTTTGCACACAGACCATCTCTTCCCCAATTCACATTCTAAAGAGAAGGCAACAGTCAGTAGCCCCTGGGTTTACACCTCAGTTTAAGAGAGAAGCTGAACTGAACAAGAATCGTTTTGATACTAAATACCTAAGAGAAACTTGGCAAAATGACAGTTCCTTTAGCAATACCATAAAAGAACTTCCATAAAAAAGAAGATGCAGGCAAAATCATATGTCCAATGCTGTCAAGTTTTTAAGGTCAGAATCAGACCTTTTTTTTCAGATTTAGTATCTGTGAGATAGTCATTTAAATTATTTTCTTAAGTTGCAATAGAAAAAAAAAAAAGCTTTATGAGCTTAGTTTTAAGACATTGTGGGTTATGTTTTGGCCCCAAAAAGCTAAGTGAAGTCCTGACCCCCAGTATCTCAGAATGTTACCTTGTTTGGACATAGAGATGTGCAGATGAGTGTACTGGAGTAGCGTGTGTGCTTGGTTGTATCCACCAGGCTCCTCTGTCCATGGAATTTTTTAGGCAAGTATACTGGAGTGGGTTGCCATTTCCTTCTCTGCGGGACCTTGCCTACCCAGGAATTGAACCTACATTTCCTGTGTCTCCTGCGTTGCAGGAGGATCCTTTATCCACTGAGCCATCAGGGAAGCCCTTTGTAAAATGGATCCTTAATCCAATATGACTGATACATTTCTAAGAAGAAAAGAGGCGGAGAAGATAACCTTAAATGAGGGAGGCAGAGATGGGAGTGATGCGTCTGCAAAGCAAGGATGACTGGTAAACATCAGGAGCTGGAAGAGGCAAGAGAGGATTCTTGCCTACAGGTTTTGTGCCTTGATTTCAGACTTCTAACCTCCAGAACTGTGAGAGAATAAATTTTGTTGTTTTAAACCATCCAAGTTTGTAGCAGTTCGTTTTGGTAGCCTTAGGAAAATAATACGGAAATGGTAAGGAATGTCTTGTTTCTTTTACTACAGAAGAGAAAGTGAATAGATGAGAGGAATGCTGAGGAACCTCCAAGAAAAATAACCATCTTGATTACCCTTTCTCCATTTTATTGAAATATTTTAGGCCATTAAAAGGGTGCTTATCAGCACCTTCTCAATTGCTTGCCAATTTGTCATCTTAGATACTTTTTTTAAAGTATTTATTTGGCTGCACAGGAGTCTTGGCTGTGGCATGCAGCATCTTTAATTGCCCCAGGTGAGATCTAGTTCCCTGACCAGGGATTGAACCCGCCCCCCACCCCCTGCTTTGGGAGCACGGAAGTCCACCACCAGGGAAGTCCCCCTATATTCTAAATTGTTTCACCTTATATCCATATTGATCTGTTGAAAGTACAAGTTATAGCCTAGGGATTTAATATTAAGAAAAACAAAGCTGTTTCTAGCTTTCTATGGAGTCTAGGAAGTCAATCTTTGAAAATTGCCTTTAATTATATGGAACTTAAGCCTTGAATAAGTATTAATATTGTCAGTAGATGATTCTTACAATATGTTTTCAAAGTTAATACTGTCTTTGTCAACAATCACAATTAGGCGGAAATCATTAGACAAACCAATTTAACTCCATCCCTAGATGCTTGTTTTCCCAACAAGACCAAGAAAAAATGTCAAGGATGTGCTCAAGGGCAGCATTATAAACAGTGTGACCAACAGCTGGGAAACTTGTCTGAGCCTTACAGAGTCATTTGTGGCAAAGACTTACTGTTAAAATTCTCTTGGGGTTCTGGAGAAACAGCTTGCTATGTAGAATGAATTTGACAACCCCCAGGCATGTCCGCTCTTGGGAAGTATTTCATCAAGATGTGAAAAGAGGCTGGCATCAAAATGGAAAGCCACATATCCTACAAGAGCAGTAGTTCAGTCGCTCAGTTGTGTCCAACTCTGCGACCCCATGAATCGCAGCACGCCAGGCCTCCCTGCCCATCACCAACTCCCGGAGTTTACCCGAACTTATGTCCATTGAGTCAGTGACGCCATCCAGCCATCTCATCCTCTCGTCCCCTTCTCCTCCTGCCCCAGTCCCTCCCAGCATCAAGAGCAGTAGAGTAGGCAGCAAATTCCCTTTGATCCAAGAGGCACAAGCTTAAAGCTAAGATGAAAAGGGATCTGGAGAAGTGGCACTGTTTATCACAGTTCTTGCCTCTCTCAGCTAGAATGGCCACATCCAACACAGAGGACACAATAAACTCCCCACTGGACTTTACCATATGATGAGATGGTGGAATATAATGGATCCTGTCATATGCCCACTGAGTGGCTTCAGGACATTGTAAGGGAAACTTGAGCTTCAGTTTAGGCTGGAAGTCAGAAGCTAGCACTGCATCCCCCAACTGGCTGAGCACCTTTTATACCTAATGTGCTTTTGCGCTTCCCAAAACCCTATGAGTAAAAGAATTACCCACATTTCACTCAGACCACTAAATTAGAACAGGTATGTGACTCCCAAACTCAGACTATTAACAACAGTGTTACACTACCTTGATTTTCTTCATGTGTAATACAAGGATAATCAACATTCCTCCACCTACTCCTTAGGCTTGTGTAGAGGACAAAGTACAGATGTGACAACATGTTGGGAAAAATTATATATATACATGTGAGTTGGGCTTCCCTAGTAGCTCAGCTGGTAAAGAATCTGCCTGCAATGCAGGAGACCCTGGTTTGATTCCTGGGTGGGGAAGTTCCCCTGAAGACAGGATAGATGACTCACTCCAGTATTCTTGGGCTTCCCTGGTGGCTCAGAGGTTAAAAGAATCTGCTTGCAATGTAGGACACCTGGTTTCAATCCCTGGGTTGGGAAGATACACTGGAGGAGAGCATAGCAATACACTCCGGTATTCTTGCCTGGAGAATTCCCATGGACAGAGGAGCCTGGCAAGCTACAGTCCATTGGGTTGCAAAGAGACACGACTGAGCGACTGAGCAAAACACAGCACATACATGTGAGTTATTTTTTGTATTGTTCAAATTAGTTGGTTTGCATTGTTTAAACCAGTTTGGCTCTAACCAGTGCTCTTCTTTTACATTTATTATTGATATCTGGTCAGAGATATCTTTGTGATCATTGACCCCCATTAATGGGAGGCTTGGCAGCCACTACTGAGAAAAAATGTTGCTTCCATGTCTCTGTAACCTGAAACTGTGAGCGGTACCAGAAATCATATCTTGTTCGTTGAAGAATGCCCCGGAACACCAGCGATAAGATACTTGGTAAATATTTGTTAAATAGGTTATAAGCAGTCCTCAGCATCTAGAACACGTATGTTGTAGGCATTCTGATAGATCCTGATAGTGTGAGTGACTGACAGCAGGTGGCTGCTGTGGAACCTGGGGATGATCCAGAGAACCTCAGCCTATACTAAGACCCTGAGTCTACATTGGAATTCCGAAGGGAGAGGTCTAGAACAGCGTTCTGGGAGCCATTACCATTTACAGGTGTTTACTCAGAGAGAATCCTGTTTTAGGGGAGCTGCCAGTACACTAAATACCAGTGTAATGTGTAATGTATACACTAGTTCTTTTTCTTTTTTTGACTGTGTCACCCCTCTTGAAATATCTTAGTTCCCTGACCCTGGATTGAACCCAGGCCCCCCGACAGTGAAAGAGCCTAGTCCTAACCACTGGACTGCCAGGGAATTCCCTGGCATTCTTTTTTTCCCCCCTACATTAATTTATTTAAATGCATTTTCTGCCTTTGACTATTTCCTCTCCCTGGAAACTTTCAAAATTCAGACTTAAGTAGGCCAAAGAAAGAATGAGCTGTATGGTAGACATTTTTTTTTTTAATCCAGCAGCACCAAATTGGAAATGGTTAGGAGCTCTCTCCACTGATTTGATTCTATTTGTCAGTCTGTTCTCTCTGCTGGCAGTTCATTCCAGGATGTGTGCTTGATGCTGGCCAAAGGTAGCAAGTGTACTAATCTGCATTTTGTTATATTTCAGGACTACCTAACTTCTTGGTGGATGGTCTGGGTCTAGCCCCATCTTCCAGGCTTGGAAGTCTAAATTAGACCTCTCATTAACAGCTTGCCTAATTGCTCTCAAGATTTAGTCGCTAGGAATAGCTCATTATTCTGAGCATCAAAAAATAAAAAAACCAGTTCTGATCATTGGCTTGTACTCCTTAAATGAGAGTATATTAAATATTACAATTGGGTTAAAACTAGAACCTCTGAGGAATGTTTAGTTATTTGCATAGCGAATGAGCAAATATTTTGCCTGTAATACGCCCAGAGAACTTGAAACTAGAAGGACCATGTTCATGTCCTTAAAAAGTCACCACCAGGTTGTTTGCTAAATGGAATAATTGCCACCTTCCTCAGAGGGGCGAAATGAAAATTAAAGGAGAAAATTATGTGAAAGTGCTTTGTAAACTGTCAAATGCCAAACATGCATAAGGGGTTATTACAGTAGGAAATGGTCCCTTTCAAAGGTTGATCATTTCAGGGAAGTCCCAAAGATTGATCATTTAAGAAATGTTACAAGCATAAATTACTAGTTTCAGTATTCCTATTATGACAGATTCTTGCAGACACAATGAGGGAAGTAATTGAAATTTGGAGGAAAAGTCTAATTAGTGTTTTTAATTGATTTGGAAATACTAGTTTGACATCCCAGAGAAGGAAATGGCAACCCACTCCAGAATTCTTGCCTGGAGAATCCCGTGGACAGAGGAGCCTGGCGGGCTGCTGTCCATGGGGTCGCACAGAGTAGGACATGACTGAAGCGACTTAGCAGCAGCAGCAGCAGTTTCACATCCCATAGAGGAATATGCAGTCCTTTTGGAGTTTATATTTAAAAGTCATTGTAATAATGAATTGCCTAGAGATTCAGCCATTACTCGAGAATTTTCTTAGGATTCTGAACATCACCCAGAGCACCAGTGCAATGCTGAGGCTATCTCTTTGATTTGTCTCCTGGGAGCTTGCAGCTACCCTTTCCACTCCTAGGAAAGCTAGTGGAGTACGTGAGATAAAGTGGGTTCCGATTTCATGGGGCATGATCAGTCATGTCTGTCTTATTCCAGATGCGAGGTCCGAAACATTTCCAGTCCACTCCGAGTGGAAGATAAGGCAGTGGGCAGGCAGATGACAGCGACTTCACGTTTCCCTATCCCGATTCTGAGGTGCCGCCGTTAGCTGAGTTCTCAGGCCCAGGAAAAAGCAAGAGTCTGGAGACTGGGTTGAGGGAGGATGGTGCAGAAGACCAACCCCTATGCACATCCCCAGAGACCGCCCGAGCGGGGCGGGCAGGGGTCGGCGCCCCTCCCCGGGGCGGGGCTCGTAGCCCCGCAGCCGGCTCAGGGCTAGAGAAGCTGCTTCGCTGCTAGCAGCTGGCGCGATGTACCTCCGCCGGGCGGTCTCCAAGACCCTGGCGCTCCCACTGAGGGCGCCCCCAGGCCCCGCGCCGCTCCGGAAAGACGGTGAGTCCCAGGTGACGACCGGGGATCCTCTCCCGGCGTCCAAGCCTGAGGACAGGTGCCTCGCGCACAGATTGCGCGGGCGCTCCCAGTACCAGTCTGCCCTTGATGGGTCAAATCCATCCCCGGGCAGCAGAAGCCTGAGGTTGATGGGGGAGAGATGGGGGAGAATGGCCGGGAAATTATTGGAGATCTTGGAAGTAGGGAACCTTTCCAGCGCGGGCTTCTGAATCCGGACTAGATTTCCTGAGTTCGAATCTTGATCTTGGGCAAGTGATTTAACTTCAGTTTTCTCAACTGGTAAATGGACAACAATTGTTGTGAGTTTTAATGAATTATTATGTAGTTAGAAGCGCTTAGAAAACTGCCTGGCTAACGTAGGCATAGCTTCCCACTGGTATCGATATAGGGACCAAGGCGTTCTCCATCTTTACGAGGAAGCAGAGGTATTGGTGGGCAGATCTGCGGGCCAGGCGGGTTGCGGGAGGCAGTGTCGGTCCAGTAGAAATTGGGTAAGTGCTCTTGAGAAATAAACTCCAGACTTGGCCAGGACTCGGCCCGCGTGGGCCGTGACATCCCCGCTGAGGAAGCGGCTTCGTCACACCTTCTGGCTGTTCGACTGCGGTGCCCCTGGACCTGTCACCCGTAGATTTTCTAAAACATGGGGAAAGGGACATATTTCCTAGAAGTGAAGTGGCAGTGCGAGTTGGAAGCTTATTAAATAAAAATTGACACGTACGAAACCTCTAGCATAGGGCCTGGGACATCGCAGTTGCTTAAGTGTGAGCACTGAGAGCATCTTTCCCGGGCAGCCGGCGACCCTGGGCCCAAGTCCGCGCTGCCGGAGAACTTCTGCCCCGGCCGGCTCATTCCTAGTCCCCATCCATCGCCCCTGTCGTTTCTGTCCCTGATTGGGGCTCCGGCTCTTAGACAACCTCATGGAAAATTCTTAGTTCTCCCTTCACTTTGCCTCTCTCCTAAGGCTTTAGCATAATTCGTGCGTTGGAGTCGGGGAGAGGGGAAAGAGAAAGACTCCGGCGGAAAATTCCATGGCCCATTTCCACACACCCTCCCCTCACTTTGATTAAGCCTGTGGTGGTGGTTAGTGATAGTGGGAGGGAAGCAAGGTCTGCCTAACTAGCATTATTTTTCCTCTTAAAATGCTCCTGGGAAGAAATTGCCTCCATTAACAGAAATAAGGAGACTTCGTTTTCCTTGATCTTTATGCCGAGTAATATAGAGCACGTTTTTCGCTGGTGAAATAAGAGGAAACCATTCATTTGAAATTTCTGAAGATAACGGGAGAGACACATGAGCCCCCTGACCGTGGCCTTTCGCGTTATCTCACCGCAGCCCCCACCGGCCACACGGACAAGCATATATATCTTTTTACTTTATTTTTTTGGTGGCTGCACATATTTCAGATAATTACTTGGGGCAAAAGAAAAGCAATTTAAAAATTCTAAATAGGTTAGCAATACTGGTTGTAGCAGTACTACAAAAAAAGACCAGTACTTTTTCTCATTTTCACCTAATTACTTTTTTTATTTATTTCAGTATTTTCAGAACTGTTATTGACGGAAAATTTGGCTTTGGTCGTGAGCATTAACCTTTTATTGGTTCTTTCTACTTTGATGAAAAATGTAGTTGATTCAGTTTATTGAAGGATAAAATTTTTACTGTGCCTCATCAAATTTTGTTCTCTGGTTTTTGCTTTAAAAAATGTAAAATTTTAATGAGTAAATAAATTAGGTTTATAGTAAATCACCAGAAAAACTCAGAAAGGCAAAATAGAAGTCGCTGATAAATCCTATCACTAAGTGAATACCACTGTTTATTTGTATTTTAGTATACACAGTGTTCCACACCTTTTTTTCTCCCTACATTTTTTTCTTTGTACATTGCTTCCACAAATCTGGGATAGTCCTATAAAGATTACTTTGCTGTAACTTTTCACTTAATATATTGTAAATATTTTCTCATATTGTCTTCTGCAAAAATTAAAATATTTATGTTTCACATTATGAATATGCTAAAATTTATCTAATCCTTGCTGAATATTTATTTCCAATTTTACTGCTCATTTGAATATCTTTGTCATAATTGTATTTGTATTTGTCTTTACTTAAACGTTTGTAATTTTCTCTATTTCTCCCTATTAAAAAAACCTTTATGATATTTATGCCTGGTTGCTGACTATGAAAGCTACATATTCCCTATTTAATAAAAGATGTATTTTTAAACCAACAAAAGCTCCACTAGATGTCAAAGACATAACTTCTTACCATAGCCTCTCTGGGCACATTTGTGGGAAAAAATGGTTTTTTTCTAAGCAATGATCATTTATATCCAAACTAAGAACATATATACAAAATCTTTCCAGTTCTGCTACTACAGAGATTTGTAGTTTGTGAAGATGTCTTAAGATTTGCTTTCTGCAAATCAGAGCTTCTTCCTGGTCCCCACACCCTTATTCTCTGTGTCAGGTCACATCAAAATACTTTGCATTTTCCTCATCACACAGGTCTCATGCTTTTGCACACGCTCTGCCTTCTGCCTCCAGCGCCATTTTCCCTCCCCTTGTTTATCTGACAAACTCCTCCTTTCCCTCAAAGCTAGGTCATGTCTCTTCAACTGTGACAGTTACATTGAGCCGGCTAGCTGAGTTCTTTCACTGCATTTTTCACTGCATTTTCATGCTGTTGTTGCTTCGGCTTTCATATTTCATCTATTACATCATTTGTCATACTGCATTGCAGTTATTTGCCTACAATTTCTTGTCTCTACATCTTTTCCTTCTCTTTTGAGGCTAGGGACCTTGTGTGTTGTGCTTACAGTCATATTTTTGTGAAGATAATTTAATTAATTTATTTATTTTGGCTGTGCCTCAAGGCATGTGGGATCCTAGTTCCCCAACCAGGGACTGAACCCACTTTTTATGCATTGCAAGTGCAGAGTCTTAACCACTGGACTGCCAGAGAGGTCCCTTCAGTTATACTCTTAATGCTTCTAACAATGCCAAACACATAATAACTGTCCAACTGTGTTTGTCAAATGAGTAATAAATGTCTCTCTTTTTTATCTTTAAAATAGAGAATTTGGGCTTTCAGCTTCTTCTAGCTTTGAGTTTATTATAAAAAATTTCAATTCCACAGCATACAGTATATACAAATTCTAGCAGTACACAGTTAATATGTTTAAGGAGAGTAATAGAGTACCTTATCTATTTCTATTAGTTTGTACAAAATTGCCCTTCTATTTTAGATATGAACTTATTGGCAACATTTGTCTTTAAAAAGTTTATTATATCTGCCCACCTTTAAAGGTTTTATATTAGAAGAATTAAAAGTTTCTATGTCTACATTTGTGTTATAGATTTATAGAAACATGTTGTATTTCCACATAAATTTTTATTTAACACAAATTTTAAGCACAAATTATTTTAAAAAATGCCCTTTTCCATTGAATGCTGTGGTATAGTATATATAATAAATGGATTTCTTTTGCTAACCTGTATTTCATTTGACTGTTAAAATTGTTTAGTGCTTTTGTCATTTCTCCTTACTCACGCCTGCATTCCTCCTAAGAAAAGCATGATGCTGAGCGTCAGGACGACAGGTTTCCTAAGTAATTATCAAATCAGATTGAGAAAAATGTCAAGTGGAATTATTGCCCTACCTTGTAATACTATATTCCTTTAAGCTAAAATCAGTTGATGTTAATATAGTCTATGCTCACTGAGGGGAAAAAAATTTTTTTATGTAATCATTTAAAATAGTTTTGCCCATGGTGGAGCTAACTGTGTTTAAACTTGTTTTCTTAGCATCTCTTCGCTGGATATCATCTAACAAATTCCCTGGATCATCTGGATCAAATATGATCTATTACCTGGTTGTAGGTGTCACGGTCAGTGCTGGTGGATACTATGTAAGTGATTACATGACCTTGGTGTTCAGGAATTCATATATTTTACAACCTGTGGTAAAACTCAAAACAATGTCAAGATCAGGACCTAGGAGTAATTGAATATACAAGATTATGAGAAAGGAATTTAAATATAAATGCTTAATACCACTAAGTATGGATGACTTCCAGTAAAAAAACAATGTTATTATAAATACTAGTAGTACTAATGGCTGACATTTGAGACCATATTTCAGACTCATGACTCATTTAATAATTACAACAATTCTTTAAGGTAAGTACTATTAATAACATTCACCAAGAACTGTTTTGAGAGAGAAACTTTTAAAAAAATTAATAGACTTTATTTTAAAGACGCGTTTTAGGTTTACAGGAAAATAAGCAGGAAGTGCAGAGAATTCCTGTATTCCCCCCTTAACCCTCTGACCTCCTTCTCCTTATCAACAACCTCCCTTTAGTGAGCTACTGTTTCTTACAACTGATGAGTCAATACTGATACATTGTTATTAACTAAAGTCTGCAATTTATATTGGAGAAGGAAATGGCAACCCACTCCAGTGTTCTTGCCTGGAGAATCCCAGGGACAGGGGAGCCTGGTGGGCTGCCATCTATGGAGTCGCACAGAGTCGGACACGACTGAAGTGACTTAGCAGCAATTTATATGAGAGTGCACTCTTAGTGTTGCACATTATATGGATTTTGACAAAGATGTAATGACGTGTATTCACCATAACGCCTTCCCTGGTGGCTCAGCGGTAAAGAATCTGCTTGCAATGCAGAAGTCTCAGGAGAGGCAGACTCGATCCCTGGGTCGGGAAGATGCCCTGGAGCAGAGCATGGCAACCCACCCCAGTATTCTTGCCTGGAGAATCCCCATGGACAGAGGAGCCTGGTGGGCTACAGTCCATGGGGTCACAAAGAGTCGGACACGACTGCAGCAACTTAGCGTGCACACATGCACGTTCAGCATTTCAGTAGCATACAGTCACCCTGCCCTAAAAGTCCTCTGCCCTCCAAGGAGTCATTCTTCCTTCTTTCCCCACAATCTTTTTATTGTCTCCATAGTTTTTATTAGCTTTATATTTTTTTGTTAAAAAGTAATATTTATCCATATTTAAAAATAAATTCAAAATACCCACATATATAACATCAAAAGAATGTTTTCCTGCCTGGTTTCCCTTATTCACTCCCTGCCCGTAATCACTATAAAACAGTGCTTTTAATAGTATGATTTTGAAGCTAAAAAAAGGAAACTGAAACAGGGAATTCCCTAGCAGTCCAGTGGTTAGGACTCAGCACTTTCAGAGTTGTGGGCACAGTTCAATCCTTGGTCAGGGAACTAAGATCCCGAAAACTGGGCAGTGTGGCCAAAATAATAATAATAATTCTATTAAATTGAATCCATCCTCATTTTGTCATAAACTTTCTAAATTGAAATCGAATCTTTATTATGAATAAAAGTAGAATAAGTATTATTCTTCAGAAACCATAAGACTACACAAATCACATTTTGGTTTGACACTACAGAAATATACATAAAGGGATTTTTAGTCTTAATTACGAGCAGTTTGTAGGACTATGAAGACAATGAATCCAAAACGCATATTCTAATCTTCAGGAATTTGAAAGCCTCAAGAATCTAGTAAAGTTCAAAGATGTCATTTTTATTATTGTCGTCCTCTAATCGGCTTTCACTCTTATGTAGATTCCTTTGCTTTTACCATCTTTCCACTGCTTAATATTGAATTCACTGCCCACGGCTACTCTAGTCAGATATATCTAGGCCACTGGATAAAACAGATTAAACTAGGTCATGTGATTATGTGGGAAGCTGGAAGACTGAATTTCATCTGGACATCACCACATCCCTAATTATGCGTACTAGTGCCAGCCATGGCACTCCACTCCACTGCTCCTGCCTGGAGAATCCCATGGACAGAGGAGCCTGGTGGGCTGCAGTCCATGGGGTCGCTGGGAGTCGGACATGACTGAGCGACTTCACTTTCACTTTTCACTTTCATGCATTGGAGAAGGAAATGGCAACCCACTCCAGGGTTCTTGCCTGGAGAATCCCGGGGACGGGGGAGCCTGGTGGGCTGCCGTCTGTGGGGTCGCACAGAGTCGGACACGACTGAAGCGACTTAGCAGCAGCAGCAGCAGCAGCAGTGCCAGACATGAACCTCTCCAGTCCGCTAAATCTTTCTTCACAAAAGCAGGAGTAAACTGGACGGTTAGAAACTGGCTACTCGTCAGAGCTCTTTCTGAGCTTGTTCTCTGACCGTGGGAGTGGAAATTGGACAAGGCAATGATCTCTAAGTCTCTTTCCACCTCTAAGATTATATAGTTTTAATTTTGAATGCTGGAAGCCTTAATTCCCAAGAATCTCAGGCTACTTTCGGGAGGAAATACAGAATGTGAGGCACTCTAAAAACCTGTATTCTTATAATATTATTCTATTCTATTAGAATAATATTATTCTAATATAGAGTAATAAATTCTGTATTAGATTTAATCCAAATTGAATCTACAGATGTTCTGTAGCCAGGAACACTTTTTCATTTCCAAGTAAAATCTTCTACTATGAGAGCCTCTTAAAATCTGAGAAAGGCCCAGGTCACTTCAATTTTTTGAGAGGCCAGCTATATTTTTAAAAAATGATTTATTTACTTCTGGCCACCCAAGTGGCATATGGAATCTTAGTTCCTCAACCAGAGATTGAATCTGCACTCCCTGCATTGGAAGTGCAGCATCTTAACTAGTGGACCACCAGGGAAGTCCAAGGTCTGGGTATCTTGAAAAACGAAATGCCAGACTGGGTTTTAAAAGCTGTGGTAGATTTTAAATGCTCACATTTAATAAATGTATAATGTCATTTGGAAATTATTTCCAAAGTCTAACTCTGAGACCTTCTCTTTTAATCGATCTTTCTTCTACTCTGCTTGATTATGTTAGATTTTTAAAAGCTAGATAAAAAAATAAATAAATAAAAAGCTAGATGCTCTCAGTTACACATGAGTGTGAGCTATTCTTATATCTCTTTGATTCTACTTTGACAACTCAATTGTGTTTTAGCCCCTTGAACAATAAGACTAACGTCCTTGGGATGTTGCTGCTGGGATGGCCATTTCAGGGCCGTGAACTTGGACACAGGTTCAGCTTTACTGTACTGAGAACTGACTCAGCAGACTAGTCCTGTAAGCCGTCAGGATCTCCCACCCCACTGGGAAGATACTCCTTGCTTTTATATAAAAATGTTGACTCTCTTTCCGGCTGATCATGTTTGCTCTGTGTATTTCAAAGCCAGATGGTTCACGTCAGAATTCACCAAACCCTGAGGGTTGCTTAAGGGCCACTTTTGCATCATTTTCACCATGAGCTTATACATTTTCCATTTTCATAGTCTAATTTTAACATGCCAAGAAATGGTTTGTAACTTGCATAGGAAAACTTCTAATGAGATTAATGATTATGATTATTAGAAATTTAGAAAATGCTACATATAAATTTGTTTTTGTTGTTTAGTTGCTCAGACTCTTTTCCAACCCTCCAGGCTCCCCCCGTTCATGGGATTTTCCAGGGAAGAATACCAAAGTGGGTTGCCATTTCCTTTTCCAGACAATCTTCCCAATCCAGGAATCAAACCCATGTCTCCTGCACTGCAGGCGGATTCTTTACCACTGAGACACCTGGGAAGCCCCACATATAAATATACAATTTTTAAAATTTATCATCCTACCACTAAAAGAGAAATCTCTATTAACATTTTTTAAGCTGAGATAATACAATATTATCTAACTAGTGAGATTTTCATTTTTAAAATATCATTGTCTAATATGAATACAAGCCAGAGATTACTGCTTGAATTGGAAATGAAAAGACACCTGTACAGTGTATCTAAGGTTAAGATAGCTTTATTCCCAATTCTGTTTTGCAAGTAACCTATGGCAGGTCATATTTCTGCTTTTAATGACTAACCCTAAAAATCTTCACTAGGGTCTACAAGTCTGTCATTTTAGAAGATTTTTTGAAAACTTCTTATTGTGAGAGAATTGAGTTTCATATGCAGTTATAATAACTAATACCAAGATAGCTTATATACCTTTCACCTCATTTCCCCTGTGCCAACATCTCTCCTAACTATAATACAATATCACAGTCAGGAGACTGACACTGATACGATCTGCAGCCCTTATTCAGATTCCACCAGCTTTACATGCACTTGTGCGTGTGTTTGCGTATGTGTGTGTGTGTGTGTGAACACTTAACTGCATGTATTTAGTGCTAAGCAATTTTATCATGTGTGTAGATTCATGTGTTTACCACCACAGTCAAGAGACAAAACTATTCTTTCATCACAAGGATCTCCAGTGTTGTCTTTTGTAATTGTGCTTCCTTCCCTCCTGCTCTCTTCTCCCTTCCTCCTACTTCCTGGCAACCACTAATCTATCCTCTATTTCTATATTTCTTATCATTTCAAAAATGTTACCCACCCCTCAAACAACATTAAGTAGATGGAGTCTGAAGGTATATAACCTTTTGAGACTGGCTTTTTTCACTCAGCATGATTTACCTGGAGATTCATCCGAATGGTTTCCTGTACCTATAGTTCACTCCTTTTATCTATAGTTCATCCCTTTTATGGCAGAGCAGTATCCCATGTCATGGGCACACCACAGCCTCTGTAACCAACCAGCCTGTGTAGGACTTCTGGACTGCTTCCAATTTTTTGGCTATTACAATTAAAACTACCATGAATGTGTGTGTTCCGGTTTTTGTGTGCACATAAATTTCTGCTTCTCTGAGATGAATGCCAAGGGATATTTTTAAATGCCTATCAGAATATTTTTACTCTAGCATAATTTATTATTTTCTTCTTTGTCTTTATCTACTTTGTGTGTTTACAGTTATCTTTGACCTCTCTCAGAGCATTTCTTTCTTTTCTTTTTTAAATTTAATTTGGCTGTGAGGCACATGGATTCTTTGCTCCCCCAGCAGGGATAGAACGTACAGCCCCTGCATTGGAAGGGTGGAGCCTTAATCCACTGGACAACCTGGGAAATCCCTCTTTATTTTTAGAAAGCATTCTACTTAATGAAAAAGATTTCCAAAGGGGAAATAGAAGAATAGATAGTGTGTATTGGTTTTTCCTGTTTGAACTGTAAATACCTTTAAACTTGGCATGGTGAACCTTCTTGCTCAAGAAATAAATTTAAGCACACGTTCACTTTCAGACTTACAAGAGAGTCACATCAGGGAAGGCCAAACGCAGCGATCACGTAACAGATTTGAAAGAAAAAAACAAAGCGGAGTTACATCCACCTCAAGGTAAAGTGAATTCACTATTTTCTTTCTCCTTGAGGCACTGATTTTCATCATCATAGTCTAGTGATGAACACTATTTGATTTTGGCTTCTTTACTTAGTCCAGAATGGCTGTGGGTAGGAGTTCGTTCAAAAAGGAAAAGTCCAACCAAAGCCTAAAGACATTTTGGATGAGTGCGCTTGGTAAATGAAAACACTGTACATTTAAACTGCTGACCAGCATCTTTGACTTCTTTGTGTGATGACATTACTTTTCCCCTACTCAGGCTTCCATTCATGCCTATGAGCTTGACCTTTCATTTCTCTCGTTATTTTTTTAAGTTACGAAATTCATTTTGTTTCAATTTTGGCTAAGACCATCTGTGTGCAGTTCAGATGATTGATAAAATGGCAATTAGTAAGAAGAGAAACTTCATATTTTCACCCTAATGTATACTTTTTGCCTTAAAGTGCTTGCTTTATATCATAGTTTCTTCATAATATTCAGCTATCACGTCATTATTATCAAATACTATGATCACTATTAAGGGACAAGGAAAATACCTTCTTTGCACCAGTTTTAACCTTTTTGTCATGAGAACAAAAAGAGAATATCATTAATAAACATATTGAATATAATCATGAGATGGTTGACTATAATAATACTAAAATACAGCATTTCCATAGCATTTCCTTGGTTTTAACCATTTTCATATATATTATTTTAGTCAATCCTCCCAATAACGTTGTTAGGTAGATATTATTAATATACCCATTTTACAGGAGACAAAACTGAGGTTGAGGGAAGATTAATGACTCTTCAAAGTCATCAGTAAGTTGGTTATTTTCCCATGCTATTGCACATGACACATGGCCTGTTTATTTTCATGACCTGTATTTGAATAAATAATACATGTAAGTTATTATTTTTTAAAGTTCAAGAGTTTCCAAAGGGTTTGCAAAATAGCAGATTCCCCATTTTCCTCTCCAGAGGCAACCAGTAACACCAGTTTCTTTGTGTCCTCCTGGAGAGTCTTTACAAATATAACTGTTTAGGTTTAATCTTACCCTCCTTTTGTCCTATCACAAATAGTACCATACGTGTACACTGCTCTTTTCCACTTAACAGACTACCTTGAAGACCATTTCATATCAGTACTTATTGATTTGTCTCAGTTTTTAATTTTTATATATTTATTAAAAAAAATTTTTTTTTGGCGGCAAGGCATAACACGCGGTACCTTACTTCCCTGACCTGGGATGGAACCCTCACCCTTGGTAGTGGAAGTACAAAGCCCTAACCTTTGGGCTGCCAGGGAATTCCCTGACTCAGCTTTTAAGATGACTGTAGAGTGTCCACTGTATTCCCGTGCTCTTTTAACACTTTTTTTAATGGACTAAATTTTAAAGGTGAAAAAGAGAACCTTGTGGGTGCTGAGGAAGCCAGTTTAGAAGCCCCTGAAGTATCTTCAACGGAAGCCTCTCCGGTGGGTACTGAAGATATTCCCGATGCTCCCACTGTGGTCGTAAAAGAGGCTCCCCCCTGTCCAGATGACGCCGAGGCTGCTCCTGCAGAGACCGTGGTGGGCGGTGCAGAACCTAAGCCAGAGATGACAGACGCGGCGACAGTGGAAACAACAGAGGTCAGCACTGAGACGACCTCAGAGGTCACGAGCGCGGCTCCGGAGGAGGCTGCTGCCGTGGATAGTGCTGAAGGTACAACGGAGAACGAAAGCCCTGGTGAATGTGCTGAACTGGAAGAAAATTCTCCGGTTGAGTCAGAATCCTCTGCTGGGGAGGATTTACAGGAAGAAGCCTGTGCAGGTTCTGAAGACGCCTCAGCCCAAGGCTAATCTCATGCTGATTGACACCTCAGCAAAAAAATACCGTAGTGGGGCTGATAGGTGTTTTTGTAGTTTTAGTAACCTTAGATTGAAAAAAAAAAAAAAGCTTCTTTTCTGGAAAATGGTATCGTGCCTTGAGGATTTTTGTTTTTGTTATCTACTGATCGATTTCAGATTGGAGAGATTTGAGATTTTACATGTCTGAATAGTTTTCTGCTCTCTGGGATCAGAGTATGACATAGCAGAAAAGAGCTTAAAGAATTTCATCTGTGAATTTAAATTTTATGTGACAGAGATTGAGCAGTCTTTACAACCTGCATTCACATTAATTTTGCTATAACTCTACCTTTCTTTAATGTATGTAAATCTAGGTTCTTGAGTTTTAATTTGAAGTCTAAATAAATTTGGAAAATCTTTAGTGCTTCTATTATTATTCACTCACATCTATATGTATGAATAGTATATATTAACATGCACACATATAACATCACATGAACATTGCAGTGTTATCAAAGAAAACATAATCTATGGAAAACTCTGTGTATGGCAATATGTCTATCCTTTCTCCCATCTATGTTACATGGGGACTGTGCCGATATTTTCCATATTAGCTTAGTTCTCTTTGAGCAATGTTTATTGAGGACTTACACTTCGTGCTAGGGATCATTCATTCATTCCTATATTCAGCAAGTATTAACTAAGCACATATAATTTACCAGGCACTGTTTAAGTGCTGAGATTTAAAAAAAAAAAAGCAAAAATTCCTGTCCTTCCCAGCTCATGTTCTAGGGTATATATATTAATAAATACTCTGTGCTGTGCTTAGTCACTCAGTCATGCTCCTCTCTTTGTGACCTCATGGATTGTAGCCCACCAGGCTCCTCTGTCCGTGGGGATTCTCTAGGCAAAAATACTGGAGTGGGTTTGCCATGCCCTCTTCCAGGGGATCTTCCCAGCCCAGGGATCAAGCCCAGGTCAACAGATAATAAATAGTAAGCAAGATAAATAAGAAAACTCTAAACAGATATAAATAATAAATAAAATAAATATAGTCTATTAGATACTGATAAGTATTTGGGAAAAAGTAATGAAAGTAAAGGAATCGTATGTGTTGGTTTAGGGGTGGGGGTTGTAGGTTTAGGAAGTGCAGCCAGAGAAGACCTTATTGAGAAGCTGTCTTGTGAGTAAAAACCTGAAGGATGTAGAAGGGACTGTGTCATGAGAACATGGGAGGGTAGAGAGCAGCAGAAAAATATTCCAGATGAGAAGACTAAAAGGATCTGAAGCATGAATGTGTTAAAGAATTTGAGGAATTGCACGGTGGCCAATGTGTGGCTGCTGCTGCTGCTGCTAAGTCGCATCAGTCGTGTCCGACTCTGTGCGACCCAGAGACTGCAGCCCACCAGGCTCCGCCATCCCTGGGGTTCTCCAGGCAAGAACACTGGAGTGGGTTGCCATTTCCTTTTCCAATGCATGAAAGTGAAAAGTGAAAGTGAAGTCGTTCAGTCGTGCCTGACTCTCCACAACCCCATGGACTGCAGCCTACCAGGCTCCTCTGTCCATGGGATTTTCCAGGCAAGAGTACTGGTGTGGGGTGCCATTGCCTTCTCCGAATATGTGGCTAAGGTGGAATAAAAAAGAGAGAGTAGTGAAGATGATTTCAGAGAGAAAGAATGGTTATGCAGGAGTGGGCTAGATGACTCAGAATCTAGTACAGTTTTAGTACAGCTGCCCAAGTCCTAGATCCCCTTAACTGGGCCAGTACATACACTCCCTGCTGCTGTGAGTGTTACACACACCCTGCTCTAAGCTCACCCCCAGTGGCTCACAGTGATGACTGACTACCGTGCTGGTACAAAAGGTGGTGCTGACACCGTGGGACACCTCAGAGCTCCCCAGGGGCTCAGGTTGAAGCTGGTTTCCAGCTGAGATTACATCATTGCTTGGCTATTTCTCCTGTTATATTTTTGCTTGCCTCCCTCCTGTTCTCCTGAGAGCGCTCCTTGAATAAATCACCTGCCTCCAAATTCCTGTTTCAAGCTGTTGCCAGGAAATCCACCTAAGATAATTGTACCAAATGTCCTACGAAGCAGACCCTAAGAATAGGGCTCTGGAATTGTATTACTCGCCAGCTAGATCGCAATAAGGACCCCATCACTGGCGGTGGGTGGAGGACCGCTAGTCCCTGGCCTTCTGTAACAGTGTGGTTGCTAAGATGTTCACTCAAGGTAAAGTAGGGTAGACTGTAGGTGGAAGGTGGTATACTGGCTGGTTTAATCCCTTTGGAATTTGAGAGGTACCAGGAAATAATAACTAGGACTTGATCGTTGCAGAGCAACATTGCATTCTGAAGTACAGAATGTACCTGGGATTTGTTTTGAATTTGCCTCAATAGCAATTCTGCATTAGACTTGTAAGTCTATGGTCTACACATAATGAAGGGATGCTCTTTCACTCAACGTTCTGTAAAATGGAGCAGAAATACTACCCAGTACCACTCTTACAACCTCAAAATACACACAAAAATGCATTCTTCTCCACTGTTTTGGTTAGGATGGTTTCTGCTGCAAACAACAGAAACCAACTCAAAACTAAAAAAGTAAACAACAGAGATAGCTAACTATCTAACCAGCTCTCCAGAGGTCAGGCAGCTGCCAGGTTGATTTATTCTGTGGCTCAGTTGTCGAGAACCAGGTTATTTCTATTATTCTGCTCTACTACCAAGAATGTTTTGGCTTTATCCTTGGTCGGCTTTCCTCATAATCACAGGATAAATCACCGTAATTCTAGGTATTTTATTCAGCCACAGTAATGTCCACTCAGAGTCTTTCAAAAACAAGAATTTCCTCATCTTAAAAAAAAATGTATATATATTTTTTCTTTTTAATGTTGTATTGTGGAAATTTTCAGACCCAAAGAATGTAGAAAGAACAGTATAAGAAATCTTCATGTGCTCTCACTCAGATTTACCAGCTATCAACTCTTGGTAAATCTTGTATTCATAGTCTCACCCACTTAATCTTCTACCACTACCACTGCCTGTATGTAAAATAATAATAATTATTATTGTTATTAAATAATAATAACAGTAGTAACTAATTATCTAATCAGAAAGCAAATTTCCTCAACTGCCTCATAAAGGATTTTCTCCCTACCTTCAGTTTGTTTTTTGGCTCAGAATCTGAAGTCCACAAATTGCAACTGGTTAATATATCCTTAAGTCTTTTTTCTATAGGTTCCCCCTTCATCTCCCTTTTGTTTCTCTTTGTAATTTTTTTTTTTTTAATAAACTGAGTCCTTTAATCTATAGAATGAGCAGATGATTCAGAGTCTGGGTTTTGCTTATTGCCACTACATGTATTTTTTTGGTTTTATTTTCACATGTTCTCTCTTGTACTGCCTATAAGTTGGTGTTTAGAGCTAGAGGTTTAATCCAATTTAGGCTTATTGTTTGGACAGGAATACTTCATAGTATTCCTGTATAATACTATCAGGGCTTACAATGTATAACTGTTTTTTTCTTTTTGATGAAGTCATCCATCCATTATTGGAATCACTCATTATTTCACTAGCAGTTGTAAAATGGTGATATTGTAATTTTATCATTACATATGAGCAGGACTATTTCTATAATGGAGAACTTCATTCACCAACTCTTTGATTATACTGAGGTAGATTTCATATAGGAAAGATAGATTAAATACTTGGGTCTTTCTTTTTTTTTCTTTTTTTGGTGTGGACTAGTTTTTAAGTTTTTATTCAGTTTGTTACAGTATTGCTTCTCTCATGTTTGGGGGGGGTTTTTGGCCCCAGAAATTGTGGGCTCTTAGCTACCTAACCATGAATCTTAAGCCAGCATCACCTTCATTGGAAGCCGAAGTTTTAACCAATGGACCACCAGGGAAGTCCTGGATCTTTTTATTTCCAAGTTTCAAAACATGATGGCTCTCCAGCATGCTCCATAAGTGACCAATACATTATTTTTTATGATCATTATGAACTCAGCAATTTAAACATAAATTATATGCTTTAATCAATTGCAGTTATTATCTTTATTAATACTCAGATTTCCCATCCTTGACAAATGGGAGATTCTTAAATGCTCTTCCTGACTTTTTTTGACTCAAAACTAGTAGTCTTGGATAGCTTCTTTGCTTTCTGTATATAGGCTATAAAAATCCTATCCCAAACCTGGAATCAGCTATTTCTTTAAGAAGCCTTGCTTTTTTTTTTTTTTTTAAGAAGTCTTGCTTCTTTTTTAATGTGATTGTAGTATTTAAGGATTTAAGTATTGAAACTACAATCTAGGTGACTAAGGGATGTCCTTTGCTACTGGGTTGGTCATTGTATCTAGGCCTTTAAGTAGACATAGTCATGTCATTTCACATTCCCCCAAACAGCACTCTATGTGAATACTTGTTTCCCGTGAGAGTATATTGTCAAATGTTCAGATTTTTGCTCACATGATGAATAAAAAATATCTAAGTTTGGGTTTACTTTGCATTTCCTTTATTAACAGTAAGGTTGAGCATTTTTTCATTTGTTTAACAATCATGTACATTTCTTTCATGCAAACTATTTGTTCATATCTCTAGTATATTTTCTATAGTGTTATCAATCCTTTTTTCATTTTTAAAAGTCCTTTATGTAGCATAGATAGTAAACTTTTGTCTATGATGTAGACAAAAATATATTTTTTCAAGCTTGTCATTAATCTTATTCATTTGCTTACAATGTTTTTGTAATATAAGAGATTTTTAGGTTTTATGTAATCAAATTGATTAATCTTTTTCTGTATTGTTTCTGAATTTTGAGCTATGATTAGTGTAGCAGATTGGGAAAAAAAAGTAGCTACACATTCTTCCCTTGTATGCACACTCCTGTGAAGTATGACTTTACATCTCTTCCTGTAAAGAGATGGGGACTATTTTTTTACCTCCTTGAATTTAGGCTTGCCTTGTACTTTGCTTGGTAGAATGCTGAGGAAATGACCTCATGAGAATTCTCCCTCTCTTGGATCTCTGGAACCACTGAGTGGAAAAGCCTGGACTAGTCCATGAGGATGAGAGACCATGCGGAGAGAGAGGCCCCATCTGTCACTGGCGCCAGCCCCGGATCTGTGAGTGAGATCCCCCTAGATCAGCATGCCTGATTGCTGCAATTGTGAGTGACCTAGGCAAGACCAGATAAGAACCACCCAGCTGAACACAGACCAAATTGCTGGTCCTCAAAATTGTGAGCAAAAAAGATGGTTGTGTGTTAAGCCGTGAATCTGGAGCAGTTTAAGCAGAGGTGTAGTTAAGATATTAGGAAATAAAATTTTCAATTTGGTGCAGCCCAGCTTTCATATGTTGCATTTCACATTCCTTAACTGGGATGAAGAAAGAACTAGCTGTGCCCAGCAGATACAGAATTGATCTGGCTTAACCTCCTGGCCAGCTGTTGCCTTTTCTGAAATTTTTTTTTTAGAACTACTAAATGCCAAGTGTGACTGTACACAGAGGATTTTTTTTTCTTTTAAAACTCAATATTTATTGAAAATAATCTTTTCAAGTCTAACAGCAACTTATATTTTATTAACTTTTTTTGACTTTAACAACCAGTGTAATGAAAGCTTAACAATGGTATTCTATAAGCAGCATTTTAACGATCAGACCACTGACTGATTTTAATAGAACAAAAAGATGCATTTAAAGAAAAAGTCAAAGTGGGAGAAATACAGAGTGTGGGGCCTAAGATGGAAAACCCATTGCAAAAGATAAAAATTGGCATTAGAATCAGACAACCAAGTTACTTCTCTTTGATGAAGACAGAGATATAAAGGAAGAGTAAGTTTAGGAAAATGTAACACACATTCTAATCAGTGACATGCTCATGAAATTTAAATATTAGTTCAACTGTGGAAAGAAATGTATGGAGCAGTCTTGAACAGTGGATCTGAGGTAACTACTCTGTCCAGTTTTTCAAAATGTGAATTTTCTATTACAAAGTACAGTGTATTCCACAGCCAGCTTTTGAGAGTTGAAGCTGAATTCAAAGAAGATTAGCTTCTGGATGTGTTAGTAGTTTCTGGGCCAAGTATTAGTCCTGTCAGATAGCATCTGTTGACCAGAGGCAACACTGTCCTTTATAATAAAGCACATCATACAATGTTTTCCCTCATTTAAAAATCCCTCTAAAGAAATTTCTAGAAGAAAAATGTATTTATTTTAACTTTGGGGGTAAGTTTTTAGTGAATAAGCTGGAGGAATTTAGAAAGTTCAGCATTATTATTTGACTTTTTCACATGGATATATAATTTTAAATATTCATTGCCCCTATTACTGATTAAACTTAACCTGAAAAACTTAACCTTTATTTTCTGAGATTAGGTCATATGGAGTGATTTCTAGGTTGAAGGATGAGAATAAAGAGAAAATTAACATTAAGGAGGAATTCGCTAGTGGTCTAGTGGTTAGGACTCTGAGCTTTCACTGCTGAGGGTGACTCTTCAGTCCCTGGTTGCAGAATTAAGATACCACAAGACAGGCAGCGTGAACAACAACAATAACAAAAATAAATAGGATGACCAATTAAACTGATTATTAAAACTCATATTTAGATGATAATTGATTGAATTAATACTGAAGTGATTTTTATATGAAACTTTCAATAAGGAAAATAATATATTTTATAAGAACTCAAATAGTAGCAAAATATTCTGAAATTAAGCTTTTTTACAAATTTATCACCATGACATCTCTAACTCCTCCCAGTCCATTTCATCTCCAAACTGTCTTGAAATTGTCACCTTAGTTCAATTCCTCATACCTGCAGCCTCTTAGCAAGTCTCCATATTAGTCAGCTCACTGTTATTTTTCTAGAATGGTTAGTTGATCATGTTATCTCCCAGTTTAAATTCTTCGATAACCCACCAATATCTGATTGAGGACATTTGAATTTGTGACTACTTTGCAGTCAAAATTCTTACTTTATGGTATGATATTTAG
Source organism: Bubalus bubalis (assembly GCF_019923935.1). NCBI lineage: Eukaryota > Metazoa > Chordata > Mammalia > Artiodactyla > Bovidae > Bubalus > Bubalus bubalis. Next base: position 53,939,718 of record NC_059173.1, on the reverse strand, counting down.
GGCCCTCCACAAGCCACAACTGCCCAATATCTCTTCAATCTTATTTTTTTGTCTTTACTCCTATTTTCCTACAGCTTCCAGCAGCCTCCCCTCTCCCATGACCCAAACAACCTCAATGACTTAGCAGCATCGTTACTTGAACTTCCTATCCTGTATTTTGCCTCAAAGAACTTGTATACATGGTTCACTCCAAATGGAAAGACTCTCCCAATTCCTCAGCTGGCTCAACTTCTTTCTAATTACTCAGTTCAAACATTATCTGCTCTGCAACACTTTTCCTCACCTGACTGAGCTGAAGCCACCACACCTTCTTTTGTGTCAGTCTATACCTCACTCTGCAATGGCACCCCACTCCAGTACTCTGGCCTGGAAAATCCCATGGATGGAGGAGCCTGGTAGGCTGCAGTCCATGGGGTCGCTAAGAGTCAGACATGACTGAGTGACTTCACTTTCACTTTTCACTTTCATGTATTGGAGAAGGAAATGGCAACCCACTCCAGTGTTCTTGCCTGGAGAATCCCAGGGATGGGGGAGCCTGGTGGGCTGCCGTCTATGGGGTTGCACAGAGTCAGACAAAACTGAAACAACTTAGCAGCAGCAGCAGCAGCATACCTCACTCTAGGGCTTACCAGGTGGTGCTGGTGGTAAAGAACCCACCTGCCAATACAGGAAAGATCCCCTGAGGAGGGCATGGCAACTCACTCCAGTATTCTTGCCTGGAGAATGCCATGGAGAGAAGGGCCTGGTGGACTATGGTCCATAGGGTGGCAAAGAGTCAGACACAACTGAAGCTCCATAGCTTGCATGTACACACCTCACTCTATTATTGCACTTATCAATTTTGTTTTTCAGTCATTTGTTTATATTTTGGAACCTCTAAAGAGACTGGAAGTTGCCTGAGATGAAAGACCATGTTAAGGCCCTCAGTAAGTGTTTGGTGAATGAAATGATGCTCACAGAGTTTGGCCTGTTTTGTAGAGTTGCTTCTATGGAACTGCTGATATTCGGCCGTTCTTGACCTACCAAAATGGCATTTTTATAAGATTCAACCTAAATATATTTCCAAGAGGTAAATCTTGAGAAATGTTCAGATTGCCAATGTTGTTAAAATATTTATAATTTTGATAGTAAACACAGAATTTTCTCAGATTATTTGGAAAATCAACTGAAGAAATCCCCAAATGTAGGTGTATATATATGTGTGTATATATATATATATATATATATTTTTTTTTTTTTTTTTTTTACTTTTTTTTTTTGGTAAAGAAATCAGCCTATATTTTTCTTCTTTTAATACCAAGCCCACTTGTCATTTTGAATTGAATTTTCATCCCATTTGCACTTTTTTTTTTTTAAAGAAAACATTACTTCATGGATATCTTGCTAAGGTTTCCATCCAGACCTTTTCCTTCCTGCCTTTGTTGACAGTCTAGAGAGGGCAAGCACAGGCTTTGGGTTCGATAGTGCTCTGGGAAGACTTTTCAGCTTTGGAACAAGCATCACCATGTTAATCAATTTACATGAGAACTGTAGCTGCGGGCAGATTCCAGTGCAATCACATGTGCCACCTCACATTACTTCAGCTTCACTGTTCCTGAAGAGATTGTTTCCCAAGTATTTCAACACAACTCCACAATAATGACTGTCTCTGTCCTGAAGGGGGAAAGTTGAACAGAAATACCCAATATCTTCAGATTATTCCTCAAAATTCATTAAAAAATCAAGTCAATATAATAAAGTTGATCTGGGAGCTTATATAAGTTTTTGTAAAAACATTTCTCATCCAACAAAAACTCACTTCAAAAGATTTATCCATGAAAACAGTAGTAGTGAAGCAGAGTTCATCTGACTCTTCTTTACCTATTGGCTATTTTGGTTACTGTAGTATTTTCTGCTTCTCCCTGAAAGTCAATTTCCTCATAACTCAGCATTAATTGGAAGCAGAACTTCTCATACTCTTAGTGCACGCAACTGGCCATCATCTGGACTGTGTGGATTATCTCTGTATGGATGAGTTCTGTCTAGTCAAGTTTCCATAGCTTTCAGTGTAATATAAATATATGGCTAAAAATGTATGGTGAAAAATGAAGGTAGTTGTGTGATTGTTAACTATACTAGATATAAAAACTCATAAAGCTATAGTAATTAAAGTATTAATAGTTGGTATAGCTGAATAGTGGAGAAGGAAATGACAATCCTCTACAGTATGATTGAGCGACTAAGCAAGAGCAATAGCTAAAGAGATGAACAAACAGCAGTGGAAAAAAATAAGCAGCTGACAACAAGCCTACACATATCTGAATAGGAATATTATGATTGGTTTGAAATCACTGAAGAAATGATGAACTCTTTAGTAAGTGATACAGGGACTACTGAGTATCCATATGGAAAAATAAAATAAAACTAGTTTCTTATCTCACAACACACACACACACAAGTCCAAATGGATTAACAATTTAAAAGTGAGAAGAAAAATTCTAAAATTTTTGGAAGAAAATATTTCTTTGACCTCAGGAAAGAGAAGGATCCCTCAAGACACAAAATTACAAAGCAGAAGAAAAAGACTGATACATTTGATTACATTAATATAAAACCTCTATACAATAAAAATAACCATGATGAAAGTGAAAAGATAAGACACAAGATATAAAACCTTCAGAGATATAAGAATCTAGGCTATTTCAAGAATTTCTACCAATAAATAGAAAAAGAGAAACATCCTTAGCAGCAATTCACAAAGAATAAGAATTCATAGATGAAAGAAGCTAAATGGCTAATATATATACAAAAAGATTCTCAGCTTTAGTGGTAACCAATAAAAAAGCAAACAAAAACAATAATATGCAAAAAATGCATACTATCAAATTGGTAAAAACTTCAAAAATCTAATAGTACCAGTTCAGTTCAGTTCAGTTCAGTCACTCAGTCATGTCTGACTCTTTGTGAGCCCATGGACTACAGCATGCCAGGCCTCCCTGTCCATCACCAACTCCTGGAGTTTACTCAAACTCATGTCCATTGAGTCGGTGATGCCATCCAACCATCTCATCCTCTGTCGTCCCCCTTCTCCTCCCACCTTCAATCTTTCCCAGTGTCAGGGTCCTTTCCAGTGAGTCAGTTCTTCACATCAGGTGGCCAAAGTATTGGAGTTTCAGCTTCAGCATCAGTCCTTCCAATGAATATTCAGGACTGATTTCCTTTAGGATGGACTGGTTGGATCTCCTTACTGTCCAAGGGACTCTCAAGAGTCTTCTCCAGCACCACAGTTCAAAAGCATCAATTCTTCAGTGCTCAGCTTTCTTTATAGTGCAACTCTCACATCCATACATGACCACTGGGAAAACCATAGCTTTGACTAGAAAGACCTTTGTTGGCAAAGTAATGTCTCTGTTTTTAAATAAGCTGTCTAGGTTGGTCATAACTTTTCTTCCAAGGAGCAAGCATCTTTTGTAATTTCATGGCTGCAGTCACCATCTACAGTGATTTTGGAGCCCCCCCCCCCAAAAAAAAGTCAGCCACTGTTTCCCCATCTATTTGCCATGAAGTGATGGGACCAGATGCCATGATCTTACATTTCTGAATGTTGAATTTTAAGCCAACATTTTCACTCTCCTCTTTCACTTTCATCAAGAGGCTTTTTAGTTCCTCTTCGCTTTCTGCCATAAGGGTGATGTCATCTGCATATCTGAGGTTATTGATATTTCTCCCGGCAATCTTGATTCCAGCTTATGCTTCATCCAGTGCAGCATTTCTCATGATGTACTCTGCATATAAGTTAAATAAGCAGGGTGACAATATACAGCCCTGACAAACTCCTTTTCCTATTTGGAACCAGGCTGTTGTTCCATGTCCAGTTCTAACTGTTGCTTCCTGACCTGCATATAGGTTTCTCAAGAGGCAGGTCAGGTGGTCTGGTATTCCCATCTCTTTCAGAATTTTCCACAGTTTGTTGTGATCCACACAGTCAAAGGCTTTGGCATAGTCATTATAGCAGAAATAAATGTTTTTCTGGAACTCTATTGCTTTTTCAATGATCCAGCAGATGTTGGCAATTTGATCTCTGGTACCTTTGCCTTTTCTAAATCCAGTTTGAACTTCTGGAAGTTCACAGTTCACGTACTGTTGAAGCCTGGCTTGGAGAATTTTGAGCATTACTTTGCTAGCGTGTGAGATGAGTGCAATAATGTGGTAGTTTGAGCATTCTTTGGCATTGTCTTTCTTTGGGATTGGAATGAAAACTGACCTTTTCCAGTCCTGTGGCCATTGTTGAGTTTTCCAAATCTGCTGGCATATTGAATGCAGCACTTTCACAGCATCATCTTTTAGGATTTGAAATAGCTCAACTTGAATTCTATTACCTCCACTAGCTTTGTTCATAGTGATGCTTCCTAAGGTGCACTTGACTTCACATTCCAGGATATCTGGCTCTAGGTGAGTGATCACACCATCGTGATTATCTGGGTACCAAGGGATGTGTTTAAATATTCAATGTTTATTGGTAGATCCAATTTGAAAAGGAATTTGGCAAACTCTAGTAAAGATGAAGATACCCTGTGACCCAACAATTCCATTTTTAGGAATATATTCTAGAAATGGCAACTCTCACATGTGCTCTTGGTAATATGTACCCGAATGGTCAGAGAAACACTGTAATAGTGAATAAAATAAAAATAGCCTAAATTAATCTTAATAGAAAATGGAAAAATGATTTTGTTCATTGGTATAATTGTTTTCTGGAAAATTGAGATTTGGGGTGGATTTCAATCTGTTTGAGCTCTTTATTCATTTTTTTACTTGGTTACAAAGAGGAATACCCTTATCTATTAATTATACTTTATAATCAATTATATATCCCACATTAACAAGAAAAAGTTTAGGGAGTTCCCTGGTTGCCCAGTGGTTAGGATTTCACCGTGGTGGCTCAGGTTCAATCCTTGGTTGGGGAACTGAGATCCCACAAGCCATGTGGCTTAGCAGGGAAAAGAAAAGTTCAGTGTTTTACATTAGCAGTCAGGTGACAGTGATTAATATGAAAAAGTTATTGAGCAAAATCAACCTCCTATGCAAACCTAATTTATAAAGTAAACAATTTTCTGCAGCAAACATTTTAGCAAACATAATTACTTACTCAAGTAAACCTTTAACAATTTTTTTGGCCATTTTTAGTAAACAAACTTAGAAAAGCTATTTTCTGTTGATAGGATAGAAAAAAATATGTATTTAGATTTCACTTAAATTTTTGGTAACTAGTATGAGAAACGCTGGACTGGAAGAAGCACAAGCTGGAATCAAGATTGCCGGGAGAAATATCAATAACCTCAGATATGCAGATGACACCACCCTTATGGCAGAAAGTGAAGAGGAACTAAAGGGCCTCTTGATGAAAGTGAAAGTGGAGAGGGAAAAAGTTGGCTTAAAGCTCAACATTCAGAAAACGAAGATCATGGCATCCAGTCCCATCACTTCATGGGAAATAGATGGGGAAACAGTGGAAACAGTGTCAGACTTTATTTTTCTGGGCTCCAAAATCACTACAGATGGTGACTGCAGCCATGAAATTCAAAGACGCTTACTCCTTGGAAGGAAAGTTATGACTAACCTAGAGAGCATATTCAAAAGCAGAGACATTACTTTGCCAACAAAGGTCCGTCTAGTCAAGGCTATGGTTTTTCCTGTGGTCATGTATGGATGTGAGAGTTGGACTGTGAAGAAGGCTGAGCACCGAAGAATTGATGCTTTTGAACTGTGGTGTTGGAGAAGACTCTTGAGAGTCCCTTGAACTGCAAGGAGATCCAACCAGTCCGTTCTGAAGGAGATCAGCCCTGGGATTTCTTTGGAAGGAATGATGCTAAAGCTGAAACTCCAGTACTTTGGCCACCTCATGCGAAGAGTTAACTCATTGGAAAAGACTCTGATGCTGGGAGGGATTGGGGGCAAGAGGAGAAGGGGATGACAGAGGATGAGATGGCTGGATGGCATCACTGACTCGATGGACGTGAGTCTGAGCGAACTCCGGGAGTTGGTGATGGACAGGGAGGCCTGATGTGCTGCGATTCATGGGGTCACAAAGAGTCGGACACGACTGAGCGACTGATCTGATCTGATGCAAATACAGTATTAATCCTTACATTTCTTTCCAAAGAAAGAATACATTGTTAATGTGGTTCTTGAAGTTCTCAAAATCTCCTTTCACTGGCTTCTTAATATTTTCTACTAAGTGCCATTGAAATTTATGATCTATTATTTCAACTTCTAATCAATAATGAATTTTAAGAATGGAGGATTATACATTTGTATAAGCAGAAAAGCACTGAGGTGGGTAGGAAGAATGTAAATAGAATATAGCAATGAAAGTGAAAGAAATAAAATGTCATATATCAACATGGATAAATCTCAAAAATATAAAGTTGAATGGAAAATGCAAGTTGTCTGTAATGTATAATTGTTGTTTAAGTTCCTTAGTTGTGTCTGACTCTTTGCAACCCCATGGACTATAGCCCCCCGCAAGGCTTCTCTGCCCATGGGATTTCCCAGGCAAGAATACTGCAGTGGGTTGCCATTTCCTTCTCCAGGGAATCTTTCCCACCCAGGAATCTAACCCACGTCTCCTGCATTGACAGGTGGAATCTTTACCACTGTGCCATCAGGGAAGATGTGAGAATTAATACAGAGAAATGTAGAAGCAGATAGAAGGAAGAGGCAATATTTACAGATTTATGAGTAAGTTTATTGAATATAAACCCTTCTAGTACTTTAAACCATCCACTCAAAGTTAATCATTCACTACAATGACTTCAGTCAGCTGTCATTTTAAAGGAGAATGAATATTATATTTCTTTAACAGGAAAAAGAAGTATAGTAGTGAGAATTCATTCAATTACAATGTAATTGACACCTACTTAAAGCATTTTAGAACTTAGGAAAAGTCACCAAGGGAATCCTTTTCTGCCTCCCTACACGAGTCCCAGGAAACTCTGTAGGAGACACAGAAAACATGAATACATTGCATTTCCCTATCACATTCTCCACTCTCAGATAAGATAAAACCAGGGACTTCAGTGTCTAGGACTCCATGCTTCCAATGCAAGGTGGGGGGTGGGAACAAGTTTGATCCTTGGTTAGGAAACTAAGATCCCACATGCCACCCTGCATAACCAAAAAATAACAATAAAATTTTTTTTTAAAAGATAAAACCAGTTAGGCACTTCCCCAGTCACTTTTGGCTTGGAAGCAGAGCTGCAAGTGACAGCCAAAATGCTCTCCTCAGCCAAAAGAGGCGGACAAGAAGTTGTCTTCTCTCCTCCTTTGGACTCCTGTCATGTAGGAGGTGAGAGAGAATCCTGGTGTGGGCCCAGGTATGAATGATAAATGACCCAGTGGAAGGAGAGTTGAATCATGGTGCATGATGGTATGGATAAAGGCATTATAGAAGGGTTTTTTTTGTTTTCCTCTCTGAGATTTTGAGGATTACCTATTACTTGCTTTTTTCTCCCTTGGCAAGTTTCAATTTTACAAAAATTCCTTTCCTCGAAATGGTTTGAAAATACTTGATTTTCTTCCAGGCATTTTATTGAAGCAATTTCCTGCTTTATTTTTTAAAAAATGTAAAATGTGGAATGGGGATAAAAAAAGATCTACCTGACTTTAGAACAAATCATGCTTATTTAAGGCCTTATCCAAAGTATCCCAAGAAAACTGCATGCTTACCATCTTTCATAATTGGTTGAAAAAGTTAAAAAAAAAAAATGTCTGTTACTTGATTGCCCTATAATAAATATGGAAAATGATTCCAGTTTCATTTTGAGCCTGCCCAAGTTATAGGACTGAGTACTTTCTTATGATTCCTTTCTGAAATCTGTTACAGGTTCTGTGATTTGCTGAGTGATCTAAGACCTGTGATTATGCCCCTCTGCATAACCTCTCAACTGGAAATTTAAGAACAGTTTTTCTCTTTAGCCATAGGTGTTGCAGATTAAATGCTAGATTCTCATTTTTTGTTGTCAACAGGAAATTGGGAATGGGCCATCCTGAGCTTGGAAGAGAAAGAAATGGTCCAAATTGTCCAGAGCAGTTGTTTAGTTTGCTAAGTCGTGTCGGACTCTTTGTGACCCCATGGACAATATATAGACCACCAGTCTCCTCTGTCCATGGGTTTCCTTCTGTACGGGATCTTCTCGACCCAGGGATTGAATCCCAGGGATTCAATCTCAACCCAGGGATTGAGTCTCCTGCATCTCCTGCATTTGGCAGGCAGATTCTTTACTATTCTACCATCTGGGAAGTCCTATATATATATATTTACATATATGTATAAAAATTGTATTTAATTAATTAAATAAAATGTTTGGGATATGCAGATGATTCCTGTAGGGGGCATTGCTACTGTTCTAATTAGGGTGTATGCCCCAGTAGGCTAGATGAGTTTCAGTGCTACCTAGAGAACTAACCAGGTGGATATAAGGTTATATACCTTAGTCATCACAGAGCAGGGACTTGTTTGGACAGGACCATTGCTTTGCTGGTCTTTTTCCACAGTTAATGCTGTCTTCAGGACTAAAGCATTCCCATGCTTTCACATGAACCAAAAAAAAAAGAAAAAATTAACGTAGGTATTACATAATCAGAACACTAGTTCCTAGTGGCAATGCTTTTTGCCATTAGTCAAATATTTAATTTGTCTCAGTTAACCCATCTGGACTGCTTTGTACTATTTTTCAACTGCAGAAAGTTTCACTTTATTTTAAGGCAATAAAACATAAGACAATTATGATATTCTTGGGCATTTCCTTGTTCAGAAGTGAGAAATACAAAATAAGGCATTTTATTAGATGATTTGAATTTAAATTTTAATTTTTCAGGGAGAATAATACATACATCTACATCCTAACCATTAAATTGTAGCCTGGTTCCAAATAGGAAAAGGAGTACATCAAGGCTGTATACTGTCACCCAGCTTATTTAACTTATGTGCAGAGTGCATCATGAGAAACGCTGGGCTGGAAGAAGCACAAGCTGGAATCAAGATTGCCAGGAGAAATATCAATAACCTCCGATATGCAGATGACACCACACTTATGGCAGAAAGTGAAGAGGAACTAAAAAGCCTCTTGATGAAAGTGAGTGGAGAGTGAAAAAGTTGGCTTAAAGCTCAACATTCAGAAAACAAAGATCATGGCATCTGGTCCCATCACTTCATGGGAAATAGATGGGGAAACAGTGTCAGACTTTATTTTTGGGGGCTCCAAAATCACTGCAGATGGTGACTGCAGCCATGAAATTAAAAGATGCTTGCTCCTTGGAAGGAAAGTTATGACCAACCTAGATAGCATATTCAAAAGCAGAGACATTACTTTGCCAACAAAGGTCTGTCTAGTTAAGGCTATGGTTTTTCTAGTAGTCATGCATGGATGTGATAGTTGGACTGTGAAGAAAGCTGAGCTCCGAAGAATTGATGCTTTTGAACTGTGGTGTTGGAGAAGACTGTTGAGAGTCCTTTGGACTGCAAGGAGATCCAACCAGTCCATTCTGAAGGAGATCAGCCCTGGGATTTCTTTGGAAGGAATGATGCTAAAGCTGAAACTCCAGTACTTTGGCCACCTGATGCAAAGAGTTGACTCATTGGAAAAGACTCTGATGCTGGGAGGGATTGGGGGCAGGAGGAGAAGGGGACGACAGAGGATGAGATGGCGGAATGGCATCACCGACTCGATGGACAGGAGTTTGAGTAGGCTCCGGGAGTTGGTGATGGACAGGGAGGCCTGGCGTGCTGCAATTCATAGGGTCGCAAAGAGTCGGACAGGACTGAGCAACTAAACTGAGCTGAACTGATGACCCATTTAAGAGATATCATTATTTGAAAGGTATTTTCTAATATTCTTTCCATCTCTCTCCACTCCCTTGTTAAAAAACCCAAAAACCCTAAGCAAGGTTACAACTGGACCATGCAAAGGATGATTTCTGTTTCTTAAATCTGGTTACTTCTGTCTAGAACCAAGTCAAAAGTCCCTCTCTTGGGAAACAGTCAAAGTTTTTGGAGGGCACATAGGAGCAAGGAGGGAGTTAAATCACTCCTGAGCACCAGTGGGATGACAGGGCACCCTCACTCTTGACTTGCTAGAATGAGCTAGTAAAAAGCTTTCCTTTAGATGAAATCATGCTTGACTCAAAGATCACTGATTCCAGAACTTGCCTGCCTTCATTGGCCTCCAGGGTCCTTGCCTCCCTGCCAGGACAGCTGTTGTGCTGAAACTCAGATAGAATCACAAGTCAAGGGCCTGGCTGGGTGCTCACTCATACATTCTTTCTTTCATTCATTCATCTTTACATAAGTCATTGTTGAGTACCTGCTACATGGCAGGAAGTGTTGGAAACAGACACCAAAACAGACAAAAATCCTCGTCTTCAACAGACTTCTAATCAAAGGTACGTTTCTATTAGCTCTGGTGCCCTGCTTTCCATTTCCATGGCTACTGATATAGGTGTCTGCAAGTATGGCTGGGGTTCGGTGTTTCTTCCAGGCATTTTGCTACATGCTAGCAAAGTAATGCTCAAAACTCTCCAAGCCAGGCTTCAAAATACATGAACTGTGAACTTCCAGATGTTCAAGCTGGATTTAGAAAAGGCAGAGGAACCAGAGATCAAATTGCCAACATCTGCTGGATCATAGAAAAAGCATAAGAGTTCCAGAAAAACATCTGCATTATTGACTATACCAAAACCTTTGACTGTGTGGATCCCAACAAACTGGAAAATTCTTAAAGAGATGGGAATACCAAACCACCTTACCTGCCTTCTGAGAAATCTGTATGCAAGTCAAGAAGCAACAGTTAGAACCAGATGTGGAACAATGGACTGGTTCCAAATTGGGAAAGGAGTACGTCAAGGCTGTATATTGTCACCCTGCTTATTTAACTTATATGCATAGTATTACATTATGTGAAATGCCGAGCTGGATGAACCGCAAGCTGGAATCAGAATTGCTGGGAGAAATATCAATAACCTCAGATAGGCAGATGACAACACCCTTACGGGAGAAAGCGAAGAGGAACTAAAGAGCCTCTTGATGAAAGTGAAAGACGAGAGAGAAAAAGTTGGCTTAAAACAAAACATTCAAAAAACTAAGACCATGGCATCCGGTCCCATCACTTCATGGCAAATAGATGGGGAAACAATGGAAACAGTGACAGACTTTGTTTTCTTGGGTTTCAAAATCACAGCAGATGGTGACTGCAGCCATGAAATTTAAAAATGCTTGCTCCTTGAAAGAAAAGCTATGACAAACCTAGCTGCTGCTGCTGAGTCGCTTCAGTCGTGTCCAACTCTGTGCGACCCCATAGACGGCAGCCCACCAGGCTCCCCCGTCCCTGGGATTCTCCAGGCAAGAACACTGGAGTGGGTTGCCATTTACTTCTCCAATGCATGAAAGTGAAAAGTGAAAGTGAAGTCGCTCAGTTGTGTCTGACTCTTCGTGATCCCATGGACTGCAGCTCACCAGGCTCCTCTGTCCATGGGATTTTCCAGGCAAGGGTACTGGAGTGGGGTGCCATTGCCTTCTCCAATGACAAACCTAGACAGCATATTAAAAAGCAGAGACATTACTTTGCTGATAAAGGTCCTTCTAATCAAAGCTATCGTTTTTCCAATAGTCACACATGGATGTGAGAATTGGACCATAAAGAAACTGGGCACCGAAGAACTGATGCTTTGAACCGTGGTATTGGAGAAGACTCCTGAGAGTCCCTTGGGCAGCAAGGAGTTCCGACCAGTCCATCCTAAAGGAAATCAGTCCTGAATATTCATTGGAAGGACTGATGCTGAAGCTAAGCTCCAATACTTTGGCCACCTGATTCGAAGAGCTGACTCACCAGCTGACTCTGATGCTGGGAAAGATTAAAGGTAGGAGGAGAAGGGGGCAACAGAGGATGAGATGGTTGGATGCCATCACTGACTCAATGGACAAGAGTTTGAGCAAGCTCAGGATGTTGGTGATGGACAGGGAAGCCTGGTGTGCTGCAGTTCAGGGGGTCACAAAGACTCAGACACGACTGAGTGACTGAACTGAACTGAACTTTTAGAAGTGACTTTCTCAATGAGGTGCTTCTGATTGATTATTTGCAGACACTTTCCCCCCTGCAAGGCATTTCATAGTATTTAGGGAAGGAGAAATTCATGCCTCAGCTTACACTGTGCCCCAGCCAATGATTCAATGTACTCCAATGTACAACAATTCAATGTACCTCCAATGATTCAAGTACTTTGGAAAGGTCTGGATCATCAGCTACATTGTCCCTTCCCTACAATAAAATTTTCCCCAAGGATTTTCCTCTCCCACTGCCACTTTTTAAAAATTAATTTTTATTGGAGTATAGCTGCTTTGGGCTTCACAGATGGCTTAGTGGTAAAGAATCTGCCTGCCAAACAGGAGACATGGTTTCAATCCTCTGGTCAGGAAGATCCCCTGGATAAGGAAATGGCTACCACTCCAGTATTCTTGCCTGGGAAATCCCATGGACAGAGAAGCCTGGTGGGCTAAAGTCCATGGGGTCACTAAAGAGTCAGACACAACTTAGTGACTAAAATAGCAACAATATTGTGAAGTAAGGGGTAATTTTTTAAATTGGAGGATAATTGCTTTACAATGTTGTGTTAGTCACCGTACAGCAAAATGATTCATATATATACATAGCACACGCTTCTCTTTTTTGGATTTCTTTCCCAGCAGCAGTAGCAGCAGAGTATTGAGTAGAGTTCCCTGTGCTATACAGTACATTCTCATTAATAATGTATTTTATACATAGTATCAAAAGTGTATATATGTCAATCCCAATCTCCCAATCCCTCGCACCAGCTCTTTTCCCCTTTGGTATTCATACGTTTGTTCTGTATGTCTGTGTCTCTATTTCTGCTTTGCGAATAAGCTTTTCTGTCTCATTTTTTCTAGATTTCACATATATGTGTTAATATACAATACTTGTTTTTTTCTTTCTGATGCATTTCACTCTGTATGATAGTCTCTAGGTCCATCCACATCTCTATAAATGACCCAATTTTGTTTCTTCTTCTGGCTGAGGAATATTCCATTGAATATATGTACCACATCTTCTTCCTCCTTTCCTCTGTTGATGAACGTTTAAGTTGCTTCCGTGCCCCGGCTGTTGTAAATATTGCTGCAATGAGCCCTGAGGCGCGTGTGTCTTTTTGAATTATGTTTTTCTCTGTCTATGGCCCGTATCTCCCACCGTCATTTTAACTGTACGACTCTTAGCAGGCTTCCCACAGCCTTCTTTGCCATCAGACATGTGCTACAAATGTGATCTTAGAAGGGAGGATCTACATCCAAAACTCTAATCTCACAAAGGTTCATGCTTTTTTTTTTCTCCCACCTCTATGTAATTTTGTAGATGTAAATAAAAATGAGAATAGAATACTTTCCAGCTTCACTGGACAGCATCCAAGCTCAAAGTCCAATGGTTGTTGCCTCTCTATCTAAGTGTCTAAGCTCCTTTGTTAAGCTAAAATAATCTCCCATTATATATGAAATATTTCTGTTGTTCATTTGCTCAGTTGTGGCCAACTCTTTGTGACCCCATGGATTGTAGCATGCCAGGCTTCCCTGTCCTTAACAGTTCCCTGGAGTTTGCTCAAACTCATGTCCATTGAATCAATAATACCATCCAGCAATCTCATCCTCTGTCGCCCCCTTCTCCTCCTGTTCTCAATGTTTCCCAGCATCAGGATCTTTTCCAATGAGTCTACTCTTTGCATCAGGTGGCTAAAGGATTGGAGCTTCAGCTTCAGCTTCAGTCCTTCCAATGAATATTCAGGGTTGATTTCCTTTAGGATTTAAGTATAATATAGGATATAAGTAAATCCTTTAGGATTTAAGTATAAATCCTTTAGGATTTAAGTATAATACACACATACACACATATAATAAACATTTCTACTAAAGGTGACTTTTTAAAAAGCTATTTGAATATTTCCTGGTTTTTTATTTTAAATTAAGTTATTCCCATGTGCTTGCTTCAGCAGCACATATACTAAAAGTAAGCTCTTCCCAATTTTTATTGTAAAAATAATATATAATCATTTTTAATTAAAAAATAAATGTAGAGAGACAAGAATATAAACAATGTTTTACTAACCAAAGGAAATGATACTTCTAATTCCATTACATTTTATATATTCCTATCTCGCAAAAATATTTTAAAATAATTTTTAAATAAATTATTGCCCCCCATATCGAAAAACATAGAGTATTAAAAAGTTCCCAGTTTTCCCCCAATAGCATTGTTTAACCACTAAGTTGTGGCTGTCCTCCTAGAAATTCCTATGTGTACTTATTTCAGTCTTTTTGAAAACATAGGGTTTTGGGGGGAGGCTGGTTTACAAAATGTTATCTTTCTTTTTTTTTCAGTAATTATGTTGCAGCATATTTTACGTATCACATATTTCACTCAAGTGTAGAATTCAGTAATTTTTTTTTTTTTTGGCCACACCATGTGGCTTGTGAGGTCTTAGTTCCCCAACCAGGGATTGATCCTGGGCCTTCCATGATGAGAACACGGAGTCCTAACCACCGGACCATGAGGGAATTCCCTCTGATTTTTAATACAATTATTTTACTGTTTTACATGTGCAACTATCCCCATATATCCCCATGTTTTAAAATACTTCCATCACTCAAGATTCTTCACACACATTTACTGTCAACCTCTGTTCACCTGAACCTCAGCCCAGGCATATACTAACTTTCTGTTTAGAGCTTTGCATTTTCTGGGCATTTTATATAAATGGAATCATACAAAATGTAGTTTCTTGTACGTACATTCTTTCACTTAGCATAATACATTTTCAGAAAGTGGAGAAAAATGTTTATGAATACTTAATAAGTTTTATTTGAAAATTATCTCTCACAGGTAATTAAATACAAAGAAGTTTTATTACTGTCAATGTTAAGGCAAGAACTAACAGTAATTTTCAGCCGTTGAGGACCAGTGCAAGATATCCAAATTTTTTGACATTCCACTCTTCCCTCTAGTGGCCAAGATGAAAAAAGCATATTGTGTTTGTTCTAGTCCAAACACATTCTAGATTCTTCAAATGCTCCTGGATGATAGACATTACACTTGGGAATTTCATGTGAGAGAGATTTCCTTTTTGTTTATTAGAGGCCTTTTATAAAGCAAGTTTCCTGAGAGGCATAATTTATCATTCTCTGCAGTTCTTCCCACCATCAAATTTACTGCCCTCCCCATGTGGAAGAATTTAGTATTAGTATTAAGAACTCAATATGTGGGGTCCGATTGCCCAAGTTCAAATTTCAGCTCTGCCACTTCCTAGTTATGGGATCTGGGGCAAGTTACCTGCAAGTTAGTGGCTGAGTTTCTTCTGTAAAATGAGGATATAGTAATACCTGCCTCGTGGTGTTATTGTGAGGACTCAATGGATTAAGATGTGTGGAACTCCTTAGAATGTCCTGGCACATGGTGGGAGTTGAATAAATCGTACATATCCTTCATTCCGGGCTTCCCTGGTAGCTCAGCTGATAAATAATCTGTCTGTGATGCAGAAGACCTCTGTTTGATTCTTGGATTGGGAAGATCTCCTGGAGAAGGGATAGGCTGCCCACGCCAGTATTCTTGCCTGGAAAGTCCCCTGAACAGAGGAGCCTGGCGGGCTACAGTCTATGGGGTTGCAAAGAGTTGGACATGGCTGAGCAACGAAGCACAGCACAGCAGAGCATCCTGGGTTCCATTTTTTCTGCCTTCATTCCTGCTACAGTAAATGCCCATGCCAGCCCTTCCCTGTGCTCTCCTATTGTCCCCACCCTTCTTCTTAGTGACTTTGCTCTGGTAATTTTCTTATCTTTCTCCGTTCTGTGATTTCCTCCTCTTCACCTGATCATCCTGCTTCCTTCCATCACCAGTTCATGCCAAAGACGATCCCTGCAGTCTTGTGATCAGTCCCCTGCTTCTATCCCTAGTGTGCTGCCACTCAGCACCCTGAGTATTTAAAAAATATTAACCAAAATTTACTTGCTTCTGCTCAGAATTAATGTTTTGTGGGGCTGAGTATTTGGCATGTTGTGTGTGATGGATGCTGAAAGGCTTTCTTGTCAAAAATAGCTCCTCCAGGGCCAACTCCCGATGCCTGAAAGTCCTTGCTTTTCTGTTTTCTGGGTCCAGCACTGTAACCATGGACTTCTCAGTTTTGGAGACAGTCCTGACAAAGGCAAGCAATATATAGAGAGTCCATTTTCACCCACAGATGGTGTCTGAGATTAATCTTACTGGTATTAGCCCTACAAACTTGTGGGGTGAGCCAGGGTACCCTAACACTACTATCCTGTAAGCTGCACACCCTCCCCAAACACCTGTTATTTTTGCTTAGGGTATGTCTGCTTTAGACCCCAGGACCATCTGTGGGAAGTAGAATCTTTCCTGACTACAAACACTGGGCTTGTAAAATGCTTAGGCTTTGTCATTTTTCTTTCCAAGGGGTTAGACTGAACCTCCATCCCCCATAGCTTATCTGAGGTCTTGCTGGAGGCTAGGTGTACCACCCAACACTGCCATTCACCTCACTCTGAATAACATCCTTCCCTAGGAGAGCCTGTTGACATGTCCTGCCTGCTAGATGACAACTCCTTGGATATCATGAGGTGTGGGGATGCTTGAAAAGTGAAAGTGAAAATGTCGGTCACTCAGTTGCCTTGCCTCTGATTCCTTACAACCCCATGGACCATAGTCCCCATGGACAATAGCCCATCAGGCTCGTCTGTCCATGGGATTCTCCAGGCAAGAATACGGGAGTGGGTTTCCATGCCCTCCTCCAGGAGATCTTCCAGACCCTGAGATCGAACCTGGGTTTCCCGCAATGCAGGCAGATTCTTTAACGTCTGAGCCACGAGGGGATAAGCCTGTGGGGATGCCTATTTTCCCTCAGTTCTAACATATGCGATTGGCCAAGTTCCATATTATGTTTATTTTGCCCCAAGAGTAGGGAATAGGTCTGCTCCTCTCTTAGCCCTGTAATTCCCAAAGCACTCCCATATGATAAATTCACCAGGACAGGCTCCCTCCCTCCATTTCTTGCTGCAACAGGACTACAAGTTATTGAGGCTAAGCTGGA
Source organism: Bubalus bubalis (assembly GCF_019923935.1). Taxonomy (NCBI): domain Eukaryota; kingdom Metazoa; phylum Chordata; class Mammalia; order Artiodactyla; family Bovidae; genus Bubalus; species Bubalus bubalis. The sequence continues at coordinate 53,922,585 of NC_059173.1, read as the reverse complement.
GTGAGTAGCCTTTCCCTTCTTCAGGGGATCTCCCCAACCCAGGGATCGAACCCAGGTCTCCTGCATTGCAGGCAGATTCTTTACCAGCTGAGCTACAAGGGAAGCCCCTAGAAAGTAGGACAAAAATTCAAATGGAAGCCCACATATTAAATGTCTACATATGTATAGATCATCAATCAAGTGGACAACTTGTTCAAGAAAATCTATTCCATCCTCCAACCTTGAGAAATATACCTTCAAAGTAATAAAATTGAAATATGTGTTAAAGCTATGTCTTTTAATATGACCAAAAAATTGGCAAAATATTCAAGATGAATGGTTTTAATTATTACTGCATGTCTGGGCATTCTACTGATGATAATAAAATAAAGGTAATCATAATTCATAAATTTTTATGTATTTTTCTGGTCATCATCTTAGCAAATCATTAATTATGATGTTATAATCAAGATTTTTACAATGATTGGCCTTAACACTTGCTGTTTCAGTACTATTTTGGGGAATGGCAAACCTCCTTTGCTCTGGCTTCACATCTAACATTCCTGGCCTTTCTCTGCTCCATTCACTGTCTGGTCCCTAGGGGAGGAGTGATGTATTTGAAAGGAAAGTTTGAGAGAAGAAACTGAAATTATCAAGTTCATTCTCCTTTTTCCTTTGAGTTTTGTCTGCCCTCAGGGTGCACAGTCTTCTCTGCTTTTCCAGATGATTGTCCAGCACTGCCTATGAGGAGGTAGGTAAGTTCAGTTTAGAGATGACGCAGTAAATGGGCTAACCTACCTAATCTACATCCTTCAATACTTTTAATGGTAACAAAGGTAGTATTCTTGCTCTCTTGCTGCTTTACTCTTTCATTTCTCTCTCAGTAGGTTCCATGTTTTGGCAGGAAACAGAGCTATCATCCATTGGGTCCTATCAACTCTAGCACACGTGGTGGATGAGGTTCACATGAGCACATAGCCTGGACATTGTGCTTCTTTCATTGATTTGCCAAAATGTGGGTTGTTTTTTGTTTTGTTTTGTTTTTTCAGAATCACAGTTCCCTGACCAGAGATTGAAACTGAGCCATGGCAGTGAAAGCCTGGAATCCTTACCACTAGGCCACCAGGGAACTCACCAGTGTGGCCCAACTTTTAGCTAATTCTCCATAACACAATTTAAACCATTGTTTTATCGAGCAGGATTTCAACACAGAAAATAACTTACAACTACAGCTCAATCCCAAATCTATCCTGGAGTCTTGGTCCAAGTCAGTGCCCTGCTTGGCTCAGGCACTATTGTTATTGATCTCAGAGAGCTTGCTCTTTCACCTAAATATCTGCTTCATTACTCTAATCTTGCCCTTCTGTCTCAGAAGCCAGACACCACAACCACCCAGTCCCTGCAGAGTCTCAGAGAATAGGAAGACTTCTGTCCCGAGTCACAGTCCACTTCTCGTAAGTCCTCAGCTTCTTCTGTGCCTGAACCAACTTTTCCCCAAGTTGAGCAATAATGGGAACATAGTTTGTCAGAGAAAAGTTCACCTCCACATATAGGTGTGAATTCTGGCCCTCTGGTTCTTACAGTGCAGTTCAAAAGTATATTTTCCAAAGTTTTAGTTATATAGTGTTAAGTAGTATTATGGGTAACAGTAAACCAATCGGTTACATAATTCACAGTGAACTATATCAAGCCCTAAGATCATGGCATCTGGTCCCATCACTTCACGGCAAATAGAACAGGGAAAAAGTGAAACTAGTGACAGATTTTATTTGCTTGGGCTCCAAAATCATTGTGGGCAGTGACTGCAGCCATAAAAATTTTAAAGACATTTGCTATTTGAAAGGAAAGCTGTGATAAACCTAGACAGTGTATTAAAAAACAGAGATATCACTTTGCCTACAAAGTTCCATATATAGTCAAAGCTTTATTGACTATGCCAAAGCCTTTGACTGTGTGGATCACAATAAACTGTGGAAAATTCTGAAAGAGATGGGAATACCAGACCACCTGACCTGCCTCTGGAGAAACCTATATGCAGGTCAGGAAACAACAGTTAGAACTGGACATGGAACAACAGACTGGTTCCAAATCAGGAAAGGAGTACCTCAAGGCTGTATACTGTCACCCTGCTAATTTAACTTATGTGCAGAGTACATCATGAGAAATGCTGGGCTGGAAGAAGCACAAGCTGGAATCAAGATTGCCAGGAGAAATATCAGTAACCTCAGATATGCAGATGACACCACCCTTATAGCAGAAAGTGAAGAGGAACTAAAAAGCCTCTTGATGAAAGTGAAAGAGGAGAGTGAAAAAGTTGGCTTAAAGCTCAACGTTCACAAAACGAAGATCATGGCTTCTGGTCCCATCGCTTCAGGGGAAATAGATGGGGAAACAGTGTCAGACTTTATTTTTCTGGGCTCCAAAATCACTGCAGATGGTGACTGCAGCCATGAAATTAAAAGATGCTTGCTCCTTGGAAGGAAAGTTATGACCAACCTAGATAGCATATTGAAAAGCAGAGACATTACTTTGCCAACAAAGGTCCGTCTAGTCAAGCCTATGGTTTTTCCAGTGGTGATGTATGGATGTGAGAGTTGGACTGTGAAGAAAGCTGAGCGCCGAAGAATTGATGCTTTTGAACTGTGGTGTTGGAGAAGACTGTTGAGAGTCCCTTGGACTGCAAGGAGATCCAACCAGTCCATTCTAAAGGAGATCAGTCCTGGATGTTCTTGGAAGGACTGATGCTAACGCTGAAACTTCAATACTTTGGCCACCTGATACAAAGAGTTGATTCATTGGAAAAGACCCTGATGCTGGGAGGGATTGGGGGCAGGAGGAGAAGGGGACGACAGAGGATGAGATGCCTGGATGACATTACCGACTCGACAGACATGAGTTTGAGTAAACTCCAGGAGTTGGTGATGGACAGGGAGGCCTGGTGTGCTGCAATTCATGGGGTCACAGAGAGTTGGACACGACTGAACTGAACTTGGTTTTTCCAGTAGTCAAGTATGATGTGAGAGTTGGACCACAAAGAAGGCTGAGCCCCGAAGAATTAATATTTTTGAACTGTGGTGCTGGAGAATACTTTTAAGAGTCTTTTGGAATGCAAGGAGATTAAACCAGTCTGAGAGAGTTATTTCCTAGGCAGATTGGTAAGAATTCTAGGGGTCCCCAAGGAGAGAGGGATCTGGAATTCTCAAGGAGGAAGAAAGGACAAACATTTTTTCCCTCTACATTCCTTAGGATTATATAACAATAATGTATCCTCCCTGAGGACAGTCTCTGGATTAAACCTTCTGGCTAATCCTGTTATCTTAAAATGTAAATTATGGGAGTAGGTCTGGTCTTTACAAGGATTATATAACAATGTATCCTGCCTGCAGACAGTCTCTGGATTAAACCTTCTGGCTAATTCTGTTATCTTAAAATGTAAATTATGGGAGTAGGTCTGGTGAGGTCTTTGCAACCTCCAGACATTCTTTGGATTCATTGGAGAGTATATAACTCCATTGCTAACACTAGCAAGGGGGAACTCTTTTTACCCCTTTCTGATGTCTATGTCAGAAGCTTTCTCTACCTCCTTTATACTTTAATAAAACTTTATTACACAAAAGCTCTAAGTGATCAGTCTCTGGCCCCGGATTGAATTCTTCTCCTCTGGAGGCCAAGAATCCTGGCATCTTTGCGTGGTTCAGCAACAGCCTTTCATCTCAATCCTAAAGGAAAACAACCCTGAATATTCACTAGGACTGATGCTGAAACTCCAATCCTTTGGCCACCTGATGCTAAGAGCTCATTGGAAAAGACCCTGATTCTGGGAAAGATTCCAGGCAAAAGGATAGGAGGGCAGCAGAGGATGAGATGGTTAGATAGCATCCAGACTCAATGGACATGAATTTGAGCAAACTCTGACAGAGGGCGAAGGATAAGGAGGTCTGGTGTGCTGCAGCACATGGGGTTACAAAGAGTTGGACACGACTGATCAACAACAAAAATATCAAGCCCAGAGCCTTTCCTTCTGCCTGAAGAGAAGACTAAGCCTGTATATTTCTCCTTTATGTTTCCTCTCTGAATTCTGCCCCTCCAAACAGCTACTCTAAAACAATGCAGGACTCATTGAAAGCATGGGCAAGTCTGGTTGCCTAACACTCTAAAAAACTTTAGCAGACACTTAGTGAATTACTGCCTAGCAGTTACAGGCTTTGTGAAGATAATGTCACAGTTGATCAGATATCCTTCATCAGCTATCTCCAACCTCATTATTTTTCATATGTGTCAGTAGGGTCTAAGGAAAGCAGATAATGAGACAGAGTTAGATTTATTGGAATTAAGGCTATGAAAGATAAAGGGAAAGGATAAAGGATGGGCCAAAGATAGCCTTCAGATCTTGATGTAGATATGACATGGAGGAGCAAGTAGGATGGGGCAGAGAGAACCTCAGGCAAACATAGATCTGATAAAGGCTCAGCCAACTGTCCGGAGCAGATTGCCTGTTAGAGCAGATTTCTATTTGGGTAGAAATGACCAGACCTAGTAACCTCGCTGTGCACAGTCATTGGCTGGGGCTGCCCGGGAGGAGCAGCCTGAAAGCCAAGATGGATAATTCCTTGCAGCTGAACAGCAAGTTCTTCCCTGAAAAGAGATCCAAACATGGACACTCCTTGGCTTTCACAGCAGGGAAATTTCTGTCAGCTGACTTTCCATCAGGGAGAGGACCAAGTGAAACTTTACAAAGTGTCTTGCTCATCACTTTAGCAAGATCCATGTCCTAACTATTCTCTTTCTTGCTTGCTTCTTTCCATCACTACCGCCAGGCTCCACTCCGAGCCTTTATTTCTTGCTCGAACTATTGTAGTCATCTCTACTGGTCTTCCATGCCCACTGTTGCCCCTTCCATTCTGTTCTTCCCACTGCATTCAGAGCCATCTTTTCAAATCTAAGTCTAATTAAAACCCCTGGTAGCTTAGCATTTCTCTTAAAACACACAGTTAAATTCCTATCATCTTTTTCAAAGTCCTAAGGGTTGCTGCCAACTACCTCTTCAGCCTAATCTCATACTCTTCATTGGCTATGCGCTAATACAGCAGCCATCTTTCTAATCCTAAGAAATGTGCTTTGCTTCTTTCTTTCGCTGGGCTTTTACATATGCAGGTTTCTCTGTCTGCGATGTTTCTGGCATTCTTTCCATGTCTGAGAAATACAGCATGAAGTGGCTGGGGTTTCTTTTCTCCCTATTGAACATACTCCAAATTTCTTTTTTAAAATTAAACAAAATATAGATCAGAGGGCAGCATTTTTTATAAAAATAAAAGTATAAATAGACATGTAAGATATTGAAGGACAATATTACCACCCAAGTCACTTGTAGAAAAAATTTGAATACAATGTTGTTTTTAAGAAATAATTTATTCATTATTTTAAAATTATCTTTCAGATCACTATAAAGAATAAATTTACAGCCAATTATTTCTGTGGAACCATGGAAAAATTATGCAGTGTCCTTTGAAAAAAGTGAAATACAAATTGATAAATATAAGACTTTCATTTCTAGCAGTTCAGGCAACCAGACAACTGGAAAAACTCCTTGCCATATAATATCTAGAAATTGTAGATAAAAACATTATAAATATTCCTTTCAATGCATAGCTGAGAGATATCTCTAAGAGAAAGAGAGAGGGAGAGACAGAAAGAGAGAGAAGATACTAATAACTGACAAAATCAGGTGAGGTGTGTGTGGGTATTCTTTGAATTATTATTATTATTTTTTTTACTCTTCTATGTGCTTGAAATTTTTCAGATTAAAATAAAGTAACACAATACAAACAAGATAGGCCCCAAATTAACAGAATATCAGGTGAAGCAGGAGAGAGGTTGGGGGGGAGGGGTGATCAAAATGATAGCATTTCAAGGTCCTTGTGTTCTACAGGAAAGTAGAGATAACTTTTGTTAACTAGAGAAAAAAGAAGCTATACGTATTTTTCAATTTCTGATAAGTATTTTTTATTATATTACTGTATATTAATTTTTAATGTGTGTTAATCCCAAAGACATTACACAGCCTCATTTAAATACTTCTAAAAGCAGTGAAAAATATGCACAATGACATTTATTGCAACATTGCTTACAGTAGCTTCACAAATTGTAAACAGCCTACTTTAGGGTAATACTGTGCAATCATAAATAATAATGACGATCCCCCATATGTATTGACTTGAAAAGATTTCAGGCTTACGACTGAGCAAAATAGGTCACAGAATACATGCAGAAACACATTTACATAAAATTGCTTTTATACATCCATGATTATGACAATGATTGTCTCATGACAAGTGACTAGATGGTTTGACTTTGTGCCTTACACTTCTGCATTTGAATTTGTTAAAATGTGCATAAAGAAATAAAAAAAGTAAAGATGTTCTTAAAGGTAAATGATAAAATAAATTACAAGTACATTCTGCTCAACGTGGAAACATGTACATTATCATATGTAAAATAGATAGCCAATGGGAATTTGCTGCATGACTCAGGGAACTCAAACTGGGGCTCTATAACAACCTAGAGGGGTGGGATAGGGAGGGAGGCGGGAGGGAAATTCAAGAGGGAGGGGACATATGTATACCTATGGCTGATTCATGTAGATGTTTGGCCGAAACCAACACAATATTGTAAAGCAATTATCCTTCTATTAAAAATAAATGAATTTAATTATTAAAACAATTCCAAGTACTTTCTGCTCTTTCATTTCCACCTGGGCTCTGTTAGCAAAGTTGTCTGAAACCATTGCACATAGAAATGAAGAGAAAGCAGAGACTAGAGCACAGCTCCTCTTTTGTAAGCAGTTGAGTGTGCACTTTGCAATAGGACTTCAACTTTCATAACAGTGAGTATTGTATTCTTCTTATCTGAAAGTCAGGAATACAGGGCCCATTCCTGTCTGGCTAGGACATCTGCCCAGAGAAAGGGGTCATCATTTCCCCAGGCCAGTGAAAAAAGGGTTGCTCAAGGCTCAGCTGCCACCAGGGATTAGAAAAGCAGCTGTGATCAAGTAAGTGCCCTAAGGCTGAGGAACTCAATATCAAAGAATCCTTTTCCATTCCAGCATTCAAGATGACCCCTCCCTTCACATTCTTTCAATAGTCCACCTAATTCATCTAGCAGAATACTTTCCAGTTCCTTCTCAGCAATTCATTCCTGTCTTTTCTAAACTTTGCAGTAAGACACTGCTTCCATCAGGGATTTAACACAGTATGCAGGTGCACTAGCAAGCTTTTTTCCGATCTGGGTGCCTCCTGGGGCCCAAAGGTGCACCCAGGTTTGTAACTATTAGTATCACAGAAAAAGAAATGCGTCCGAGAATTTAAAAAGCATTTAATACCAGAACGTGTCTCCTGACCTCAGTGCCTTCGCTGAGCCTCCTGTTTGTACAGTTATGAACATCTGTCCAGCTTTTAAGTGTTAGTCACTCAGTCGTGTCCGATTTTTTGTGACCCTATGGACTGTAGCTCATCAGGTTCCTCCGTCCGTGGGATTCTCCAGGCAAGAATACTGGAGTGGGTTGCCATTCCCTTCTCCAGGGGATTTTTCCAAACCAGGGATCGAACTCTGGTCTCCCGCATTGCAGGTGGATTCTTTGTCAGCTGAGTCTGCAAAGTCCATTTTCAAAATACTATAGGTTTCTAAATGTTCAACTCCTGGTGGGAGTGCAGCGTAGGAGCACTACCGGTGGGAGTATAAATTTTTACACTCTTTTTGAAAGAGAAAAACATTGCTATGGACTAAACTATGTCTCCCCAGATTTGTACACTGAAGCACTAACCCTGCCCCAACAATGTGCCTGCATTTGGAGATAGGCTCTGTAGGGAAGTAATTCAGGTTAAATGAGGTCATAAGTTCAATTCAGTCTCTCAGTAGTGTCTGACTCTTTGTGACCCCATGGACGGCAGCATGCCAGGCTTCTCTGTTCATCACCAACTCCCGGAGATTGCTCAAACTCATGTCCATCGACTCAGTGATGCCAGATGAGTGTATCTTTCAGATGGGTATATCTTTCCTTTCTCCTTTGCTTTTCTCTTCTCTTCTTTTCTCAGCTATTTGTAAGGCCTCCTCAGACAACCATTTTGCCTCTTTGCGTTTCTTTTCCTTGGGGATGGTTTTGATCACTGCCTCCTGTAAAAAGGAGGTCTTAAGGGTGGGGCCCTAATCCAATGCAACTGGTGTCTCTACATGAAGAGGATGAGACACCAGAACTCTCTTCCTGTCTCTGCACGTGCACAGCAAAAGGCCCTGTGAAGACACAGGGAGAAAGCAGCATCTACAGGCCAGAAGGATCTCTCATCAGAAAGTTATTTGCTGGGCCTCTAACCTCCAGAATCTTCTGTTGCTTAAACCATCCAGTCAGTGGTATTTTGTTACGGTAGCCTGAGAAAACTAATACAGATACCAAAACTTCAAACAATGCTTAACGTTTTACACAGTTCTACTCTAGGAATAATCTCTAAAGAAATCATCATGAATTTACACAAAAATGTAAGTTCAAGGGCAGTCTTTGCAGTCTTATTAATAATATGAAAATAATTAGAAACAAATATCTAGGTCCATATGATTGAATAAAGGTGCGTGTGTGCTCAGTCACTTCAGTCGTGTCTGACTCTTTGTCACCCTATAGACTGTAGCCCACCAGGCTCCTCTGTCCCTGGGATTCTCCAGGGCAGAATACTGGAGTGGGTTGCCATGCCCTCCTCCAGGGCATCTTCCCAACCCAGGTCTCCTGTAGTTCCTGCATTGGCAGGAGGGTTCTTTACCACTACACCACCTGGGAAGCCCTGAATAAAGGTAGATTGAGCAAGTAAATAAATGATGAAATTCTGTCTTTTAATATGCTGTGGAAGGATATTTAATATGGGAAAGGAGTCATAAACATATTATTAGGTGAAAAAACAAGGTTATGAAATAGTGAGTACAGTCTAGTTATTAGGAAAAAATATTGTTATGCACAGAAAGAAGTGGGGAGACTTTCCTGGTGGTCCAGTGACTAAGACTCAACTCCGAAAGCAAGGGGCCTGGGTGAATCCCTGGTCAGGGAACTAGATACCACAAGCTGCAATTAAGGATCCTGCTTGCTCCAACTAAGACCCAGCACGGCCAAATAAATAATAAACACATTTTAAAAGATTTGTATGTAAATGCAAGTTTACAAATAATTTATTTAAAAAGAAAGACATGAGGATGGATTTACTTATATAAACACTTATTTTTTTTAATATTTATTTTTATACCAAAACATTAAGAATAATAAGGTCAGGATGATGGATTAACTAGCAATTTTTAGTTTCTTTTTTTGTTTATATACATGAGTTTTTTTTTTTTTTAAATCACAGTGAATATGTGTTAATAATTTTTGGAATAAGAAAAAAAAACCCTACAAAGTTTGTTACCTTCTTATAGTTATGAGCTTGACAGACCAAAACATCAAGCTGGAAAAATAGGCTTGCGTTCAGAGTCAAACTATAAATTTTCAGTAACGAAACAAACTAACTGAATATCAATCCTTGGGTTTCAGGTGATGATAAACTCACCTAGAGCCAACAGTACAATACGACTGCTAAAAAAAGTTAATATAATATTAGGTTGCACAGCAGAAGTACAGCTTATGATACTTTGTTTAGCCCACACTAGGGCTTCACCGATGGCTCAGCGGTAAAGACTCCAACTGCAACGCAGGAGATGCAGGAAATGCGGGTTCGATCCCTGGATCTGGAAGATCCCCTGAAGGAGGGCACAGCAACCCACTCCAGTATTCTTGCCTGCAGAATCCTGTGGACAAAGGAGCCTGGTGGGCTACAGTCCATAGGGTCACACAGAGTTGGACACCCTGAAGCGAATTAGCACACACACATGCAAAACGTAATACTACCACATTTAAATAAAAAGAATGCTACATTCAAAAACAGATAAACTGAGTTCATAGGAAAATAACTGAGACAATGTAGGCTCACATGGAGGTCAAATGAGGATGCTTACTGGGCTCATAAAAGATAAGAAGGCTAGACAGGGAAGCTGGCAACAGAGGGCTAGCGTATGAAAGACAGAACTGATTTTGTTTTCTATGTGCCCTTGAGAGAAGAACTAGAATGAATAATTATTGCTTACAGGGAGGCAGTTTTCATATTAACTATAAGGAAAAACTTTCTAACAATCAGCCTATAGCAATAGGATGGGTGGGAAGCTGTTGAGTAAGGGTTGAGATAAAGGAGATGTAGAAAGTTGTGTATCCAGGTGGAAATTAGACCAGGTAACCAGTCAGGTCCATTCTACACCCAGGGTTCCAGGTTATTTTCAGAGCATACCGCTGAACTCTGTGCTCGTAATAAGGAAACATATCTCAGTGTTCAACAAGGCCAGTCAGGCAGCCTGAGAGCTGCGACTTCAGGCTCTTTCCCACTCCTGTCACGCTTGTTTCTCATGTATTTGTTCCCTTCCCTGCCCCCTCCCCCCACCCCATAGAAATATCTTTACAAAAATGATTTAAAAGCAATATATATGCTCACTGTAAACAGCTTAAATAATGCAAAAGTGTGAGACTGAAAAAACCCTCCAGACTCCTTTCTGCTCTCTATTTCAGTATTCTTATATATAAATAATGGCTTCCCTGGTAACTCAGCAGTAAAGAACCTGTCTGCCAATGCAGAAGAGGCTTGTTCGATCCCTGGGTTGGGAAAATCTCCTGGAGAAGGAAATGGCAACCCACCTCGGTATTCTTGCCTGGGAAATCCCATGGACAATCCTCTCTCCAGGACAAAGGAGCCTGGTGGGCTATAGTCCATTTGGTTGCAAAGAGTCGGACACGACTGAGCAGACTAACCATGAGCACGACACTACTATTATAACAATGATTTTACCTAGACCAGTTGGAAGCAACCAAGTGTCCATCAGTTGGTTCACCAGCTGGATAAACATTTAGGATAAACTAAATTTGTATATACATAGAGTGGAATATCATTAAAAATGAAGGAAATTTTGTCACATGCTACAACACAGATGAACCATGAAAACATTATGCCAAGTGAGATGCTGCTGCTGCTGCTAAGTCGCTTCAGTCGTGTCCAACTCTGTGCGACCCCATAGACGGCAGCCCACCAGGCTCCCCCGTCCCTGGGAATCTCCAGGCAAGAACACTGGAGTGGGTTGCCATTTCCTTCTCCAATGCATGAAAGTGAAAAGGGAAAATGAAGTCGCTCAGTCATGCCCAACTCTTAGTAACCCCATGGACTGCAGCCCACCAGGCTCCTCCATCCATGGGATTTTCCAGGCAAGAGTACTGGAGTGGGGTGACATTTGACTAGATGAGGGGAAATGCGAAGGTGTTGAATGAGTATAGAATTTCAGTTTTACTTGTTGAAAAAGTTCTGGACATCTGTGTATAACAATGTGAATAAACTTAACACTACTGGACTGTGCACTTAAAAACAGTTAAGATGGTAAATTGTATATTACGTGTTTATTACCACAACTTAAAACTTTAAACATTATTGAAAAATCTTCATAGACCATTCAGATTTGGGGACCATTGGATTCCACTGCAGCTGAAACTTTTCTCCTTACACATCGTGATCATGATGGTTTATAAGGTGTCTGTCTCTAAGCCCTTGGAGACAGTTTTAGCAGTTGTGTGTGTGTGTGTGTGTGTGCGCGCGCTAAGTCGCTTCACTCATGTCCGATTCTTTGCAACCCCACAGACTGTAGCCCACTAGGCTCCTCTGTCCATGGAATTCTCCAGGCAAGACTACTGGAGTGGGTAGCCAGTCCCTTCTCCAAGAGATCTTCCCAACCCAGGGCTTTTAACCCTTATGTCTCCTGCATTGGCAGACAGGTTCTTTACTACTATGGCCAGCTGGGAAGCCTGTTTTATCAGTTACACTGCTGCTAAACTTTTATAAAAAACAGAACTCTTCTACACATCAAATTGGGTTCCAAATTGGTTTCATTTTCAAACCCAAAAGAGACTGTTTAATTTTATATTTTGTTAGTGACACCTTTGGGTTTATAGTTTAAAATCATTTTTACATGTTATCTCATTTGATCCTCATAACAACAAACTTTGGGGAAGATAAGGTAGATTTGCTATTTTCATTTCACAGATGAGAAAATTGAGGCTTAGAGAGTATACGTGACTTGACATGAGTCAGAAATCCAGTTAGCAAATACGAGAATAGTAACCTAGATCCCCAAACTCCCAGAAGAGAGCTCTATGCTGTGAAAGTAATGAATATAGTAGGCACCATTTCACATTCATTTTAGCAACTTCAAAGTTTATATTTTGGTGAAAATCACAATTTCACGAGGAAGCAAATTTATCTCTTAACCATGAGAATCACGTCTCTTGGAATTATCAGTTTGGGGACCATGAGAAAAAACCAAAACACTGGGTTCCACTGGTAGCAGTATAATTTAATCTGGTCAAGGTCAAGGACACTTCACAAACAAACTTTAGTAAAGTGATGGCTAATTTATCCTCACTGCTCACAGTATAGAAGGTCAGATCTGGGAGTCTGGGTCTGGGCTTTGTCCTTTTGAGTCTGGGTCGCAGCGGACAGGAGTGAAGTTGAAGGTCCTGATGGGGAAAGAAACCTGAGTGATCATCCACAGTGTGGGCTTGATGCCACCCTCATTCTCTATGCTGAGTGTCTCTATCTCAAATGCTTTTTTTTAAAAAAAATTTATTAGAGTATAGTTGATTTACAATGTTGTGTTAGTTTTAGGAGTACAGCAAAGTGATTCTGTTATACATATATTCATTTTCAGATTCTTTTCTCATATAAGTTATCACAGAAGACTGAGTAGGGTTCCCTGTGCTCTACAGTAGGTCCTTGTAGATAATCTACCTTATATACAGTAGTGTGTGTATATTAATCCCAAGCTCCTGATTTATCCCTCCCTCCCACCCCCACCCCATTTCCCTTTGGTAACCATAGATTTGTTTTTGATAACTATAAGTCTGTTTCTGTTTTGTAAACAAGTTCATTTGTGTCATTTTTTCCAATTAGATTTCACATAGAAGTGATGTCAGATGATATTTGTCCTTCTCAATCTGAGTTACTTCTCTTTGTATAATGATCTCTAAATTCACCCAGATGCTTCTGAACTAGCATTTTCCCCACTCCCACCCAGTTGTAAACTGATTAGAATAGAGAATGTCATCCTCTGTCCTTCTCTGCCCCTTCAGCAGGTAAAGAAGATGGCAATGGAACAGTCATCATTATGGTGATGCTTTAAACATACATTCCCTTCTGTTAAAACAGTATTAAAAATGTCAGCATTAATGTAGCGAGATAGATATACCCTGTCTAATGAGAAAGCAAGCAACCTTCGTTTTGTGCGACTTTTAAAGCTGTTGATGTTCTCTGAATCAGAAACATGGGAATTTAAAAGTTATTAGGCATAGTTTTGGATAAAGAAAGGGAGACAAAACTAATTTTCAGACTCACTGCTGTTGAGGTAATGAAAACAAAGTCCTTTTGAACTTGTTTGTTGACTCCCACATTTCTCAGAAGCTTCCATTTACAACCTGCCCACAAATTTTCAACCTGCCCCACAAACCTGCTAGTTTTGCTCCCAATAATTTCAAGTTCTTTCAGGACTGGTTTTGTTTGAGGCTAAGGTAAACTGTCTGGATGCGCACTGAAAGTTTTAAACAGAAGAGGGCATCAAGTCAGACAGCTTCCAACAACACGCTCACCAGAAATGTGAGAGAAAGAGAGAGCGAGAGGGAGGAGAGGGCAGCGCTGGCCAGAGGCAAACACGTGGAGGAGGGAGGAGAAGAAAATTGAAGCAGAAGAGAGGCACGATGGACTGATGAGGATTCAGAATCAAACTCAGTTGCAACTGCAAGTCAGGAAGGAAGTAAATATTCACGCGATTTCTCTCTCATGCTGGAAAGCAACTGGGATTTGGTGCAAGGCATGCAGCTTGAGATTTTGTGTGTAGCACTCTGAAGAGAAGAGTGTGGCTTGAGAGGACTGAGAAGACTTAGTGTGCTGCATCTAAATGCTATGTGTGAACCAAGGAAATAAGTCAACGAAAAGATGCTGTCTGTGTATTCCCTGTGTTTACATGGAAAAAGGTCAGGTGATGATGAAACACATAGTTTTGGTCTTACTGCCAGTATTTAAAAAAAAAAAAAAATTAACATGGAAGTATTTCTGTAAATTTTATTAAGTTCTATCCTAGAAGGAAAAGTACTATACTGTTTTTTTGTCCACACTGGAACATTCCTTTTCAAATATTTTGGGTAAATTATTGACGGAAGTGTCAGAGGATTTCACTTCTCTGCTGCTGCTGCTGCTAAGTTGCTTCAGTGGTGTCCGACTCTGCACAACCCCATAGATGGCAGCCCACCAGGCTCCCCCGTCCCTGGGATTCTCCAGGCAAGAACACTGGAGTGGGTTGCCATTTCCTTCTCCAGTGCATGAAAGTGAAAAGTGAAAGTGAAGTCGCTCAGTCGTGTCTGACTCTTCACGACCGCATGGACTGGAGCCTACCAGGCTCCTTGGTCCGTGGGATTTTCCAGAGTACTGGAGTGGGGTGCCATTGCCTTCTGGTTGAACCTAAAAAGAAAAACTTCATAAAATGATGGCTTTGGAACAGATTTGGGAGTAATACAATTCAAGACAAATATTCCGGTATCCCATCATAAGAATAATTTCTTATTTTTTAGGTTGGAAGCTTTCCCTTCTTGGGAGAACTGCCCACACTGTCCCTCCCCTCCCTGTCTCCAGGATGTGCAGACAAGGGTTAACCAAGCTCTACCTGCTGTAAGAAAATCTGTTCAGAGCAGCACTGTCCATCAAAAACATAGTGCCAGTTATGAGTACAATTTTCAGTGTCTCAGAAGCCACGGGAAAAAAAGCAAAAAAGAAACAGGTGAAACTGTCTTAGTATATTTCACTCAATATATCCAAAATATTATCAAGTCAATATGTTGTCAATTAAAAAAACTATTATTGAGCTATTTTACTTTTTTGGTATGTCTTTGAAATCCAGAGTGGTTTACACTTACAGCATGTGTCGATTTTGACAAGCCACAACGAAAGTGCTCAAAGGCCTCACGTGGCTAGTGGCTACTAGACCGAAAAGTGCAGATCTGGAACGTATTATTTTTTGGTCATGAAAAAAAAAAGCAACGGATCAGTGAAGTGGCAATTCTAATAATGTATCTAAAAGATGCACTGCCATCTATAATTTTAAACATAATTTAAAATTTAACATTTTTTAAATGTACCACTTAACTATTAAAATAATTTGTTGAACAGTTTTAAAATACCAAATATCCTTTTCATGCAGAATGTTTACATAATGTTTCCCCTCCTGTGGGTATTAAGAACAAGAAAGGAAAGTTTCAATGTGAAAGTCATCTTTTTTTTTTTCATTTTCAACAAAATTATTAAACTACTTAAAAATATATTTATTATTTTTAAATTATTAATTAATTAATTAATTTTTGGCCGAGCTGGGTTTCCCTTGCGGCTGCGGGCTTTCGCCAGTTGCTGCAAGCAGGGGCTGCTCTTCCTTGCGGTGCACAGGTTTCTCACTATAGTGGGGTCTCTTGTTATGCAGCAAAAGCTCTAAGGCTTACTGGCCTCAGTAGCTGCAGCTCCTGGACTCCAGAGCATGGGCTCAGTAGCGGCACACAGGCTTAGCAGCTCCACAGCATGTGGGATATTCCCAGACCAGGGATAGAACCTGTGTCCTCTGCATTGGCAAGCAAATTCTTATACACTGTACCACCAGGGAAGTCTTATTTATTTTTGTTTGGCTGTGCTGAGTCTCAGTCTTGGCATGCAGGATCTCCCTGACCAGGAATGTAACCCAGGTCTCCTGCATTGGGAGCATGGAGTCGTAGCCACTGGACCACCAGGGAAGTCCCTGAAACCAATTTTGAAACACAAACTTGAGGAGCCATTTCCCCACCACCTAAGAATCTCATAGACACAAAACTCAAAAACACTAAAGGCAAAGTCTAAGAGACTGGCATCTGAGGAACAGTAGCTGCTTTGTAGCCTAAACACAGAAGTCAAGGGGAAAATTTATAAGCAATTTATATTAGTTTTGTAAATATTATAATAATATTTTCATTATATTGATGATGCTATTATGGATCTTACATTTCTCCATAAAGATCAACAGAATGCTGCAAATTTTCTTTCATTGAGATGGTTTCCTCTATTATTCTTAAGTAATGAAATACAAATGGAAAGGATATTCAAAATAAAATAACTCAAACAATCCAGGAAATACATATCTTTTAAATTCTATTTTTCATTTCATCTACAATTTTACATTCAGAATTGTATATGAATAATGTGGTATTGATTCTGATTGGAAAAACTTTTTAACTTAACTTTTCTAAAACTTTAATATGTCTGAACCCTCTCTATAGTTCTGATTGGAAAAACTTTTTAACTTAACTTTTCTAAAACTTTAATATATCTGAACCCTCTCTACAGTTCTATGGTGCATGGGCTTAGCTGCTCTGTGGCATACGGAATAATTTTTGCTGCCTCATGTTGCTCTGTGCAGATGACTATGTTTTTAATGAATTCTTTGAACTTATAATGCTAAGTCACTTCAGTCGTGTCTGACTCTGTGCGACCCCATAGACGGCAGAACTTATAATAGTGAAGTAAAATAAGAAATTATTTAGCATGCTTGTTTACTGAGGACACTTTGGTAACTGCTTCCTCCACCCCAACCCCAATCCTTTACTTTGGGTACAAACTCAGGTCAGCATCAGATTCTTCTCCCATAGTTATTCCACAGGTGGGATCCCTGGGTTAAATATGGTCTCCCACTGTCTCAGTTGGCTTAAAATAACCAACATCTAAATACCAAAAAGGTTAACTAAAAAACCAAATGTTCATCTGTTTGTCTTTGCTGCCATTTTAACATGGCTCCTTTTTTTTAAAAAAAAGGATGTTCTTTAGATACTGGCTAGTTCATGGATTTACTTTCTTTGTCACTATTCATTCTTACATTTGTTACTTTAGAGAGTTAAAGATTTTTTATTTTCGCTAAAAATTCCCCTCAAAAAAAAAAAAAAAGAAGGACATCCTACTCTCCCTTTAGGAGTTTCTTTACCTTCCACTCAGATCTATTTGCTTAAATCCCACATTCAGTGAAACAATAAGGTGTAAATGTCTAGCACAAAAGATAGCAAATGCTTCTTTTCCTTTTGCAGGTCTTTCCTCCCTCCCTCCCTTTTCTTTTTAAAAATTTGTTCTTTATTTTTTTCCCAGTTTTACTGAAATATAATTGACATATATTGTTGCTGTTCAGTTGCCCAGTTGTGTCCAACTCTTAGGGACCCCACTGACTGCAGCACACATATAATCCTGTATAATTTTATTTATTTATGTATGTATCTATTTGGCTGTGCCGGGTCTTTGTTGTGGCATGCAGGATCTTCAGTCTTCATTGTGGCACCCTGAATTTCTAGTTGCCACCTATGTGATCTAGTTTCCTGACCAGAGATGGAATCTGGGCCCCCTGGGCCTGGAATCTTAGCCACTGGACCACCAGGGAAGTCCCTAACATTGTATAATTTTAAGATGTACTAAATAACCATGTATACATATATCAAATCGTTATTTAGTACATCGTAAAATTATACAATGTTAGGGACTTCCCATATCAAATTGTTATTTAGTACATCTTAAAATTATACAATGTTAGGGACTTCCCTGGTGGTCCAGTGGCTAAGATTCCAGGCCCAGGGGGCCCAGATTCCATCTCTAGTCAGGAAACTAGATCGCACAGGTGGCAACTAGACCATTGGAAAAGACCCTGATGCTGGGAGGGATGAGGGCAGGAGGAGAAGGGGACGACACAGGATGAGATGGCTGGATGGTATCACCGACTCGATGGACATGAGTTTGAGTGAATTCCGGGAGTTCGTGATGGACAGAAAGGCCTGACGTGCTGTGATTCATGGGTTCGCAAAGAGTCGGACACGACTGAGCGGCTGAACTGAACTGAACTGATAGAGTGCATCTTTCTTTTTCTAGTCTCCATTCAAGTTAAATGCCACTGGATCCAATAATGTCCAAGCAGCCCTGGCAAAAGTTTGGGCTCAAAAAGTTACCACAAGGAAACAGCAGCAGTTATAACCTATCTATACATTTACAATTCTGCCCATTCAACTAGCATATTTGTATACACACATAGCCTTGTTGTGCCCTCCAAGAGTTCAATGATCTGAGTCTTCAAACTTGCCTCTCTCTCTAGGAAGAAGTAGTGTATGTTCTGAGTGTTGCTTTCTCTGTTTTTCTTCTTTTGAACATTCCTTTTGAATGGATGTTTACCTTATTTTTACTCCACCATTGTATATTTAGGCGTATTGAGGATATTTAGATTTATTGTTTAAGTTATAAGGTAACAAGGCACCCTCATCCATCCTGATCATGAATTGACATAAAGATCCTGGAGCTGGGACAGGGATATGGGCGGCTACATAGAGCTTTGTTGTTCAGTCATTAAGTCGTGTCCAACTCTCTGCAACCCCATGGACTGCACCACACCAGGCTTCCCTGTCCTCCACTATCTTCCAGAGTTTGCTCAAACTCATGTCCATTGAGTCCGTGATGCTATCTAACCATCTCATCCTCTGCCGCCCCTTCTCCTTTTGTCTTCAGTATTTCCCAGCAAGCATCAGGGTCTTTTCCAATGTGTCAACTCTTCACATCGGGCAGCCAAAGTACTGGAGCTTCAGCTTCTGCAACAGTCCTTCCAACGAAGATCCTGGTTGATTATTGGCGGCTATACAAGGGCATTTTTGGAATTGTATGTATGGGAAGAAGAGTATATGTATTAGCGGTGGGAGAGGCAACAGTCAAAGAATATAGCAAACAATTTTTTTCTTTCAACTTTTTTTATTCTTCTGGAAATAGCACTCAAGTTATTTATTGGTCCACTTTCTATCTATGAGGCCCATGGATATGTGAGGATGTGAGCCTGAAGCCCATAGTATTTCTCATGTAGCAGATGACTTGAGAGAATAACCCAGACAAGAGAAGTAGAGAAGAAAGATGGAGAGCAAGCATCCTGAAAGTGAGAGGTTTTGTTCCTGTTGTCCTTCCCTGTCCTACGGTTTGGATATGTGAGCCAATAAATTCATTGCCATATTTGGCTAAGCTGGTTCAAGTTAGTTTTTGTCATGTGTCACTGGGAGCCTAGCTAATTCAATGGGTGAAATGAAAAGTTCTTTCTTCTTTTATCTTTTTTTCCCAAAGCTACAATTGTAGCTCTACAACCTTCACCTCTAATTCACTCTCAGCACAGGCTATTCTTACCATACTGAGAATGACCTTCACATTTCATGGAGGCTGCAGTCCATGGGGTCGCTGAGGGTTGGACACAACTGAACGACTTCACTTTCACCTTTCACTTTCATGCATTGGAGAAGGAAATGGCAACCCACTCCAGCGTTCTTGCCTGGAGAATCCCAGGGACGGGGGAGCCTGGTGGGTTGCCGTCTATGGGGTCACACAGTCGGACACGACTGAAGTGACTTAGCAGCAGCAGCAGCAGAAGTCAATTTACTTTATAGTTTTAAAAGGCATGGATTTATCCTCTTAGTGTTTTAAAATTTTTTAAATGGTCATGTGTTATTTTTATAATAAGAAAAACGGTTAACTTTGTTCTAAAAAATTAAATCTTCAGATAAGAAAGGATAAAATCAGTATTTCTGTTTGAGGACCCCTAACTTCTGGATAAGTGTTACAGTAAAGCAATCTCCATTTTAAAGTATTTTCCCAGATTTTGCTCAAAATTGTTAACACAGAAAGGAAGTTCCCTTATCATTTATTTTGGCTCTCATAGTGAAGGTGGTCTGCCTGGTTTTGTAGGCAAAATGCTCTACTGTTTTACTTAAAAGTACTTGAAAATGTTTAGCTCTTATTTTCCCTTTGCTTAAAATTTTGTTTAAAGATTCTTAATTTTGTAAATAAGCTACCTTTATCTTACTACTACTACTGTAAACCAGGTGGGATTGGGGCCTCCCCACCCTGGTGCTAGTACCCTCATAATTTATAGACTGTGAGAGTCTAGATCCTGCCTTGAGAGTTCTGTGAATCCCAGGAAGCTCTTGCTTCCTCAGGGTTCCTTGGGTTTCTGCCTTAGGCAAAGATGGCCATTAGTTTCCACTCAGTTCCTTATCTGACAAGTATTTTGTGATGTTAATAACTTTCCCCAGGATGTGTGAGACTGCTGGAAGGATGAATCTCAGAGGGCAGAACTAGCTTTCCAGCTTCTCTCAACAGCTCCACCTCCCCCCTCCTCCCTCTCCCTCTCCAGTGCAATCCCTTTCCCTTCCTGGTTCTAGGCTGGGCAGTGATTCCTCTCACTGAGGTCTCAGCTTCCAAGCAGGCTAACCATGGAATTTTCCCAACAGAGGAGAGTCTCATTCAGTAAAAGATCACACCAGTTGCTAGGAAAAGAACATTTTCCCATTTGTTAAACGAAGAGGAGTATTTGACACCTACCTGGGTCAACAGAGCTCTATCTGGCTGACACCTCTGCATCTCATTGACGGGAAAGGTTATTTCAAGATGCTGCTGTCTGACAGTCTCCCATTCTTTCTCTCCATGTGGTCGCTCTGAAAGATGTGAGCTGTAAAAAGTGAAAACCTTCCTAAACAAGTACATGTGTAGAAAAATGTATCTCTGACAGTGGAGTATTTTATTTTTAAAACTAATTTTTATTGGAATTTAGTTGATTTACAATGTTGTGTTAGTTTCTGCTGTACAGCAAAGTGAATCAGTTATACACATACATATATCGACAATGGAGACTTTTAACTAATAGACTATGATGTCTTTTAACTAAGTCTTCTAGTAAAGTTAACTTCCAAATTTCATGTTTGTTATTTGTCACGTTTTTGAGGTCAGTTGATATTATTATCTTTATTTAAAAGACAGGAGATCTAAGATACAAAAAGATTTGTAATCAGTTACAAACACATGATTATATACTTCTTGGTGTCCTGGCATCATTTCCAAGGTGGTTTCAAACCACAGATGGTGAATTATGAGCTTTAAAGATCAGCTTTTACAGTACAAATGTCCTTGGTAAAACTCAGAGAAGCCAAAGTCAACATTTACCCCTAAGTAATTCACATTCCAACTCTGGTACTTGAATACCTCCTTATTCAGGAAGTTATTCAGCGCCACCTGGGGGAGTTCTTACAATGAAGAACTTTGCCGAAAATGGTAAAGACAGTTTAAGAGTGTAGAAAAGTTATTCAGGCATTCATGAATATACATTTCTTTTATTTCTTTATGAACTTGTAAAAATCAAATCAATGTTAACTCAGTAATTTGGAAGGGGGCAACATTATCTGATTTTCAACTATTTTTTGAGTGACTCATAAGTACCAGGCACTATTTTGAGTCACTGCAAGGACATAAAGTTGTGTAAGATAATGTCCCTGTGCCCAGGAAACTTTCAATAGGGAGGCCATAGTAGTGAAATGATAATAATAATAATAATAACTAACCTTTATGGAGTATTTTTTCTATCATAGGCACCCTTCTTTTTTTTTTTTTCATAGGCACCCTTCTAAGTGCTTCTCATCTAAAACTTTTACAAGTAGGAAAAGAAAGAGAGATAAATAATAATAATAGGTAATGTTTCCAGAGAATAGACTTGTGGTTGCCAGGGGGAGGTAAGTAGAGGAAAGGAGGATGGGGAGATAGGGATTAGTAGATGCAAACTAGTATATATAGGATGGATAAGCACCAAGGTCCTACTGTATAGTACAGGGAACTATAGGCAGTGACCTCTGATGAACCATAATGGAAAAGAATATGAAAAAGAATATATATGTATAACTGAGTCACTCTGTTGTACAGCAGAAATTAAACACAACATCCTAAGCCAACATTCAGTAAAATTTTTTAAAAATTTAAAAAATAGATAATATTTATTGAGCACTAACACATGCCAAGACTTTCCTATGTGCTTTACATATATTAGCTCATCTAATTTTCATTTACAGCCTAGAAAGTAAATAGTATTATTTTACAAGTTAACTAATTTAACTGTTACAAGTTCATTAATTTAATTAGGCCTTAATACTGTCCCTGTTTGCAGGTGTAAACAGAGGTGTAGAGAAAGTGATTAAATAACATGGCCACGGTTCTGTCAGGGGAAGCACACTGATTGAAACCACCCACCCCGGCCAGGCACCACAGTAACCATTTGCATGAGTTGTTTTACGACAGGAGGTCCTGGTAAGGAACAGGGAACTAATACACCTCCACCAACCAGAAGAGTTCGGGAAAGGTCAAAAGGAGACACCACCTGTCCGACCACCTCCCAGAATCCTTCTCTCTGGCATCCATCTTGGCTGAACAAGGCGTGCACCACTAGGAAGGACTCTGAGTCAGAATGATTGGCTAAAGACAACTGGGAAACTAATCCCATTGCCGTAAAAACCTGAGACTGCAAGCCATGGGACAGAGCAGTTCTCCTGGGTTCCCTTACCCTCCTGCTCTCCACCCGGGCGCCCTTTCCCAATAAAATCTCTTGCTTTGTCAGCACAGGTGTCTCCTCGGACAATTCATTTCCGAGG
This sequence comes from Bubalus bubalis, assembly GCF_019923935.1. Classification (NCBI taxonomy): domain Eukaryota; kingdom Metazoa; phylum Chordata; class Mammalia; order Artiodactyla; family Bovidae; genus Bubalus; species Bubalus bubalis. The sequence goes on along the minus strand of NC_059173.1, from coordinate 53,899,979 downwards.
GTTGGACAAGAGTCCAGTTTCGGGCCCTGGAAGGGATCCTCTTTCCTACAACAGTTACATATTAGTAAGGGGTGGAGCCAGGAATCAAAATGCTATCATGGGTGCATTTAATTTACATGAATTCAACCATCAGAACTGAGGCTAACAGAAGAATTTAAATGGGAGGGGCAGTCCCTCTTCTTCTACTCAGTTGTCACTCGCTTTGGAGGGAGTGCGTTATGGGACATGAAGAATTGTCCTGCTGGGCTTCTGTGACTCTCACAGAATGGACATTTCGCCAAGCCAAAGGTGATCCCTGGTGGCTCAGACAGAATCTGTCTGCAGTGCAGAAGCCCCAGGTTCCACCCCTGGGTCAGGAAGATACCCTGAGAAGAGAATGGCTACCCACTCCAGTATTCTTGCCTGGAGAATCCCATGGACAGAGAAGCCTGGCGGGCTCCAGTTCATGGGATCGCAAAGAGTCAGACACGACTAATACCCACAGCACATATAGCAGGGTTCTTCCTTTTAGGGCAACTCGTCTCGGCGGGGGTGCAGCCGAGGATGTCTTCCGATTATGCTGAAAGAGAGTGCTGTTGATCTCAGGAGAACAGTTATTAATCTTAAACTGTCACCTTCTTAGGAAATTTTGAGAGATTTTTGGCACTATAACTTCTTGTGTCCGTGCTCACTGACTTTGGAGCCTAACTCCTGAGTAAGATGTAAGGTGGGCTTCCTCAGTGGCTCAGCGATAAAGAATCTGCCTGCAAGCAGGAGACCCAAGCTCGATCTCTAGGTCCGGAAGATGAACCCCTGGAGGAGGGTATGGCAACCCACTCCAGTATTCTTGCCTGGAGAATCCCCCCATGGACAGAGGATCCTGGTGGGCTGCCATCCATAGAGTCGCAGAGTCGGACAGGACGGAAGTGACTGAGCATGCACACAAGATGTAAGACTGCTGTATACAGTGACAATAAACTAAGGACAAATACTGCATCATTGAGGAGTTAAGAACCAACAAAAGCTACAGTGAGTCAAAGTGGGGCAAAAATCCTATTTTCCTAGGGGAATAGAGATTTGCTGTGAACTCATGAAAAACTTCATAAATTGAGAGGATATTTGAGGCAGACCCTGAAGGATCTGTAGCTCTGGCAGCCAGAGCAGGAGAGAAGTAAAGTGTAGAGGAGGATCCTGAGTGAAGGCAGAGGGGTGGGAAAGTTCAGGGTGTGATCCTGAGCGGCCTGCTGCTGCCTGGGCCATGCCTCCACCAAGGGAGGTGGTGGGAAGTTGGCCTGGAGAAATGCCATAGGTTCTTACAAAGAGGCCGCTGTAGGGGAGGGAAGGTCTCCTCTACCCTCTTAGGGTACCTGGCTGGGTCTGAGAAGTAAACTGACAAAGCAAGATTGACAGGGGAAAAGCATACACACTTATTTAATATAAATTTTACAGGACATGAGAGTTTTCATACAGAAATGAAGACCCAAAGAAACAGACCAGTGTCCTTTTAGGCTATGCTGGATGAAGAGTAGGCTTCCCTGGTGGCTCAGACAGTAAAAAAACTACCTGCAAGGCAGGGGACTTGGGTTTGATCCCTGGGTTGGGAAGATCCCCCAGAGAAGGGAAGAGCTACCCACTCCAGTATTCTTGCCTGGGAAATCCCATGGACAGAGGAGCCTGGCAGGCTGCAATTCATGGGGTCACAAAGAACTGGACAGGACTGAGTGACTAACACTTTCACTTTTGGATGAAGAGTGGACAGTTGAGGAGTATGTTCAGTTAAGGAATGGGAGGTGACTGTAAGAAACTAGGGGGAAGTTAGCAAGGCCTCTGGTTATCATTCCTCTTGGTGTCCCTTTGTCTTTGGAGATAAGGATGCTCCCTTCCTGGGGACAGAGAGGTCACATTTCACAGGAGAGTTTTAGGGTCTGTTTCAGGAAAGAAGGGGTGGGGGAAGAAGAGTCAGAGTGACCTTGTTTCTCCTATTTAATCAAACTCCTTCAGTTTAAAATATTCAGTACACCAAGGTGCCATATTTTGGGACAGTGTGTTCTGAACTTCACCACCCTCAATGCCAAGTTGAGGAGTTTGTACTCAGAGGTTCTGAGCAACGACATCATTAGGACTATGCTATAGGGAGATTTATCTGGCAGGGATGTATAAAATCAATTGGAATTGGGAATAGTATTAAGCATACTAGTTATAGGTTTAATGCAATAATCTGGGAAAAACAGAATAGAGTCTTGTAGGAAATATTTTGGTTTGCAAAAAACGGAAACCAACTTGATGTAGCCTAAGCTGAAAAGGAGAGTATTATAAGGGAACTGGCACATTTGGAGAACTTTGGGGCAGGTGGACAGCTGGGCCCAAAGTTAATAAACTTTAAGGTCAGTGCGTCTTAACTGACTCCTAAGGAGAACCTGGAATGAGTCCCACCAACATCTCACATGGTCGAGTGTTTTGTAAAATTTGTTAAAGTAAGACTTTTCAACCAAAGTTGGTTCAGATCCGTCTTCCTTCTCTACTCACTCATTCCTGTAGTCTGCGCCAGCCATTTCTGGCTATTTTTTCTCTTGGGAGAGCATTGGAAATCTGCCTCCACACCTTACCTGAAGCTGCGGACTACTTCGGTATTTTGCTACAGTTATATGTTCTTTTTTCAGGTTCACGTGTCAGATGAACCATCACTAATCCTTAGATGGAGCATTTAAACACACATGCCAACTTATTTCACTTTAGGCTCTCCATATAATAGGATACTTTCTCCACTGTCAAACTGTTCAAGCCTTGCAACATAGGTACAATGATAAGCTGAGGATTCTAAAAATATGTATTATGAAGATTCAGAAGAGAAACTCATATACAAACGAGTGGTAAAATATTTATTCAAAAGATTCATAAGGCTTAAATGTGCATTTTACTGTAATTTGAAAAGGCATTTTGGAATATTTCAAGAGAATAAATAAGAACTAGATTCCTGATTTGAATAGATATGAAGAGTACCTTCTTATCATTTTAAAATTTAAATTTGAAAATTATTGAATTTGTCTATTTTAGATAAATATATTTATTTAGATAAAAATTAAAGGACTATGAGACAAAAGTGATAAAGATGATGGTTACATCAAAAATAGAAATTCTAGATCATAATTTCAAAACATATCAAAGCAAACATTCAAAGGAAAAGATAAACTTGAAAATAAGTAATGAGGAAGTTTTGGATCATACCAGAATTGACAGGAATGACTCATAGGAATAAACTGGTAAAATATGTAAGTACATGGCTGATTTGACATTAAAAAGTGACATCCATAGAGATAACACAATATATCATCACTACTCTCTGAACATCAAATAGCAACTAATTTTTTTTGTCTAAAAGGCATTTAAAAAAAATTTTACTTAACTATATTTGATTTAAAATGTTGAACTAATTTCTGCTGTACAGCAAAGTGACTAACTTGTACACATATATATTATTTTTCATATTGTTTTCCATTATGAATATAGGATACTGAATATAGTTTCTTGTGCTATACAGTAAGACCTTTCTGTTTATCCATCCTTTACATACCAGCTTTCTAATACTGTTTTCAAAGTCAAAGAATATCTAAGATTAGTAACAGTGTAAGAAAACTGGAATAAACTAAAATCTTACTTCTGTATGAAAGAAACATGATAGAAATTCCTGCAAATTGAAAACTTTCCTAAAATGTATATATTATCAATAATAAGTTATAAGGCTAACAGAAACATTTCTAAAGCATCAGTAATAAAAACCAAATTTTAATATTCTAAGCTAGAGGAAAAAAATGATCTTTCTATTCTTTCCATGAAACTAATATTGCAAAATCATCATATGAAGGAAGAAGAGAGTATGTAGCCAATGAATGTAGGAAAATTATTTTATTGGCATATCAAGTAGTTAATCAAAAAACAGTATATTTTAATTTTCTGTCTCCATTCAGGCAACCAAATAACAATGCAGACATTGTAAGCGGACACTGGAATTCTCTAGCAGAATGTAAGCCCTTTTAGGTTTGTTGAATTGTGAACTGGGCTCCTTCACCTACTTTAATTCACAGGACAGCACAGGATCCGGAGAAGCCGGCCCGACCCGTCGCCTTCAGTCTTGGAGATGATGCGGAGGAGGAGCAGGAGGAAGCTGAGCCGAGTGTTGAGAGCAGGGAATCTGGAGCCAGTGTGCTTAGTTTTCCTGCCTGGCCTCACTACTCACTTGCTGCTGGTCTTGGAAAAATTATTCTTCACCTTCAGTTGCCTCAGTTTCATAATCTGCAAAATGATAATACCTTCCTGATTGTGTTGTTATGAGGATTAAAAAAAGCTTAAAAGAAAATACACATTTGATCTACACTATTAGGATGGTGCTAAATTTCAAAAGCATTTTGTTGGTATTTAGGACTCTGACCAGGGCTTCCCAGGTGGCTCAGTGGTAAAGAATCTGTCTGCCAATGCAGGAGACACAGGAGACACGGGTTTGGTCCCAGGGTTGGGAACATCCCCTGGAGTAGGAAATGGCAACCCACTCCAGTATTCTTGCCTGGAAAATTCCATGGACAGAGGAGCCTGGCGGGGTGCCAGTCCACAGGGGTCACAAAAGAGTCAAACACAACTGAGCACACACACAGGATTCTGACCACATATAAGTACAGATATTATCAATTACTATACTAATTCATAGACAGCTGAATATTAATTTGAACCACAGAACTATTTTTGTTTCCCTCTCTCCTTTACAAAATGAGAGTGTCCAGTCTTTCATATACATTCACAGTATTTTAGAACTCTCCCCTTCCCATTTATTCCATTCTTTTCTGTCCGGCATTCACATTTTAATTATGGTTGTCCTGTGACCTTTTATCCTCCATATTGATTGGATTCTTATCCTGGCCTTAAATTTCCCTCTTTCTTTTTGCTTAGCAGTCAGTGTCATCAGCAGATAATGGAAAGTCTACTCAGACACAATGAGACAGACAGGAAGAACAGGATACAGGAGCCACAGGCCAGAGTACAGAGAAGATGTTGGCAACCAGAGGAAAAGGGAGTATCTGGAGAGGCAGATAGGGAACACAGCCAAAAACATTCAACTGTCTGCAGCAGTGCCTGCTGTGTTAGGCAGAACAGGGATGCCAAACAGAGGTGAGTAGGGCTGCAAGGGCAGTGCCCTACGAATTTGGGGGAAATAGGACAGGAGGCAGCTGTCAAGGCTGAAGCAGACGGCAATACTTATTATTGTTGATGTTTGGACAAGAACAGTTGAAACAAGGCTGCATTTTAGGTGCATTCAATGTTAGTGGTTGAGAATACAGGCTTGGAGGAGTAAATCTCCAACTCCACTATCTACTGCATAACGTTATAAATTTTTTTTTTTTTAATGTTTTCGCCACACAGCATGCAGGATCTTAGTTGCATTCCCTGCAATGGAAGCACAGAGTCTTAAACACATAGTAGAGGGAAGTCCCTCTACTATGTAACTTTGAACAAGTTGGTTAATCTCTCATACCTTCAACATGAACTGTAGTATGGGATAATTACACAGAATTCATAAGATTAATGAACACAAAGTATCCAGTTGTATGTATACTAACAGGGGCCAATATTATTGCTATTATTATATCTATCTAATCTAATAATAATATGTTGTATATAATAATAACAATAATATATTATTGTAATCATTGCTGTTATTTACTACTAATATGATGCTACCCATTCTGATTAGCTGACCAGTAGGAAAAACCACCACAGAAGAAAGTAAATAAATAATGGAAAAACATGGCTTTTGGTATGCTTTTGTAATCTTTAGGGTGCTCCAGGAAATGAATGGACAGAGAAGGCAATGGCACCCTACTCCAGTACTCTTGCCTGGAAAATCCCATGGATGGAGGAGCCTGGTAGGCTGCAGTCCATGGGGTCACTAGGAGTCTGACACGACTGAGCGACTTCGCTTTCACTTTTCACTTTCATGCATTGGAGAAGGAAATGGCAACCCACTCCAGTGTTCTTGCCTGGAGAATCCCAGGGACAGGGGAGCCTGGTGGGCTGCCGTCTCTGGGATTGCACAGAGTCGGACACGACTGAAGTGACTTAGCAGCAGCAGCAGGAAATGAATGGAAAGAAAAATTTCTACTAACTCATTTTATCTTAGTAGCATGAAAAAAACAGTTAAGTGTCCTTGAAAACTAGTCAGCCTGAAGATATGGCAATTTATTTCAGATCTTTCTCCACGGAAGACATTTATCTTTGCGTTTTAATTAACTACTATAGCATTAATCCTGAATTTTATTAAGAAATTAATTTCATTCAGAAACTTTGCTTGCTTGCTTTGTTTCAGTCGTGTCTGACTCTTTGTAACACTATGGACTGTAGCCCACCAGACACCTCTGTCCATGGGATTCTCCAGGCAAGAATACTGGAGTAGGTCGCCATTTCCAACTCCTCGGGTTCTTCCTGACTCAAGAATTGAACCCAGGTCTCTCGTGTCTCCTACATTGGCAGGCAGGTTCTTTACCACTAGCACCACCTGGGAAGTGCTAAATCAGAAACTTTAAAGATTAAATATAATCCTAAATCACTAATAAAATATCTTCATATACATTTCACTTGAACTTTTAATTTTATGGGTTTCCCTAGTGGCTCAGATAGTAAAGAAACTGCCTGTAATGCAGGAGATCTGGGTTCAATCCCTGGGTTGGGAAGATCCCCTGGAGAAGGGAATGGCAATCCACTCCAGTATTCTTGCCTGGAGAATTCTATGGAATTATTTAATTTAATAATAAAGATAAGGAGGCAAAATCTGCTTATAAAAATTGTTTTTAACATTGACAATGTTAAGAAATCCTAATCAGAATAAAGTGTTCAGTTCAGTTCAGTTCAGTCGCTCAGTCGTGTCTGACTCTTTGTGACCCCATGAATCACAGCATGCCAGGCCTCCCTGTCCATCACCAACTCCCAGACTTCACTCAAACTCATGTCCATCGAGTCGGTGATGCCATCCAGCCATCTCATCCTCTGTCATCTCCTTCTCCTCCTGCCCCCAATCCCTCCCAGCATCAGAGTCTTTTCCAATTAGTCAACTGTTTGCATCAGGTGGCCAAAGTATTGAAGTTCATCTTTAGCATCAGTCCTTCCAAAGAACACCCAGGACTGGTCTCCTTTAGAATGGACTGGTTGGATCTCCTTGCAGTCCAAGGGACTCTCAAGAGTCTTCTCCAACATCACAGTTCAAAAGCATCAATTCTTCGGCGCTCAGCTTTCTTCATAGTCCAACTCTCACATCCATACATGACCACTGGAAAAACTTGACTAGACGGACCTTTGTTGGCAAAGTAATGTCTCTGCTTTTGAATATGCTATCTAGGTTGATCATAACTTTCCTTCCAAGGAGTAAGCATATCTTTTAATTTCATGGTTGCAGTCACCAACTGCAGTGATTTTGGAGCCCCCCAAAATAAAGTCTGACACTGTTTCCACTGTTTCCCCATCTATTTCCCATGAAGTGATGGGACCAGATGCCATGATCTTCGTTTTCTGAATGTTGAGCTTTAAGCCAATTTTTTCCCTCTCCTCTTTCACTTTCATCAAGAGGCTTTTGAGTTCCTCTTCACTTTCTGCCATAAGGGTGGTGTCATCTGCATATCTGAGGTTATTGATATTTCTCCTGGCAATCTTGATTCCAGCTTATGCTTCATTCAGCCCAGCATTGCATATAAGTTAAATAAGCAGGGTGACAATATACAGCCTTGACGTACGCCTTTGCCTATTTGGAACCAGTCTGTTGTTCCATGTCCAGTTCTAACTGTTGCTTCCTGACCTGCATATAGGTTTCTCAAGAGGCAGGTCAGGTGGTCTGGTATTCCCATCTCTTTCAGAATTTTCCACAGTTTCTTGTGATCCACACAGTCAAAGGCTCTGGTATAGTCAATAAAGCAGAAATAGATGTTTTTCTGGAACTCTCTTGCTTTTTCCATGATCCAGCGGATGTTGGCAATTTGATCTCTGGTTCCTCTGCCTTTTCTAAAACCAGCTTGAACATCAGGAAGTTCACGGTTCATGTACTGCTGAAGCCTGGCTTGGAGAATTTTGAGCATTACTTTACTAGCGTGTGAGATGAGTGCAATTGTGCGGTAGTTTGAGCATTCTTTGGCATTGCCTTTCTTTGGGATTGGAATGAAAACTGACCTTTTCCAGTCCTGTGGCCACTGCTGAGTTTTCCAAATTTGCTGGCATATTGAGTGTAGCATTTTCATAGCATCATCTTTCAGGATTTGAAATAGCTCAACTGGAATTCCATCACCTCCACTAGCTTTGTTTGTAGTGATGCTTTCTAAGGCCCACTTGACTTCACATTCCAGGATGTCTGGCTCTAGGTGAGTGATCACACCATCATGATTATCTTGGTCGTGAAGATCTTTTTTGTACAGTTCTTCTGTGTATTCTTGCCACCTCTTAATGTCTTCTGCTTCTGTTAGGTCCGTACCATTTCTGTCCTTTATTGAGCCCATCTTTGCGTGAAATGTTCCCTTGGTATCTCTAATTTTCTTGAAGAGATCTCTAGTCTTTCCCATTCTGTTGTTTTCCTCTATTTCTTTGCATTGATCGCTGAGGAAGGCTTTCTTATCTCTCCTTGCTATTCTTTGGAACTCTGCATTCAGATGCGTATATCTTTTCTTTTCTCCTTTGCTTTTCACTTCTTTTCTTTTCACAGCTATTTGTAAGTCCTCCCCAGACAGCCATTTTGCTTTTTTGCATTTCTTTTCCATGGGGATGGTCTTGATCCCTGAATAAAGTGTAATCCATGCTAAATACTTCAAATATTTAAAAAAAATAATAAGATATTCTTTGAAAGTAATTTATATGTGGTTAGAATAAATACAATGCTTCCAACTAAAGCACTATTTTAAAGTAAAGACTGCTTTGTAAGTATATCAAGAACTCAAATTATGAAATGACTTTAAGTACTTATTTTACAAGAAAACATTACATGGTAAAATTACACATGCAACTCATGAGGATTTGGCATCCATTCTATATTAAAATCTTTATACTTTCTGCTTATCTGGTTGCATTTGATGGTATAAATTTCATTCTTAAGAACTCTTTCATTGGATTATGGAAACTTTACATGTGCCTCCAAAATTATTTTGGTTTTCATCATTCTCTCAGGCAGGCCTATTATAACTTGATTAACATACAATGTTTAAGTGATTCTGACTTATAAAAGGCAAGATGGTATCTAAAGCAAAACATGAGTTTGGGGATTGGGTTTCTTTGCAGACACAGAATATGGGAGAGTTATGAATAATTATCTTTGGAGACACCCAGAAAGGGGTGGTGGGAGGGATGGATATAGTAACTCACCAACAAGGTAGGTTAACACTATAGTATAACTGGACAGTTGCCCAGAACCTCTTACTCTTTAAAGAGACCAAAGAAGACATTTTTCTGGCTGTTTTATAAAGTTTACATAGTTGCTGGTAACCTGTGATTTGCCCTCCTGCAATGAGGGAATCCAACAAGTTAAAAACCTATGTCAGTCACTCAAAATTCACTACTGTGTCAGGGCCTTGTGACACCCAGGTTCCAACATGGCCCTAGTGATATTCATCTTCTGGTGTTATGTCCTTGTGTAGTGCCATCCCACGTTGAGTTAGGAGTGGTCTGTGTGACCAGTAGAATACTGGTTAAAAAAGGCAGCATGGCCTTCCTTTGTTCTCTTGGATTACTCACTTTGAAAGGGAATAGAGCCTTATTTAATCAACTATAACTCACAGTGCTGAAGGATTTGCCCCAAATAGAGAATTTTCAATTTGGGAGGGGCAAATTATTTACAGGCTACCACTCGGAGAATTTAGTCTTGTCCTTCATTCCTCATGTTGATTACCACTTCCACCCTTAAAACAGGTGCTAAGGGGTCCTTCTTCCATTTAACATTCTGATATAAAAGTGATGATATCCTCTTCTCTTATTTTGCCTATCATATTGAAGACAGGCTGAGTAGTCTAAGATGATCTTAAAAAGAGATTTTCTTAGTGAAAACAAAAGGGAAAGAGAGAAAAGTACAAAATTATTCTACCTAATATACATATGGCAACCCACTACAGTACTCTTGCCTGGAAAATCCCATGGACGGAGGAGCCTGGCAGGCTGCAGTCCACAGGGTTGCTAGGAGTCGGACACGACTGAGCGACTTCACTTTCATTTTTCACTTTCATGCATTGGAGAAGGAAATGGCAACCTACTCCAGTGTTCTTGCCTGGAGAATCCCAGGGATGGGGGAGCCTGGTGGGCTGCCGTCTATGGGGTCACACAGAATCGGACACGACTGAAGCAATTTAGCAGCAGCAGCAGCAGCAACATACATATAATCTTATTAATATTTGGTCTCTATATATACAGACCAAATCTGTTCCTAACTTAGAAATCAGGGCTTTTTGCATACTCTTTAATATGCCATGTTATGGTCATGGAGATACAGTAGTACTGAATATTAATTCCTTACAAATATAAAAAATGGACAATAGTGAACTTATGCTCAGGCGCTTAAGTCCAATCCAACTCTTTGTAACCTCATGGACTGTAGCCCGCCAGGCTCCTCTGTCCATGGGATTTTCCAGGCAAGAATACTAGAGTGGGTTACCATTTCCTACTCCAGGGAATCTCACCAACCCAAGGAATGAACCTGAGTCTCCTGCATTGCAGGCCAATTCTTTACAGTTCCCTTAAGTGATAGGCTATTTTACAGGAAATAGGGCATTAGAAATACCGCCCTAGAAAGGATGCTGTTTATAGTATCCTGTTTAATGTGTATGAAAGATTTGAATGTTATAGGGAAAGTTGCTCAGTCGTGTCTGACTCTTTGCAACCCCATGGACTATATAGTCCATGGAATTCTCCAGGCCAGAATACTGGAGTGGGTAGCCTTCTCCAGGTGATCTTCCCAACCCAGGGATCGAACCCAGGTCTCCTGCATTGCGGGCAGATTCTTTACCAGCTGAGCCACAAAGGAAGCCTTGAATGGGCTTTATAAATTCTTTAATTTAGAAAAGTGGCAAGAGTCGCTATGTTTTAAAACTCAGGAATCTATAGAACTTCATCAGAGTTTAGAGGATCTCTTTGACCCTATTTGCTATACAGATTTCCCCTATGTTTAAAAGCAAAAAATCTCTTAAGAAAAAAGTACCCAGAGTTGCTTTTTCAGATAGGAAAGAATCCCCTCACAACCTTCTTGGCTTCCCAGTAAATATACAGGCATTATTAGCTTAAAAAAAGAGAAGATCATTAAATTCCTCGCTCTTCAGAGACTTCTATCAGAGGGCCTTCTGTGATTCTTTGAAGTTTGAGCCTTACTGTAGCGTTATTTCCACGGTTCCCACGTTACTTTCAAGAACAGCTATCTCTTATAATCCTCAGGGTTTTTCCCTCGTTCAGGACTGACGGTGGAGCCTCAAAAAGAGTGAGACTGGAGCCAGGAAACGAACCTGCTGAACACTGTGACGGGTCCATCGGAGTGCGGCTGCAGGAGCCCGGGAGGGGACCAGAATCGGTCCCCACGCGCACTGGGACAGTCTCGGTTCTTTGTTGAATAAATACAAGAAAATGCGGCGGCGGCCAAGTGTGTTGGTGGGGGAATACGTTGAGGCGTGTATATGCATAACTGTGCGTAAGAAAGATCATTAATGAGGCGCTACAAACGCAGGACAACCCTGGGCACGGTGTCATTGGCTTTTGTGTACTTGGAGGCGCGTGAGTGCCCTGCTCAGAGATTCCTCTTTGTGTGAAACGGGGGAAACCAGAAGCTTGCAGCTACAACTGGGTTTTCATTTTTTTCGAACTCGCAGGCACTCAAATACTCCCGCATCAACACTCTCCCGCATTTCCTCACCGACAATCCTCGGACTTCAGTTACTTGTCCGTCCGTCGCCGACCGAGCGAGGAGCGACAATGGCTCGGTGCGGACACCCGCAGCTCCCCGGGGCCAGAGCCAGGGGACGGCCCGCCGCGCTCCGCAGCTGCGCGCTGAGCCCAGCCGCCCGCCCGTCAGCAAACGCGGGCACCAACCGTCGCGTGGCCCGGCCGTTGGGCGGGTGGTAATTTCTGGGAATGGGGCGGGGTCCGCAGGGTACAAGGCCGGGCGTTTGCAGGCTAGCGGGAGGAGGAGGAGCGGGCTGCACGGAGGGGCGCGGGCAGGGAGGGGCGTGGCTCCACGAGCGTCACTGGCCAGGGAGGCACCGGGGGCGGGGCCGGCGGCGCGCTCCTGCCCGCCCGCGCCCCCGCCTTCCACTTAGTCCAGGCTTCGGAGTGGAGATGCGAGAGACCCGGGCTAGGAGTTTTCACAACCTCCAACCCTCAGTGACTGTCAGGCTGCCCGAGGGCCGAGCCGTCCCTGGAGGAGAAGGGCGGGAGTCCAGAGCTTGGGGGTGGGGTGACAGCCCGGGCCCGCGGGGGCCCTCAGAGAGGGGCAAGGGTGTGAGTGCGGTCCGGGCCGGCGGCCGCTGCAGGTGCACGCGCGGCCCCGCTGCCCCCCACGCGCCGGCCCGCGTTTGGGAGCCCCCGCGCCAGTCCCGGGCCCGGGTCGGAGTCGGGAACAGGCTGGCGAAGCGCCGAGCAGGAAGCGGGACAAGTGGCTAGAGTCTTTACCCGAGAAGGCGGGTTTGAGAAGTTGGGGGGCTACAGGGCGGGCGAGATTCGAGACGGCCACGGAAGCATGGTGGGCGGGCTGGTGCGGGTAGAGGGCGGCGGGGCCCCGCGAGGTATAAATAGCCGGCCCGGGTTTGACAGGCGCGGCGGTGACTGGCGGTGCCGCCGTACCCCCCCCTCCCCGCCGCCGCGTGGGGAGGGGAGGAGCGCTCTGAGCGGGCGGGGTGGGGGAGGCGGACTCGAGTGTCCTGGTGGCGGCAGCAGGAGGCCGAGGGGGAGGAGCCGAGGCGGGGGGTGGAGGGCGGGGGCCACCATTGCTCCCCGCGCCGGGCTCAGTGTCGCCGCCGTCGCCTTGGCGGTTGGGGGGTCGGTGGGGCGGCGCGGGCGGGGGGCTCTGCGCGGGGCGGCGCGCCGCTGTTTTGTCTCCTCCTCTCCCAGTGGAGCGGCTCGGGCAGCCGGGGAGGCCCCGGCTCCCTCCGGACGCCTGGCCAACGGTGGCGGCGGCGGCGGCTAGTCCGCGGCCCTGCCGGGAGGGAAACCGACGCGGCGGTCTTCCTGGGCGACGCGGAGAGCAGGTAAGAGCGCGGGCCGCCGAGGCTGGTGGGAGGGAGGGAGCGCGGAGGGTGCGGCGAGAAAGCCTTGCCGTCCCGAGTGCCACCGCCTCCCTCCGCGCCCCCGCCCGGCGCCTGTGTTGTTTGCTCCGGGGTTTGCGGAGGGTTTCCGGAGGCTGTGGCGGTGACACCGGCCGGGCGCTGGGAAAGGGGACTGAGTGCCCCGGGGCAACGGTCGGGGAGCTGGACTTGGAGAAAGGGGAAGGCGCGCGGCGCGCCCGCCCGCGAGGAGCGCGGGGCGCGGAGCAGGGCTGAGGGAAGAGGTTACAGACCCCGGCGGGGGGGATGGGCCGCGCGCAGCTGGTCTCGCTGTGTTTACATCGCCGCGCGAGTCACCTCTGCCGAGAAGCGGACTGAACTGACCCGCCTTATTCCGCGAGGAGGCCAGGGCGGGGGTCCGGCCCTAGAGGAAACGCGTCCTGGGAGGGTCGGGTAAGGCGGGAGGCGGCGGCCGGCGCCGGGGCAGGGCGGCGAGCCCGGGGCGGGACCTGGGCGGCTGCGGCCGCGTGGGGTGGCGTGGACGGCTGGAGAGCAGTTATCTCCGCCGTCGGGCCTCCTAGCCGCCTCTTACCTTTCCTGCCCTCTGCTGCTAGCTGGCACGGCAGGTTGTACTCGGTCATTCTTTTATTCTCTCACTCCACACCGGCCCCCTGCTGCCACTTCCCCCTGTTCCCGCGGGAGTGTGGAGGCTGGGCTCTGACAGGAATCTGTTTTTTAAACAAAACAAAAACGGGCTCTGTAACACGCGCGTCCAGTGACCGCCTTATGGAGCCTCTCTTCGCGAAGCTGGCCCTCCGGGACCGTGTTCCTGGGTATTGGAGGGTGGTGGGGACGCGGCAGGAGGACGGTGAAGGCTTGGCTAGGGCTGGAACTGACTGCCTGAGCAGCTTTGCGAGCTGGGCAGCCGAGTCCCCTCTCTACTTGGGTATTTTTATTCCATGCCAATAGAGAACAGAGAAAATACTCCATTACCCCAAGAGTAATCTAAATTGAATAGTTTCTAACGTTTCTCATGTGCCAGCATCCTGGGCTCCTTTTTTGTAGGAGCTAGCTACGCTGCAGAATAGCCTTTAAGTTCATCGTACTTCATGAAAGAAGAGGTGAACACTTTATTGTACAACTATGAATTTCACCCCCTATCTTGTGTTCATCAACATTTATTTCAACTGTGTGGTTTAAATTTTAATCCGGTGATGATAGAACAGTAATCTGGTGTTTAGTAATCAGATTTGCCTTTCTTTTTAACTGTGAGTCTGTATCGTGAGGTAAATTATGCACTTTGTCTAGTGCTGTGGTCACAGAATAGTGCCAGAATGCACAGAATAATGTCTTCTTTACCAAGATAGGATTGGATATTTGAGTTTCAGAATTTCTTCTTTTCTTCAGAAGGTAGTATGACTTTATATAAGACTGGAAGCTAATTACATTTAAAGGGGTTTAGGAATAAGGTTTAAATATGATGTAATAGTTTACAAAGTGAGTTTATATGACTATTACTGAGATATCTTCTTAAAACATGAAGTAGAAAATTCATATATTTTGGGCATTTGAAATTGGACAGTTTAATGTCAGTATTTTTTTAAACTTAGTGACTTGAACTAATTGCTTTGTTAAATCATTACTTTTCCTTTCAGACGTATATACTCATTTACAAAATAATCACAGTAGGTTGGAAAGAATTTGTAACTTTGAGATTTTTATATCCTAAGTAGATAGATTGGAACTGTGGCTGTGGTAGGGCCTTATCAGTGTTGATGGCTTTACCTGCTCACAGATTGTACACCAAGGTTTATTGTCATTGATGATAATAACAGCTTTATTGAGATATAATTAACTTACCATTCAATTCACCAATTTAAAGTGTTCAGTTCAGTGGTTTTTTAATATATTCACAGAGTTGTGGAAATAATCAATTTTAAAACATTTTCATTATCCCCAAAAAGGAACCTCATACCCATCAACTGTTACTCTCCATTTTCCTCCAACACCCTCAGCCTTAGGCAAGCACTAATTACCTTCTGTCTCTATTCTGGACAAATTGCATAAATGGAATCTTACAGTGTGTAATCTTTCATTAACTGCTTTCTTTGACTTAGCATAATGCTTTCAGAGTTCATTCATGTTGTAGCATGTGTCATTTCATTTCATTTTTATTGCTGAATAATATTCCATTGTATGGATGGATATACCACATATTATTTATCCATTGATTAGTTGATGAACATTAGAGTTTCTACTTTTTAGCTATTACAAGTAATGCTGCAATGTACATTTTTGTACAAATTTTTGTGTGGCTATGTTTTCATTTCTCCTGAGTATATACAGTTTTTTAAAAAATTAGTTTTTTGAGTTATTTAATACCCCAAATTAATTCTGGATGCAAAATTTAATAATTTGTTAGTAAATATATTGAGTTGTTAAATTATCACCACAAGCCAATTTTAGAACATTTTATTACTTCTAAAAATTCTTTCTAGTCTTTTTGCAGTTAACCCTTATTCTCACTCCTGGCCCCAGTTGACTACTGATCTGTATTTTGTTTCTGTAGATTTTCCTTTTCTGAATATTTCATATAAATGGAAACATAGAATATGTAGTCTTTTTCTTCTGGCTTCTTAACATGTTTTGAGGATTCATCCATATTGTAGCATGCATCAATATTTTGTTTCTTTTTATTGCTGAATAGTATTTTGATGTATGGATATACCATATTTTGTTTTATCTGTTGACCAGTTGATGGGCATTTGGATTGTTTCCAGTTTTTGACTGTTACAAATAATGAAGCTTGAAAGTTTAAGTCTTTAGTGTGGACATATGGTTTCATTCTCTTGGATAGATGCCTAGGAATAGAATTTCTGGGTCATCTAACTTTTTGAGAAACTGCCAAACTGTTTTTGAAAGTAGCCTTACATTTTATATTCCTATCAGCAGTGTACAAGAGTTAAAATTTTTTCACACCTTTGCCAACACTTGTTATTGTCCTTTTTGTTATAGCCATTGTACTATGAAATGTTTAACTCTTTGTGATTTTAAATAGCATTTTTCCTAAAGATGCAAGGTGTTAAGCATTTTTTCATATGGTATTCATATATCCATTTAGGTGGAAAAAGCCCTTCACGTCTTTTGCCCATTGTTGTATTATTATTGACTTGAAAGAGTTTTTAATAACATTCTGGATGCAAGTCCTTTCTTAGATACATGATTAACAAATATTTTCTCCTAGTCTGTGGCTTTTCTCTCTCTCTCTTTTTTTTAATTGGAGTCTTTTGAAGCACCAAAGTTTTAATTTCCCAATTTTTCTTTTGTAGATCATGCTTTTGTTGTTTTAAGAATTCTACCTCATCCAAGAGAGTAAGGATTTCTTTTTTTTTTCCTTTTAGATATTTTATAGATTTTGCTCTTAGATTTATGATCTATTTTGAGTTAATTTTTGAGTATGGTATGAAATAAGGGTCTAAATTCACCTGTTGTATATGGGAAGATCCCCTGGAGGAGGAAATGGCAACCCATAACAATATTCTTGCCTGGAGAATCCTATGGACCAGAGGAATCTGGCGGGCTGTGGTCCATAAGGGTCACAAAGAGGTGGACATGACTGAAGTGACTTAGCCCACACATAATGGGTTGTCTTAACACCATTCATTGAAAAGATTGTCATTTCTCCATTGCTTGTAAATGTAAAGATTTAATTCTGGACTTGCAACTCTGTTTATCTGTACATCTGTCCTTGTGCTAGTACCACTCTGTCTCTATTGCTGTGCTTTATGGTAATTTATGAAACCAAGTGGTGTAAATCCTTAAATTTTGTTATTTTTTAAAATTGTGGCTATTCTGGGTTACATGTAAAATTTGAAAAATTGGTTTGTCATTGTCTGCAAAAAAATGTTTTGGAATTTTGATGGGGAATGCATTGAATCTGTAGATCAGGTTGGGATGAATTGCTGCCTTATAATATTCAATTTTTAAATACAGGAACATGAAACTTTCTTTTTATTTACTGATCTTTAATTTTTCTAAGTGATGTTTTAAAATCTTCAGTGTACAAATCTTTTACTTAAATTAAAAAAAATTGTGGTAAGAACACTTAACATGAGATCTACCCTCTTGATTTAAAAAAAATTTTATTTATTTTTGGCTATGCTGGATTTTTGTTCTTGCTTGGACTTTTCTCCAGTTGAAGCGAGTGGGGCCTACTCTTGTTACAGTGCTCGGACTTCCCTCTTCTGTGGCCTCTGTTGTTGCCGAGGCACAAGCTGTAGGAAGCATGGGCTTCAGTAGTTTTGGTTCCTTGGCTCTAGAGCACAGACTCAATAGTTGTGGCCCATGAACTTAGTTGATCTGCAGCATGTGGGATCTTCCTGGACCAGGGATCTGGTGTTTCCCGATCAGGGTGTCTTCTGCACTGGCAGGTGGATTCTTGAACACTGAGCCACCAGGGAATCCTTTCTTTATTTTTTAAGAATACAGTATACTGTTGCTAACTGTGACAAAATGTTGTATAACAGATTTCTCTATTTGATAGAGGGTTCCTTTCTAATTCTATTTTATTCAGAGTTTTTTTTTTTTTTTTTTTTATCAAATTTTACTGAAGTTTAGCAAATGTGTTTTCTGCATCTCTTAACATGACAAACTGGTGCAGTTGCTCAAGCTGATCCTGGTTTTAGTACTGGAACTCCTGCTTCTTGGGAAACTCTTAGTCCCAGACAAAACAGAACGGTTGGTCACTTTAATGTCTGAGATGATCATGTGGTTTCTGTCCTTTATTCCATTAATATAGAGTTTTATATTAACTGATTTTTAACAGTTAAACCAGCCTTGTATTCCTGGGGTAAATCCCACTTGATCATGGTATATAATTCTTATTATATGCTCCTGGATTTACTTTGCTAATGTTTATTGAACGTTTTTGTGTCTATACTTACGGAAGATACTGGTCTGAAGTTTTCTTGTGATCTCTTTGGGTTTTGTAATATAATTATACATTTTAATCCCAGAATAAATTGAGAATTGTTCCCTCTTCTGTTTCCTATGAGTTTGTGAAGGATTGGTGGTATTACCTCCTTAAATATATTCATAGAATTCATCAATGAAATATTCTGGGCCTAGATTTTCCTTTTTGGAAAATTCTTAAACTACTAATTCAGTTTCTTCACTGGACCTATTCAGATTTTTTTGCTAAGTTTTGTGTTACTAGTTTTGGTAATTGTGTTTCTAGGGATGTGTCTATTTCATCTAAGCTATTTAATATTTTGGGCATGTACTTTGTAATAGTCTTATGTATGCTTTTAATTTTGCAAGCATAGGAGTGATGTCTTTGTTTCATTTCTAATTTTGGTAGCATGTTTCTTCTTTCTTTTTTACTTAGTCATTTTAGGAAAAGATTTGTCAGTTTCGTTTTCAAAAAAAAAGTTTTTCTGTTTTCTACTTCACTGATTTCCATTTTAATCTTTATAATTTCATCCCTTCTGTTTGTGTAATATTTAATTTACTTTTCTTTTTCTAGTTTCTTAAGGTAGAAGCTTAGGTTATTGATCTGAGATCTTATTTTCTGATACAGGCATACAAAACTATACATTTCCTTCCAAATACTCTTAGTGACCATATGTTTTTATATGCTCTGCTTTTAAAAATTTTAATTCATACTTTCTCATTTCCTTTGTGATATCTTCTTTGACCCATGGTTATTTAGAAATGTATTATTTAATTTTCAGTTATTTGGGGATTCCCTAAATTTCATTATTGTTCATTTCTAGTTTAATTTGCCTGTAGTAAGAGAACATACTTTGTATTTTTTCTCATTTTACATTTATTGAAACATCTTTATGACCTAGTAGGTAATCTATTCTGAATAATGTTCTGTGTGCACTAGAAAGGTATTCTGCTACTGTTGGGTGGAATGTTTTGTAGGTATCAGGTCAAGTTGGTTTTTTGTTGTGATTTTCTGTCTGCTGCTATGTCGCTTCAGTCGTGTCCGACCCTTTGCAACCCCATAGATGGCAGCCCACCAGGCTCCCCCATCCCTGGGATTCTCCAGGCAAGAACACTGGAGTGAGTTGCCATTTCCTTCTCCAATGCATGAAAGTGAAAAGTGAAAATGAAGCTGCTCAGTCGTGCTCTTAGCGACCCCATGGACTGCAGCCTACCAGGCTCCTCCGCCCATGGGATTTTCCAGGGAAGAGTACTGGAGTGGGGTGCCATTGCCTTCTCCGATTTTCTGTCTAGCTTTTCTATTAATTATTGAGAGTGAGATATTAAAATCTATTATTATTGAAGTGTCTGTTTTTCCTTTCAGTTCTGTTAATTTTTGCTTCATATTTTTGGGACTGGTGTTAGATATGATATATGGATATAATAATACACATACATACATTTTATAGTAGTATTTTATCTGGTGTTAGTGTGTGGCTATTCCAGCTCTCTTATGTTTACTGTTTGCGTTGCATATCTTTTCCTGTCTTTTTACTTTTGTTTTGAATCTAAAGTGTATCTTACAGACAACATATAGTTAAAATGCTTATTTTAAAAAATTAATGTGACCACTTCTGCCTTTTGATTGGAGAATTCATAATCTGCTCACATTTAATGTTATCAATGAGAGTCAGATTTATGCAGTTCTGCTATTTTCCATGTGTCTCATTTCTTTTTTATTTCTTTCTTTGGCCTCTACTGCCTATTCTGGATTTAATAGTTATCTTACAGGCTATCATTTAAATTCCTTTGTTAGTTTTTTAACTGGATTTTTTAAAGTTATTTTCTTAGGTTGCTTTAGAGATTACAGTGTGTATCTTAATTTATCAGTTTGCTTCAGAATTGACTGATTTAATTATAGTAAAATACAAAAACTGTTTTATTTTTTTTTCCTGTCCTGTATATTGTCATACATATTAAATTTTTATGTTTTAGAAGCCCAACAATACAATTTTACAATATTTTATTTATTTTTTTCAATTTTACAATATTTTAATGTAATTGTATGTTTTTAAAAATAGTTAAGAGAAGAAAACAAAGTTTTTAAAATATTTATCACATATTTACTGTTTATGTGTTCTTTATTTCTTTTTATGTATTGATTTATGGGCTGATTATTTCCTTTCAATTTCATGGGCTTCCTTTTGGATTTCTTGTAAGGAAAGTTTGTTACTAATGAATTATCTCAGTCTTTGTTTCTTGGGCTTGTTTTTATTTTGCCTTTATTTTTGAAGAGTACTTTTGCTGGATATAGAATTCTTTGCTGCATTTTTTTTTTTCTTTTAGCATCTTGAGTATGTCATCTTCTGCTTTCTGGCCTCCATTGTTTCTGATGAGTAGTTTTTCTTTTTGTGCTTTCAAAATTTTCTGTCCTTAGTCAACAGTTTTACAGTGATATGTCTGGGTGTGGATCTCTTTGTGTAATCCTCTTTTGGATTCAGTAAAGTTAAATGTGGTGGTTAACATTTTTAAACCATTTGGTAAGTTTTAACTATAATTTCTTCACATATTTTTTCTATTCTTTCTTCTCTCTCCTTTTTTT
Source organism: Bubalus bubalis (assembly GCF_019923935.1). Taxonomy (NCBI): domain Eukaryota; kingdom Metazoa; phylum Chordata; class Mammalia; order Artiodactyla; family Bovidae; genus Bubalus; species Bubalus bubalis. The sequence goes on along the minus strand of NC_059173.1, from coordinate 53,879,222 downwards.
CTAGGACTCTCATTATGTGTATGTTGGTATGCTTCATGGTATTCTTAAATCTCTGAGGATCTGTTCATTTAAAATTTTTTTATTTTCTCTTCTTCATAATTGGTGGGCTTCCCTGGTGACTCAGATGGTAAAGAATCCACCTAGAAGGTGGGAGATGGGGGTTTGATCCCTGGGTTTGGAATATCCCCTGGAGGAGGGCATGGCAACCCACTCCAGTATCTTGCCTGGAGAATCCCTATTGACAAAGGGGCCTAGTAGTCTACAGTCCATGGGGTCGCAAAGAGTCGGTCACCACTGAGCGACTTTCACACGCATTGTAATAGCTTCAAGTGCATTGGCTGTTTCTTCTGTCATCTCCAATCCACTTTTGAACTCTGCTAGTGAATTTAAAATTTTGGTTCTTTCTCTTTTTTCCCCCTGCACCCAGTGGCTTTTGGGATCTTAGTTCCCCCACCAGAGCCCTTGGCAGTGAAAGCTTTGTGTTCTAACTACTGGATATCCAGGGAATTTCCTCAAATTTTGGTTCTTAATATTTTTCTACTCTAGAATTGTTAATACTTTTTAACTCTAGGATTTCCATTTATTCTTTTTTTTTAAAAATAATATCTGTATGTTTATTGAGATTGCCTATTTTATGAGTTATAGTTGTCATACTTTCCTTTAATTTTTTTAAACATGGTTTTTTTGTTTGGAGATGAAATTAAATTTTAGGTAGAAGATGATATCACAGCTATGTTAAATACTAAAATGAAGGTTGTTTTATTTCTAAATGATATTCAATATTTTAATCTGTATTTCATGATATACATAAAAGTATATTACTCATAAATGCTAAATTTCATCTGATAGTTTCTTTTTAAACATAATTAGCAATTTGCTTACAATACTATTTACTGATAAGTAGGATCAGTGTACAATTTGAAAGACATGCTATTAATTCTGAAACCTTAGTTCATTCTCTGAACTGCTTATAATATAAAGTCTACATGTTTATTTGTATTTCTTGCTGCTTAATTCTCTCACAGTAGGTGCTAATGGGTAGAAAAGAGCAGAAGAAGCCAAAGAGAGCAATATAATGTGTTAGAATGGTTATAAAATATAAAAATCTGTATATGAGCCTGCACATTTAGTAGTAGAGTATTTATTCATTTTAGTTCCTTGAGAGATTATAGTAAATAAGATAAATGTAGCACTTGTTTTCATGGAACTTTATAGTCTGTTAGAGGAGACATAGGTTAAACATATTAACAAGATAATTTTAGAGAACGATAAATATAATGAATAAATAAAATAGGGTAAAGTGAGAGTCGCTCAGTTGTGTCCGTCTCTTTGCTACCCCATGGACTATGCGGTCTGTGGAATTCTCCAGGGCAGAATACTGGAGTGGGTAACCTTTCCCTTCTCCAGGGGATCTTCCTAACCCAGGGATGGAACCCAGGTCTCCTGCATTGTGGGCGAATTCTTTACCAACTGAGCCACAAGGGAAGCCCAAAATAGGGTAATGTGATCTCAAATAGAGAATGATGAGGCAGCTACATGGAAATGTGATATAATTTTGGTGGGAGGGGAGCCATGAAGAAAATGTCTCTCTGAAGAGGTGGTATTTGAAGTGAGATCTGCATGATGGGTGAGGAGGATTCAGTCTGTTCATGATCTGGAAGAGCTTTGTAGCCTAGAGAATAGGAGGTGCAGGATAAGCTTGGAGTGTTATAGGAGCAGGGCCAGTGTGGCTGGAGCTCAGCAAGCCAGTGAAAGAGAAATTACGGGATGAATGAGATCAGAGAGGTGGGGTGGGCTTCCACTGGGTTATCTTTATAAAGACCATGTTAGAGTTTAGATTTTTTTCCAAGTGTTGTGGGAAAACAGTGGAAAAATATTTCAGTGACTTACATTTTTAACTCAGGAGTTAATTTACAGGCTGAAGCCTGAAGCCAACTGATGCAAAGAGCCGACTCATTAGAAAAGACCCTGGTGCTGGGAAAGATTGAAGGCAGGAGGAGAAGGGGATGACAGAGGATGAGATGGTTAGATGTCATCACTGACTCTATGGACTTGAGTTTTAGCCAGTTCCGGGAGTTGGTGATGGACAGGGAAGCCTGGCATGGGTTGCAAAGAGTTGGACACAACTGGGCAACTGAACTGAACTGATATGGTTTTATTCTTTTTAGCAACTTCTGAGTGTAAGTAAATTTCTGAAGGGTTTTTTATAAATGATTTTAGCTTTATAAAGGATAGAAGGGAAAGTAGCTTCTTCCCTATTTCTTCCTTGAAATTTACTGAAAAATACAACAAAAAAAATCAATATCTGTAAAACTTTGAATTTGTAGTACAGTTGTAGCAGTGGCAAAGATTCTTGCCTAGAAATTAGAGTTCCAGGTGCAATGGAGAAGACGATATTTAGTCAAGTTAAAATAAGCACGCATTTGTTCATAAGTAGTTCAGGCCTCAGAGTGAAAGACTGGGTGCACTTTTCTCCCTAACTACTTCTGCAGGGCCCTTTTTATTTAATATTATGAGAAAGTTTATATTTTGGTTCCAGGTATAATACATATGGTCAAATCTTAATTAAGATCGAAAGCCTATGCCTGAGAAGCTTTGTTTGTTACTAATACAGAGTTGCAGGCCAACACTTCTTTCTAAAAGAAAAAAAGCTCAACCCTAGAGAGAGCAAAGGAGAAAGAACTTATGCTGTCGGTTTCTCCCTAAGGCCTGCAGGACTTAATATGAGAGAATTTGTGAGTTAAATAATTAATTCCCTCCTCGCCCCACTCCCCCTTTTTTGGGGGGGAAAGGGAGAAACATGTATGCTTATATAGATGTGATATATATAATTCCCATTTACCATATTTGAACCTTTCTGATTAGCCTTTGTTATGAGCCAATAAGTAAGTAGGTAGAGAAATCTCGCAGGGTGGGGTGGGAGAGGTTCTATGTGATTCTTTCACAGATTTAATGTTAAAAACAGTTGTATAATCATGAGGCAGAAAAACTTAAAGAGCATAGACTCTGGATCCAGACTGCTTAGGTTGAAATTCTGACTCTCCATTTGTTTGTTGTTTGACCTTGAATAAGTTCCTTTAAAAAAAAAACAAACTCCTGGTGCTTCAGGTTCCCCAGATGTAAAATGGGGAATTATACTTGTTTTGCAGGATTGTGTAGATTTACTGGATGAATACATATAGCAAGTTTAGAATAATGCTGGCATGGAGTAAGTGCTCTATAAATGTTAACCACTATTATCCCTTGGTTGTTTGGAAGAAGAAAAAATACTCTTAAGCTAGGCTGGTCATTGACTTTCCTTTAGGATAAATTCACACTAATGAATTCATATCCTGTTGAATCAGAATATTAAAAAGGTTGTTGTAAAGAGCAGTTCTTTGCTTCCTTTTAAATTACAAAAGGGAAGAAGTTGGCAGAGGCTTTACTAGGGGATCTGTACTAGGGTCTCTCCTTCAAAAAGAAAAATTTTCCCAGTTTGCTTTGCTGAATAGAGCCTAAGTAGATTTGAGGTTTCTTCATGACTGGGAATCTGCCATACATTCAGATCACCGCTAGCTTCAGCTTCCCATAAAGCAGTTGCTTGACTACCTTAATCCAGTAGAAACAAGTCTTTTAAGTATCTCCTTTTGGATGTGCAAGAGCTAGAGTGACCAGGCTTAAGATTTTTTAAACATCTGCCCAGTGGTCATGGGATAAGCCAGTGACCTTTTTTTCTTAAATTTTGCTGTGCCAGGTCTTAGTTGCAGCACACGGGCGGGATCTTCGATCTTCGTTGTGGTGTGTGGGATCTTGTTCCCTGACCAGGGATCCAACCCTAGCCCCCTGGTTTGGGAGCATGGAGTCTTGGCCACTGGACCACCAGGGAAGTCCCAAGCCAATGACTTTTGATTGTTACTTTTTCCCTAACCAAACATCCAAGTACATATTCTTTTATCTGGTTCTTGCTTGATTTGGAAATGTCCTTATTCATAGAATATATGTGGCTGAACATTTATTTCCACCATTATAGTATTTCTTACAGATAGTTTGTGGGGTAAGAATGGAAATGAATGTTCATTTAAGTTTAGGGTTACTGATTAATGATCAAACCTTTGGGGACTTCCCTAGCAGTCCAGTACTTAAGGCTCCACCCTTCTACTGCTGGGGACTCAGGTTCCATGCATACCTCTTGGTGCAGCAGGAAAAAAAAAATCAGACCTTTGTTGCTTATCTGCATCCTCAAGATAGGTTGGATTCTAAGATGTGTTTAATGTGATCAATTCCTCCCTTATTATGCTTATTTCCTTATTACTGTCCTGGAATTTAAGCATATGTGAAATGGTAATAGAGATTAGGAGGAAAGAATATTAAAGGAGTATAGCTAGGCAGCAGTATCAATTTTAGCTCCAGTGGTAACTGTGGGCAGCCAAGTCAGTTTGATTTTGTCTTGCTGTTTCTTTGCTCATCAGTTCTTTAAATAACTCTAATGTTTGATTATTTGGAGTATTTTTAGATGATAATTCCCTCCTAGATTTTCACCATCCTAAAATAAATTGAACAAACCAACATTTGTTACATTACGCCCAGAAACCTGGCCATTGTAGTTCTTTGGTTGATGAAGAAACCAACTGAAACATGCCTGGCAAGCAAAGCATCAAAATACCTTAAACAGAACTTGGATGATGTCACAGATTATCTAAGTTCACTTCTTATCTGTGTGTGGTTCTGTGTCTTTTTCTGTGTGTCAAAACTGAGGGCCATGAGTAAACATGGATTTTAAGATATTGTTATCCCTGGTACAGGACTCCTGAAATGCAGAATTGTTTTTATGCTTGGCAAGTTATCATACTTGATTTTCCAGTTAGCCTCTTCGATCTATTTCTTCTTCTATAAAATGAGCTCTAAGATCTCTTTTAGTAATTTAATTCAGTTTCTTTTGTCTTGTCAATTTCTGGCATCCAATTTATAATATCTAGATGACTCACCTTGCCCTAAAGTAAGTCCCATGACAATGACCTCTTGCTGCCCAGATAATTTCCAACCCTGACTTATGGGCCCAAATATTTGTAAACTATATACTTCTTACACTTAGTTCCATTTTCAGAAGGAGATTCTTCTTTCCTTAAAATATTCATTAGTTTACTTTTTATCCCTTTAAAATGTTGTACTGATTTTTGTTTTAACAAATAACACTGAACATCTCAGTTTGGCATGAGGAGCAGTTAGGTTTTAGGTATAATCATCTATTCTGATACTGCTTTATTCTTAATATGAAGCTTTGGCAGTATGATACAACTCTGATTAATGCTGTCAAAGAGATAATAATAAGGTCACATTCATTCAGTATTCATAGTGTGCCAGGTACTTTATATAAAGGCTTAAAAGAACTGAACACACTGACTTCCTAGGATTGTTTCACCATCTTTTTATGGATGAGAATATTGAAATTTAAAGAGATAAATGACTGTCCAAGGTCACATAGAGGTGAGGCCAACAGTCTACAAATTCTTATTGAGTACCTACTGTATTCTGGGAATACAGTGGCCAACAGGCTCTTAAGTTGCACATGCTCTTAAACATAAAGAATTCTGTTAAACTAGTCGTCATTAATATGGGGATAAGTACTCCTATTTCATATAGTTATTAGAAGAATGAGAAGACAATGCATAAAATGCATGATTTCATAACAAAGAAATAAAAAAATAGATATTGATACTATTGAGCCTGTCATATATTAGCATTATAAACTACATATATAATTCCCATCAGACTTGGTAGATAATTAAAATAGAACAATGAAATATGAATCAAAACTATTTTAGGAATTGAGTTCCAAATTTAAAAGGATTAATTTTACCAATAAAATGGCTAAGAACAGTTAAGGGTTTTTTTGGGGGGAACTAGTTGTGAGTTAAACTGTATATAAGTTTAGATTATCAAGCTGTAGTTTTTCTTATTATGATGATAATACTGTATAAGAATGTCTCTTTAATGGGTTAAATTCAAATTTGTAGCATTGTCCTCTCCTTTTAAAGTCTAGTTTACTGACATTCAATTACAAGTAGTGAAATTTATCCTTATATTTCCATCATTTTGACAAATTCAATTTGTATAATTATGCAGTCACCACCACAGTCAAGATGTGAACAGTGCTATCACCCCCAAAAGTTCCTTGTGCCCTTTAAGATCAACTCCTTCCCACTGATCTGTTTTCTGTTCCTATAGGACCTTTTCTTTAAATGAAATTGCCCTTCCTCTTACTGACCTGTTAGGCTGTTTAGATATAGTTGCTGCACTAGCAAGTAAGATAACCGTGACACTCTGCTGCTACAACTTTGTTACAAATTAGGGATTGCATTAAGAAGCAACTAAATCAGGAAAAAGTGACACAGCCTGTTGGAAAATTGGAAACAAGTTTGTCAATGGTTTAGTATTAATGTTATTTAGTTTACCCAATATATTTGCTGCTGCTGCTACTGCTGCTAAGTCACTTCAGTCGTGTCCAACTCTGTGCGACCCCATAGACGGCAGCCCACCAGGCTCCCCCGTCCCTGGGATTCTCCAGGCAAGAACCCTGGAGTGGGTTGCCATTTCCCTCTCCAATGCATGAAAGTGAAAAGTGAAAGTGAAGTCGCTCAGTCGTGTCCGACCCTTAGCGACCCCATGGACTGCAGCCCACCAGGCCCCCCCGTCCATGGGATTTTCCAGGCAAGAGTACTGGAGTGGGGTGCCATTGCCTTCTCCACTTAATATATTTAAAAGGAATCAATTCACGTGAATGGACTTCACATTTTAGATGTTGTCATTATTATTCACTCAGTCGTGTCTGACTCTGTGCCCCCATGAAGTGCAGCATGCCAGCCTTCCCTGTCCTTCACCATCTCCTGGAGTTTGCTCAAACTCATATCCATTGAGTCACTGATGCCATCCAACCATCTTATCCTTTCTCACTCCCTTCTCCTCCTACACTGTAGATGTGAAACTAATAAAATCAGTTTTAAACTTCTCCTTTGACCAACCTCAGTTGTACAAGATTCAGTTCGTTTGCTCAGTCGTGTCCGACTCTTTGCAACCCCATGGACTGCAGCACGCCAGGCCTCCCTGTCCATCACCAACTCCTGGAACTTACTTACTCAAACTCAAGTCCATTGAGTCAGTGATGGCATCCAACCATCTCATCCTCCAAATGTTGGAGCTTTAGCTTCAGCATCAGTCCTTCTAATGAATATTCAGGACTGATTTCCTTTATGATTGACTGCTTTGATCTCCTTGCAGTCCAAGGGACTCTCAAGAGTCTTTTCCAACACCGCGGTCCAAACCATCAATTCTTCAGTGCTCAGCTTTCTTTATAGTCCAGCTCTCACATCCATACATGACTACTGGAAAAACTACAGCTTAGATGGACCTTTGTTGGCAAAGTAATGTCTCTGCTTTTTAATGAGCTGTCTAGGTTGGTCATAGCTTTTCATCCAAGGAGCAAGCGTCTTAATTTCACAGCTGCAGTCACCATCTGCAGTGATTTTGGAGCCCAAGAAAATAAAGTCTGTCACCGTTTCCATTGTTTCCCCATCTATTTGCCATGAAGTAATGGGACCAGATGCCATGATCTTAGTTTTTTGAATGCTGAGTTTTAAGCCAGCTTTTTCATTCTCCTCTTTCACTTTCATCAAGAGGCTCTTCAGTGGTGTCATCTGCATATCTGAGATTATTGATATTTCTCCTGCAATCTTGATTCCAGCTTGTGCTTTATCAGTTTGTCCACAATTAGATAAATCATCCGTGATTCATGACACAATGATTTACCCAGTCATTGTTGTTTATTGTGATCACACATGAGTCCATCATTCAGATGAGAACTAGAACTTTTTTTTTTTCTTTTTGGTCACACTGGTGTGGGTAGCTGTTCCCTTCTCCAAGGAATGTTCCCAACCCAGAGATCGAACCTTGCAGGAGGGATCTTAGTTCCCTGACCAGAAATTGAATTTGAGCCCCAGTAGTGAACAAAGCTAGTGGAGGTGATGGAATTCCAGTGGAGCTGTTCCAAATCCTGAAAGATGATGCTGTGACAGTGCTGCACGCAATATGCCAGCACATTTGGAAAACTCAGCAGTGGCCACAGGACTGGAAAAGGTCAATTTTCATTCCAATCACAAAGAAAGGCAATGCCAAAGAATGCTCAAACTACTGCACAATTGCACTCATCTCACATGCTAGGAAAGTGATGCTCAAAATTCTCCAAGCCAGGCCTCAGCAATACGTGAACCATGAACTTCCTGATGTTCAAGCTGGTTTTAGAAAAGGCAGAGGAACCAGAGATCAAATTGCCAACATCCGCTGGATCATTGAAAAGGCAAGAGAGTTCCAGAAAAACATCTATTTCTGCTTTATTGACTATACCAGAGCCTTTGACTGTGTGGATCACAATAAACTGTGGAAAATTCTGAAAGAGATGGGAATAGCAGACCACCTGATCTGCCTCTTGAGAAATTTGTATGCAGGTCAGGAAGCAACAGTTAGAACTGGACATGGAACAACAGACTGGTTCCAAATAGGCAAAGGAGTACGTGAAGGCTATATATTGTCACCCTGCTTATTTAACTTCTATACAGAGTACATAATGAGAAACGCTGGACTGGAAGCAAAACAAGCTAGAATCAAGATTGCCGTGAGAAATATCAATAACCTCAGATATGCAGATGACACCACCCTTATGGCAGAAAGTGAAGAGGAACTCAAAAGCCTCTTGATGAGAGTGAAAGAGGAGAGTGAAATAGCTGGCTTAAAGCTCAACATTCAGAAAAGGAAGATCATGGCATCCGATCACATCACTTCATGGGAAATAGATGGGGAAACAGTGGAAACAGTGTCAGACTTTCTTTTTTTGGGCTCCAAAATCACTGCAGATGGTGATCGCAGCCATGAAATTAAAAGACACTTACTTCTTGGAAGGAAAGTTATGACCAACCTAGATAGCATATTGAAAAGCAGAGACGTAACTTTGCCAACAAAGGTTTGTCTAGTCAAGGCTATGGTTTTTCCTGTGGTCACGTACGGATGTGAGAGTTGGACTGTGAAGAAGGCTGAGTGCTGAAGAATTGATGCTTTTGAACTGTGGTGTTGGAGAAGACTCTAGAGAGTCCCTTGGACTGCAAGGAGATCCAACCAGTCCATTCTGAACAAGATCAGCCATAGGATTTCTTTGGAAGGAATGATGCTAAAGCTGAAACTCCAGTACTTTGGCTACCTCATGCGAAGAGTTGACTCATTGGAAAGGACTCTGATGCTGGGAGGGATTGGGGGCGGGAGGAGAAGGGGACGACAGAGGATGAGATGGCTGGATGGCATCACTGACTCGATGGACGTGAGTCTGAGCGAACTCTGGGAGTTGGTGATGGACAGGGAGGCCTGGCGTGCTGCGATTCACGGGGTCGCAAAGAGTCGGACACGACTGAGCGACTGAACTGAACTGAGTGAATCCCAAATTCTAACCACTGGGACTGCCAGGGAATGCCTGAGAATTAGAACCTTGACAAGAATTTACATCACATTTATCTGTGTGTGCCTTAATATATTTTAAAGTCTTTAATAGATTTTGGTTGTGTATATTTCTTATTAGTAGGAGTTCTCCTTTTCCCCCCTTTTTGGAGGGAGGGGAATTACTTTACCTAGTCTCTTGTCTTTCAGTTTTGTTTTTGGATTCTGTTAAGAATTAAAAAAAAAAATTTTGTGTAGTCATGTTTAGTAATTCTTTATTTCTTGCTTTCCATGTATTTAGTAATTTTTCCTTAATTGTGAATTCATGAAGATATTCTCTGTTTCCTTCTAATTTGAAAAAATTTATGTATTTAGGTCTTTAGTATACCTGTAATTTATTTTGTGAGTGGTGAGAGGTGGTAATTTAATTTTTGTCTTGTATGGATAATCACCTGTCCCAGCATCATTTAATAGTCTTTTTTTTTTTTCCCCATTGATTTTAACACTGCCTCTTTGTACATTGTTTCCAATATGCATGTGTCTTTTTCTGACCTCTGTATTCTGTTACATTGTTATATTTGGTTATGTCTACACCACTGCTTACTGTCTGATTACTAGACTAGACTAGGTAGGACAGTTCTTTTCCAGGGGCTTTGTTCACTTTTGCCAGTTTCTCTTGTGTACACTTTCCCCCTCTTAACTATCTTTGCAAGTTTTTTGTGAAACCCTCTTGGGATTTTTGACTGGAAATATATTGAATTTGTTGGGCTTCCCTGGTAGCTCAGCTGGTAAAGAATCCGCCTGCAATGCAGAAGATTCTGGTTCGATTTGTGGGTTTGGAAGATCCGCTGGAAGGAATAGACTACCCACTCCAGGATTCTTGGGCTTTCCTGGTGGCTCAGATGGTAAAGAATCTGCCTGTAATTCAGGAGACCTGGGTTTGACCTCTGGGTTGGAAACATCCACTGGAGAAGGGAACAGCTACCCACTCCAGTATTCTGGCCTGGAGAATTCCATGGACTGTATAGTCCATGGGGTCGCAAAGAGTCAGACATGATGGAGTGACTTTCACATATTGAATTTGTTAGATGAATTTGTTGAGCATTGATATCTTTAAGATATTGAGCTTACCTATCCAAGACTGCCAGGGAATTCCCAAGACTTCTTTAATCTCTTTCACTAGATTTATTTATTTTCTCCATAGAGGTCTTTGTTAGGTTGAGTCTTAGATATCTTTGTGCAGCTGGTGGGATTTTAGTTCCTGGACCAGAGATTGAACCCAGGATGTGGCAGTGAAAGCGCTGATTCCTAACTGCTGAAATTCCATAACTGCCAGTGAATTCCTAAGTCTTAAGTATCTTATATTTTTGTAGTTATTGTAAATTACATCCTTTTTAAAAATTACACTTGCTGTTTGTTGCTGGTATATAGAAAAGACACTTAATTTTTATATATTGATTTGTATCCACACAAATTGCAAACCCTCTTCTTCTAATATCCAAAGGTTCTTTTGGATTTTCTACAGTATGTAGAGAGTTTTATCATTTATAAACAATGATAGCTTCATTTCCTCCTTTCCATTTCTTACGCCTTTTAATTTTTCCTTATCAAACCCTTCTGGTCAGGATTGCTAGTATGGTTTTGAATTGAAGTGGCAATTGTAGGTATGTTTGTTCTGTTCCCAGTATTGGGGAAAGTTTTAAATATTTTGCCATTGCATCTTGGCAGCTTTTTTCTTTTAATTATAAAATTTTATCAAGTGATCTTTATTGTATCTACCAAGATGATGTATTAATTATTACTACATAACAGATTACCTGCAACATGTGTTGATGGGGATGTGGAGAAATTAGAACCTTCATATGTACTGATGAGAATGAAATGATGTCATTTGGCATTTTCTCAAAATGTTAAGCATAAAGTTACTATGTGTTCCAGCAGTTCCACTCCTGAGTATATACCAAGAGAAAAGAAAACATGTCTACAAAAAAACTTGTACAGGAATTTTTATAGCAGCATTATTTTATAATAGTTAAAAAGTAGAAACAATTTTGTACCAATTGATGAATGGCTAGAGAAAATGTGATATATCTGTGCAATGGAATCTTATTCAGCAATAAAAGAATTGAAATACTAATACATGTTACAAATAGATGAATACTGAAAGCATAGTAAGTGAAAAAGTCAGTCACAGAAGTTCACATATTTAAAATCCTATTTATATGAAGTGGCCAGAAAAAGCAAATCTCTAGAGAGAAAATTAGGTTAGTCTTGCCAAGGACTAGGGGTTGGGGAAGGATGGGGAGGGACTGCTAATGGACGTGAGGTTTTTTTTGAGAGAGAGTGCTAAAGATTTTCTAAAATTAGATTGTGGTAATGATTGCACCACTTCGTTAATGTACTATAAACTTTTGAGCTATATGCTGTAAGTTGGTGAACTGTATGATATGTAGGTGTTAGTGTTAGTCACTCAGTCATGTCTTACTCTTTGCAACCCCTTGGACTGTAGCCCACCAGGCTCCTCTGTCCATAGAATTCTCCAGGCAAGAATACTGGAGTGGATAGCCATTCCCTTTTCCAGGAGATCTTCCTGACCCAGGGATTGAACCTGAGTCTCCTGCATTGCAGGCAGATTCTTTACCCTCTGAGCCATCAGAAAGCCCATGATATGTGAGTTATATCTCAATAAAACTTTTTCAAAAGGTAAGTACATATGTAGTTTTGTTAGATATTACCAAATTTCCCTCCCAAAGTGTGCCAATTTGCATTCCCATACATTTACAGTGTATAAATGTACAGTTTTACCAACAGATTATTGTTATACTTTTTAATTTTTACCAATCTGATAGATGAGAGAAATGGTATTTCAATTTTTAAAAAATTTGCGTTTTTCTGTGAGTGAATTTGAATATCTTATGTTTAAAGGCTGCTTTTATATCTGGTTTTGTGAATTGTGTGTTTTTCATATTTCTCTTTTATTTTTTTGGTCCTTAATTCTCTATTTTGTTGTTGTTCATTCATTAAGTTGTGTCCGACTCTTTGCGACCCCATGGACTGCAGCATGCCGGGCTTCCCTGTCCTTCACTATCTCTTGAAGTTTGCTCAAACTCATGTCCATCCATTTGGTGATGCCATTCAACCATCTCATCCTCTGTCGCCCCCTTCTCCTCTTGCCTTCAGTTTTTCCCAGCATCAGAGTCTTTTCCAGTGAGTCAGCTTTTTGCATCTGGTAGCCAAATTATTGGAGCTTCAGCTTCAGTATCAGTCCTTCCAGTGAATATTCAGGGTTGATTTCCTTTAGGATTGACTGGTTTGATCTCCTTACTGTCCAGGGGACTTTCAAGAGTCTTCATCAGCACCACAGTTTGAAAGCATCAATTCTTTGATGCTTAGCCTTCTTTATATGGTCCAACTCTTACATCCATACATGACTACTGGAAAAACCACAGCTTTGACTATGTGGACCCTTTTTAATATACTCTCTAGATAATGCCAGCTTTTCTTCCAAGGACTAAGCTTTTAGTTTCATGAAAGCAGTTACTGTCCGCAGTGATTTGGAGCCAAGAAAAATAGTCTGTCACTGTTTCCATATTTTCCCCATCTATTTGCCATGAAGTAATAGGACCAGATGCCATGATCTTAGTTTTTTGAATGTTGAGTTTTAAGCCAGCTTTTTCATTCTCCTCTTTCACCCTCATCAAGAAGCTCTTTAGTTCCTCTTTGCTTTCTGCCATTAGAGTGGTATCATCTGCATATCTGAAAAAGTGAAAGTGTAAGTCACTTACTCGTGTCGACTCTTTGTGACCCCATTGACTATACAGTCCATGGAATTCTCCAGGCCAGAATACTGGAGTGGGTAGTCTTTCCCTTCTCCAGGGTATCTTCCCAACCTAGGGATCGAACCCAGGTCTCCCGCATTTCAGGCAGATTCATATCTGAGGTTGTTGATAAAAAAATTTTCTCTTTTAGTAGTCTTTTGTGATATAGTATCCTATTTCCAATATCTTAGATTGAATTTTCATTGTTTTTGTACTTTATATAAATAAAATAATACACATAAACTGTTTTGGGGGGAGAATGTGATCTGTATTCTAAGCAACTCAATTATAGTCTGAGGTGAATTTTTTCTGAGTGATACTTAAGTTTGCTATCATTTCTCAGAGTTTTTTTTAATCTGGAGAGTTCAGTTAGTATTCATTATTCAAAGATGTTTCTCTTATTGTTATGCCAACTTCCACCCTTTCTTCTAGTTCCAAGCCAAATGGAGACTCTCTAATGAATTCTCTCTTGAATCTTCCCACCCCTCCCAGGGCTGATTGGGTGTTCCTTTTTTAAATATTTCCACTGTACTTTGTAGTTTCCTTACATTTACATTAATGTAATTGCTTCAAGTGTTTCTCCTTACCATATTCTAAGCTGTTTGAAGGGTGAGTCCTAGTTTTCTATTTTTGTGTTCCTGGCATAGTGCTGTATTTGGTATATAGTTTAGTGCTTAATAAATGTTACTGAAAGAACTAGTATGGTAGAGAGAAGAAAGAGGTGATGTTATTATAGGGGAAACGTTGTCCTTGGGGGACAGGTAGAATTTGAATAACCAAAGAAGAGGGCATTCCTGGTGAGAGAAGGGAACCAGCAAAAGGATAGGGACGGGAATGAGCTTGGTCTGTGTAGTGAACAGTGAAGATATTTGTCTTATTGGGACATGTTTGTTTATCCTTGTATTCACCACATCTTTACAGTGTATCTGCTGTATGAAACCCCTGGTTTAGTTGGTATAAATCACAGATTTTTAAAACCTGGATACACAGGTGTTTAAACTTGGTGCTTTGAGAAAGTAGTAAGAAGATAATATTAAGATGGTAGAGAAGCAAGATTTTAAGGAGCTCTGAAGAAGGGCGTTAAGTGTTGGGCTTGATATGGTTCATCGGAGGTGGTAAGTGGATGATCCGCTGGAAACTGTTATTTTCCTGATGTTTTTGTGAGGAAGGTATATAATGTGGATTGGGGGGAGAGAATTACAGAGAATATTGATCCCTTTGGTGATGCAGGTACTTTAAAGCTGAGACCTGTTAAGACAGCTAGGAATTGGCCAAATGGGCAAACAGAGGAAGGATGTCAAGAGAGAAGAAATAGAGAGCTGTAAACAACTGTGGTATTAAACAACCACAATGGAGGGAGTAAAAAGGGAAGAGGAGGCTGGACAAGGGAGCATGGATTAGATTTGTGACTTCCATACCCGGAGTGTATCAGAATGAACATTTCATAACTTCTGAAAAAGAGACCTAGACCCCTTACTTGTTCTTACTAAATCAGTATGCTTGCAAAGATTGAAATTTCATCGTGTAGGTGATGATGAACTGTTTAAGAATTTTGAGAGGGGCTTGACATTATTCAGTCTTGGTTTACCCTGCTGGTGTGGTTAGATGGACTGGAAAGGAGGGGAGATTAGAGGCCAAGAGGCAAATTCTGAGGCTCTTACAACTTCAAAAAGATGATAAGAACCTCAGCTAGGGCGGATCATATGAGATTATAGAGAAGAGTCAAGAGTGAAAGAAGATGATAATGATGGAAAAAGAAGCCACAGATGCCTTTCGCATCTGTTTATTAGGCAACTTGTGTAGGTGATGGTGTGGTTTTCAGAGCTAAGCACAGTAGGAGAGGTCATACTGTGGGGGAGGTAGCAGAGAAAAAATTTAGTTTGGGACATATTGGGTTTCTCTCACATTTTTATTCATCGCACTTAATGGCTAATCCAAGTGCTCTGATTGATTTCTCTGGAGTCATTCTTGACTCTTCTCTTTCATTCACACCCCATATCCAGTTTGCTATCCAATTTTGCTTCTTTTATCTACAAAAATTTCTGAAAGCTCGCTGTTGACTCACTACCACTCAGCCCTCACCACTGTCGCTTCCCACCTGATTGTGATAGTGGCTTCTGCACTGATGTCTGCTTCCGCCTTGTTCTCCTGCCTGCTCTCAGTCCAGTATCTGGTGAGTGATCCTTTTAATAATCAGCGCGTCTCTCTGCATAAAATCCTCCTTCTCCTTGGATAAAAGTCAAAGTCCTCAGAGAGGGTTTCCGTTTTCCCACCATCCCTTTCTCTTTCCTCTCTGTCATCATCTTCTGTCTTCCTTTTACTCACTTCACTCCAGCTCTGTTGTTGATATTTGAACTACTCAGGCTTATTCCCTTTTTAAGATCTTGAATTTTCCCTTTCCTTTCACTGGGGAGCTGCCCTGACTTCTGCCAGTCATTAGCACAGCTCATTCCTACTTCCTGAGTTTTCACTCATGTGTCACTTTTTCAGTGAATTCTTCCTTGATCACCCAATTTGAAATTGCAACCCTCTTCCTTGCTGAATATTCTCTCCCTTTGGCTCATTTGTCTCCTTAGCCTTTATCACCATCTGCACATGTGTAATACATATTTTGCTTATTTTCTTCTCTCCACACTGGAATTTAAGATGCATACGAATAAGGACTTGTGCTTTAAGAAAAATATATTTATTTTTTATTGTGTTGGGTCTTCGTTGCTGCACAGGCTTTTCTCTGGTTGCAGCGAGTGGGGGCTACTCCCTTGGTTGTGTGTGGGTCTCTCATTGTGGTGGCTCCCTTGTTGCAAAGCGCAGGCTCTAGGGGGCTGCAGTAGTTGCAGCATGTGAACTCAGTAGTTGCGGCTCCCAGGGCTCTAGGGCACAGCTTCAGTAGTTGCGGTGCGCAGACTTAGCTCTGTGGCTTGTGGGATCTTCCTGGATCAGGAATTGAACCCTTGTCTCCTGCATTGACAGGTGAATTCTTTACCACTCAGCTACGAGGGAAGCCCAGGACTTTTGCTTTATTCACCACTGTAACTCTAACTGAAAACTGCTAGTACATAAAAGGCGCTCAATTAATATTTATTGATTGGTTGAATTAATTAATGTAGTCCTTGGGATATCCTGGAATAGATGCTTGCTGTTTAAGTTTGCAGGGAAGTATAGGCAAGAAAATATCTAGTAGACAAACTGGCACCCATAAAATGGTTTAGACTGGAAGAGAGATTTGAGTGAAGCCAGGGCAGTGTCTAGGATAGTTAAGAGAGAGTGTGAAGATCTGAAGAGGACTAGGGAGGGATGGCGTCCTGGAAATACCTGCCAGGACTGACTAGAGAGTTACTCTCTCCTTAGAGTTATCCAGGCGGGAATCCTAGTCTGGGCCTTGTGCTTTAGAGGTCCTCATCTGGCCTTTTTCCAGCTATACCGCTCCTGATAGGATGAAGATTTTGAGGGACTAGTCCATCTGGAACCCGTATCTAGATCAAGCTAAGAGTATTTGTATCCTCAAATTCCCTGTCCACGTGGGTCCTTCACAGGTCTCTTCCCTGATTCTCTCCTCTTAGACTGTACCACATGTATGTATCCCTGGCCTAAGGGATGGCCAAGTGGCAGCTGTTGGCAGGCATGTAGGCAGAGGTTAGACATGTTGCTGGTATGTCCACATGTATATATATGAGGCTCCTTGTAGTATGGAGTGGAACCAGAGATGGGATGAGGAAAAGGCAGGCTGCATGGTGGTGGGGAGTATGGTCTTCCCATTCCCCATCCCCTCCCCCCCCCAGTTGATGTTGAGTCTGAGAATGCCAAATCAGAACTCAGCCTTTTAAGTTTTTATAAAAGTATATATGTCAAGATAGTGGGATAGAATAAAATTTACTAGCTTATTAGTTTGGTTTATAGCTTTAAAATATTTAGGCATATGGTATATGGGCTTACATTTGTACTCTTAAAGCTCCTTGAAGACTAGGGGTGGGCCTGCAACAGGAAATTGAAAAAGAGTATCTGGAGAGGGAGAAGATAAATTCAAGATAGTTTCAAGGAGGGAATGAACAACAGTGTCACATGTTTCAGAGACATTAAATCCTATGAAGACAGAAATGTATCCTTTGGATTTGATAACCAGAATTTAATAAAATTTCACTTGGTGGTGATGGATACTAAACTTCTGTAGAAGGAACACCTGAGAAATCAGAAAGTGGAGGCACAGTTTAAATGATTTTTTTTTTTTTTTTTTAAGTAGAACTGTATCTGAGAAAGGAAGGAACTAGAGGGCTATGCAGGGTCGTGGAGGAGTCATGTTTACAATGAAAGGGTCTTGAATTTCCTGGCGGTCCAGTCGTTAAGACTCCATGCTTTTACTACAGGGGCGTGGGTTAGATTCCTGGTCAGGGAACTAGGATCCCACATGTTGTGTAGCATGGCCAAGAAATTTAAAAAAAAAAAAAAAAAGAGAGAGTCTTATAAATATTTGGATGTTGAGGAAAAGAACCCAGTGTTAAGAAAGAGAAAAATAAGGAAAAAGAAGGAATAATTGATGGAACAAGGCCTAAGATCCAGTGCATCGGTCAGTAGATCAGCTTTAGAAAGCAGAAGGGCTATTTGAGGAGGCTTGGAGTGTTTGAATTTTGTGTGAATGCTAACTTTTGAAGAGTGAGCAAAAAAGTGAATGGCAGGAAAGTTTAACAGGCAATAATATATTAATGTTGTTCAGTAGTAGTTTTCTGAGTTAGTCTTTTTTTTTAATTTAAAAATTTGTTTAAGTTTAAATTAATTGTTTTTTTAATTGAAATTAGTCTTTTTAAACTTGATTTAATACTCCTGGAGTTCTGGAGTTATACTTGCAGCCATGGGTTAAAATCCTATTGGCTGATTGAAATATAGCCCATAATGTGGGGTATAGGCTATGTATGTGGGAATCTGTTGTTATTCAATAATTGTCATTTAGTGATGACTTAAAACTTTAAGTCTGATAAAAAACTTTTGATTCTTCAGTAGCTTAGAAGTAATTTATTATGTTCATTATAAAATGTGTGCCATCAGGCTTGGAGATGATTTGTTGTAGTATAAGTACATATTGTCTGAATCACATCTATTTTGAGTAAAATATTTTTAATAGAGTTATATTAATACTGTTTTTTTCCCCCCACTAGTAGTTCCAGGGAACTGCTGTTTTATATTCTAACTCTTGCCAAATTGTGAAACTAGTGAAGGATGCTTAGACTACTTAACATTAAAATTGTAAGTAAAATTTATTTCTGCTTTTATTATCTGTATGATTAGAAAACAGAAATTGAAAATAATTGTTACCTTATGTGATAATAGTGAGATTCAGTGTGATGGGATTGAGGATTTTTCTTAGTTTTTATTCTTAAGATACAAATATTTCCTATCCCATTTTCTGTTGATAAGATCAAGAAGAAGACTAATAATACTGAATAGGTCTTAGGTAGTGAGGTGAAATTTTGCCTTTTTTCAGGAATTTTCTATTTGTTATAGAAGTTTATGGAAATTCTTTATTATTTTATTTTCATATTTAATATAGAACATGTTATTAATGGAATGATTAATTAGAAATGATTATTTTCTCTTTAAATATGCTTAGTTTTTCTGTACTCTTAAATTTTTGTGTGAAAAATTCTATTAAAAAGCCCTGTGATTTCTTTGTGAAATATTTAATGTACACAAAAGTAAAACATAACTTTTTAAGAAATAATCTAATACATAAATCAAGATGATGTACATATTGCCGTTCATCTCCACTAGGGAAAAAAAACTTGAATTATATTTACTTGAAACCATTTGCTATATTGCATTTTGAATCAATAACAAAAAAGTTATTGAAGAAAGAATGAGAAAGTAATATTAAAGGCATTCCAAGTCATTTCACTACTTTATTTTCAAACTATTGTATTTGAAAGTATAAGTAACTCAAATTAATCTGTTTTACAGATCTTGTAGAGTATACAAAATGTGAACACAAAATGAGCCTGCTACTGTAAGCAAAAGATAATTCTAATTAGTTATTTATATACATATATAAACAACACAAACATAAATTCATATACATAAACAAACCAAATAAGCCAAGGAAGACTGAAATATTTACAAACCAATACATCTTTTAATTTGTTAAATAGGTGAATAATTTTAGAAGTTGTCTTGGTCCAGCACATTTTATGTTTTTAGTGCATAAATTTTTTTTTTAATTTCAGAAATTCTTACCAAAATATTTCAGGAATAATAGTACATCTTCATAAGGGGAGAAAGTTGTAACATTTTATTTCTTAGAATATAAACATCATAAGATCACCAATGTGCAATAGCTTGGTAAGAACTGCAGATTGTCAACTTGACTGCTCTAAGAGGAATGCTCATAACTGCCCTCTTTTGACACAGCTGTATAAGCCTAGCTCTTTTTTTCTCAGTTTATAAAAATGTTAAAAAATTTTATTGCAAAATAGTTTGTGCTGCTTTATATTCTTGTATTTTTTTTAATAGTTTTTCAAATTCTTCTTCTTAGGCTCTCTGGTTAATCATCTTAAGAAGACTGGATTTCTGGATATCAACTCTACTCCATCTCTATTGACTTTTAAAACATGATAATGCAAACCTATGACACTGACAATCATCCATGAACCTTTAATTACATTGATTGGTAGCGTTTGAAGCTTCCTCAGGGAGTAAACAATGACATCAGCAGTGGTTGACAGTGGAGGTTCTATTTTGGAGCTTCCCAGCAATGGAGTAGAAAATCAAGAGGTTAGCCATCCAATGTATTACATTTCTTTTTTGTTCATAAAATCAATGCATGAACTAATGAATTTAATGGGAAAAACAGGTATTTGAGAGTAGAAATGTATAGTGCATGAGACTGTGTATCTCTGTCATGTGTCCTCGTATAATTAGGTTCTAGAGCATTGAGGGAGGTAGTGCTGGGCCTGAGTTGCCTGAGTTGTTGGAACTTCTATATATTGGAATGAACTAGGAGGGAAAAAAGAAAGAAAACAATAGTATTAGTTGAGAAATAGATTTAAATCTCTGATAAAATCCATTGTTTTGGATTTTAGAGTATATAGGTAAATACTGTATCTAAATACCTAAATTATATTCATACTTTAGAATTTTGTATCTCTTCTTGTTGTTACCTTTGTCTTTTGATTATTCTAATTCATGGGAATCCATTGTATTTTAAGTACGTATTATTTATACTTAAGAATTTAATTTAGATAATTTGTAAATTAGAAGAGAAACTCGGTTTTGAAATTTTATACTTGAAGAATTTTGCAATGTTAGTGTATTTGGTTTTTTTTTTTGTTGTCGTTGTTATTGATAACATTAAAGAATAAGAGATAGAAGTAGAAAGCAGCAGTACCTGAAATACATGGACTTTCAGGGCCTGGCTTTTATTCTCACCATTCGGTAAAGACTGACTATTGGGAATTATCTAAATTAAAATATAATAATACTGTCACAACAATGGTCAAATACTTGGACAGAGATAAGATGGGAAAATGGAGGAAAAAAGTCTGTTTTTCTACATTCTGTGAAAGATACTGCTGTTACTGGTACTTAGTATTATGACTGAGGTACAAATTAGGATGTCAGGCTGTGTGTTCTGGGTCTGGATTCTTTTTCTTGCTTGCTTGGTGTCTGTTCAGAGGTCTGTTCAGTCCTCTGAGATAGCGATGGACAAATTCAGTGGGTTTGTTTTCAGTGGACTTGGTAACTGAAATATCCCTGTAGTATTTGAATCTAAAACTGTTTCAAAATGTACTGAGAGAAACAAAGGTAAAGAACATGTTTTATTCTCATAATCAAGTTCTGCTTCCTTCTTGAAGTTTCACTTTCTGTATGATCACTTCCAAGTATGATTCACCCAAGAAATGAGGGACTCGGGATTTCTATCCCCTCCAGTATCATCCAGGACTTGCTTCTTCAAGTACTTTCCTTTTGCCCCATGGTTTTACTCTGTTGATATTAATTCTGTGGGGGAAGCTGCTAAGAACAGTTGGTGGAATATATTTACCTTGTGGTGACTGGGTACCACCATTATGGGAAAAATGAACAGAACACTTTGTTTCTGGAAGACTCTCTATACCTCCCTTCATTTACATGGAACCCCATGTGTTCATGGCTTGACAAACTGTTTGTAACCAAAGAAAGAATCTGACAAATGAAAATAATTTTGTCAAGACATTATTGACTAATGATTTATGCAGTAGTCTTCAAAGGTGGTCATAGGCATTTTAGGAAGAGTGGCACCAGAAAGGAGGAAACTATTCTCAGGAACTTTTTCTTTACATTATGTCATGTGGATACCTACTTACTTTCATTTCATTTATTCCTTCAACAAACATTAATTGACCTCTTACTGAATGTCAGTTACTTTTTTAGGCACTAGGGATAAAGTATTTCAGAATGGCTATGAAGAATAAATCAGGGCTAGAGATAGGGAATTGGTAGGGTATTTTGATTAGAATGGACAAGGAAGGCTTCTCTGAGCAGGTGGCATTTTAGTGTAGACCTAAATAGCATAAGGGATTGAGCTGTAGAAACACCTGGGGAAGAAAATTCCTGGAAGAAAGAAAAGCCACTAGTTTCTGTAATATCTCCCAAGTTTTTAAAGTGAGTTTTGGGGATAGTGGTATTAGAAAGATAGAATTTTGTCTTTATAATGTATTTATAATATATATCTATACTACTTATACTTTAAAATATAGGCTGGGGTGGGGAAAAAATGACCTTATTACCTTAGCTTCAGAATCTGAAGAAAAAATAAATGTTTAAAATATGATGGGCAACACATTTTAAATCAATTATACCCCAACAAATTTTTTTTAATTATTAAAAAAGTGGTGGGCATTTTGGAGAGTTATTAGTGATGTTTAGGCTTTATTTCTTATAGTTTTATTCTTGATTATGTTTTCTATGAATATTTTATAAAATTAGGATAATCCTGTTTCTGACAAAGATAGCAAAAAAAGTAGACTGTAATCTTATTAATGAGTGTGGATACAAAAATCATAAATAAAATAGTAATACATTTATAAAATAGTCATATATTTAAAAATCCAGTTACCAAATAGGATTTAGATACATAAGGATATCCAATTTTAAGAAAACAAGTAATATATACTCCTACTAATATGACATATGATATAATGGTAGGATAAAATACTTGATGAAATAGGATTTTATAAAGTTCAATATCCTTCCTGATAAAAACTCTAAATAATATAAGTGTATATTTCCTTAACATTATTTTAAAAAATATATAAATCAAGAGCTAGAATCCTATTTAATGGGGAAATACTGGAGTATTTTCTCTGAAATTGGAGAGAAAGTCAGTATGGGCACTACTATTATTTAATATTTTCCTGTAATCAGACAAAATAATGAAAAAAATATATAAGTATTAAAAAGACCAAATTGCTGTTTGTAGATAATATAACTCACCACCTGGGAAAACCAAGGGGAAAATCCATGAATACCCATTAGAACTAATAAAGAGTACCTAATAGTTTGGTGAGTGCAAAATTAACATAAAAATATCTTGCTTTCTTTTAAGGACTGTAATTAGTTAGAAAAAAATCATGGAAATAAACTGTATTTCAGAAAATTAACAAAAATGAATAAACTGTTGAGGAATAAAAGTAAAAGATATATAGGACTTGTTTGAAGGAAACTAATGATACTTAAGTAGACTTTAATAAACAAAGAGATATATTTTGTATTTGGGTAAGAGAAATGGGAATGGTCAGTATTGTGGAGGATGTCAGTCCTCCAATTAATCTATATATTTAATTCCATGTCTATAAGATGTTAGGGCCAGTTGGGGGAAATTGATCATATGGGCCTAAAGATTGTATGGAAGAATAAACATAGAGGAGTAGCCAGAGCAGTTTTTGAGAAGGAAATACATATCAGGTAGGTCTCATAGAAATGGGGAATTAATGCAGAAAAAATAAAAAAGGATTTAGGTATATTTAAAAAACAAAATGAATGCAAGTTTTAGAGAGCATCTGCTTCCAGACAAAGAAGATTGGGACTTCTTCCACTTCAGGTTGTGATGAAACAACTGAAACAAGATTTGTACTCCAACCATAAACAACTAGGAAAATGAACAAAACACGTGAGCCCACAGTGTTTATTTGTGCTATGGTCTTGAATGTTTGTGAACCTCTCAAAATTTATATGTTGAATCCAAACTTCCAAAGATGATTATCATTAGGAAGGTATTAGGAAGTAGGGCTTTAGGAAGGTGATTAGGTAATGAGGAAGGAACCTTTACAAATGGGGTCAATACTTTTATAAAAGGCTCTAGGGAAAAAAAAGGTTCTAGAGAGACCCCTTGCCCTTTCTGCCATGTAAGGACAAAAGAGAAGTCTGTGACTTGGAGGAAGGCCCCCACTCAGTCATTCTGGTACCCTGATCTTGGATTTCTAGCCTCCAGAACTGTGAGCAATACATTTCTGCTGTTTTTCAGCCACCTAGTCTGGTATTTGTTATAGTAACATGAATGGATTAAGACAGTTGGACCACAGACGGTGCAAGACTGTTCTTCCTGAGAAATGATTGCACTGGCTTCCTGCTTGGACCTACTTTCTGGAAAAACATGGGAAGGAGAAATTCAAGCAGAATGTAGACAGTCTCACTGTATTGAGGAAACCAAAATTCGGAATTTGGAGAGGCTAATGCAGCCTAGATAGCATATTCAAAAGCAGAGACATTTCTTTGCCAACAAAGGTTCGTCTAGTCAAGGCCATGGTTTTTCCTGTGGTCATGTACAGATGTGAGAGTTGGACTGTGAAGAAGGCTGAGTGCCGAAGAATTGATGCTTTTGAACTGTGGTGTTGGAGAAGACTCTTGAGAGTCCCTTGGACTGCAAGGAGATCCAACCAGTCCATTCTGAAGGAGATCAGCCCTGGGATTTCTTTGGAAGGAATGATGCTAAAGCTGAAACTCCAGTACTTTGGCCACCTCATGCGAAGAGTTGATTCATTGGAAAGGACTCTGATGCTGGGAGGGATTGGGGGCAGGAGGAGAAGGGGACAACAGAGGATGAGATGGCTGGATGGCATCACTGACTCGATGGACGTGAGTCTGAGCGAACTCCGGGAGTTGGTGATGGACAGGGAGGCCTGGCGTGCTGCGATTCACGGGGTCGCAAAGAGTCGGACACGACTGAGCGACTGATCAGATCTGATCTGATCTTAATGCAACTAAAAATGGGAAAACAATGGAATAGATGGGGAAACAGTAGAAATAATGCAACTAATAGATGGGGAAACAGTGGAAATAGTGACAGACTTTATTTTTGGGGGCTCCAGAATCACTGCAGATGGTGATTGCAGCCATGAAATTAAAAAAACACTTGCTCCTTAGAAGAGAAGCTGTGGCCAACCTAGACACCATATTAAAAAGGAGAGGCATTACTTTGCCAGCAAAGCTCCGTCTAGTCAAAGCTGTGGTTTTTCCAATAGTCATGTGTGGATATGAGAGTTGGACTATAAAGAAAGCTGAGTGCCAAAGAATTGATGGTTTGGACTGTGGTGTTGGAGAAGACTCGAGAGTCCCTTCAACTGCAAGGAGATCCAACCAGTTAATCCTGAAGGAAATCAATCCTGAATATTTATTGGAAGGACTGATGCTGAAGCTGAAACTCCAATCCTTTGGCCACCTGATGTGAAGAACTGACTCATTGAAAGAGACCCTGATGCTGGGAAAGACTGAAGGCAGGAGGAGAAGGGGATGACAGAGGATGAGATGGTTGGGTGGCATCACCAACTCAATGGACATGAGTCTGAGCAAAGCTCTGGAAGTTGGTGATGGACAGGGAAGCCTGGCATGCTGCTGTCCATGGGGTGGCAAAGAGTCAGACATGACTGAGCAACTGAACTGAACTGAATGCAACTAATTTGAGGGGCAAAGTATCTGAAAGGAAGAAGCTGCCCAGAGGAGGAACTCAGAACTCAGCCTTTGGTTCCCCTAGTCTTTAGCTGAATGAGTTCCCTGGTGTAGTAAGAAACTGCATGAAGCCAAGCAAAGGATGATCAGAAAGGTGTAAACTCAGGAACCTACTGAAAAAAATCTACATAGTTCACTCAGGGCTGGAAGATGCTAGAATTCCAACCAGTTGGAAAAGTGGGTTTTTGTTAACTGCCCAGGGCACTCATTAGAGATTCCAGAAGGGTCATGCCCACATAAGTGGAACTAAACTAGCTCTGGAATAAAGGGGAGTCCAAACTTGCTCTTGAAAGATTTCAAAATAAGCCTTGAAAATTGATCTACAAGTAACATAACTGTCATAGTAAACATGAAATACCCAATCATGTTAAATGCAAGGATGCAGGAATAATATAACTTAAAACTTGGAGAAAAATTTGTCAATGAAAATAAATAGAAATGATAGATATGTAATTAACAGATAAACTTTCAAAACAACTATTACAGATATGCTCTAGAAAGGTAAAGAGAACATGAATCGCAGAGGAGAGGTGTAAATGACATAAAAGAACCAAGTGAAACTTCTAGAAATGAAATATATCCTATATGAAAAGAAAAATCACTGTATAGGATTACAAATAGATTAGGTACTGCATAAGAAAAAACCAGTGAATTTGAAGGATAGAAACTATATCATTAAGTGCAGAAAGACTGAAAAAAGAAAAAAGATGAACAAAAACTTGGTTACCTGTGGGACAATATCAAGTTGTCTAATATAATGTAATTGGAGTCCCAGAATGAGAGAAGAGAACATAAAAAGCATGTAAAGAAATAATGGCTATACAATTTCCCAAGTTTGATGAAAATAGAAACCCATAGATCTGAGAAGGGGCTTCCCTGTTAGCTCAGCTGGCAAAGAATCTGCCTGCAATGCAGGAGACTCTGGATTGATTCCTGGGTCGGGAAGATCCTATGGAGGAAAGGATAGGCTATCTACTCCAGTATTCATGGGCTTCCCTGGTGGCTCAGACAGTAAAGTGTTTGCCTGCAATGCAGGAGACCTGGGTTTGATTCCTGGGTCGGGAAGATCCCCTGGAGGAGGGCATGGCAACCCACTCCAGTATTCTTGCCTGGAGAATTCCTGTGGACAGAGGAGCCTGGTGGGCTACAGTCCATGGATTCACAGAGATGGACATGACCGAGCAGCTAAGCACAGCACAGATCTAAGAATCTTAAACTCTAAATAGGATAAAGCAGAGAGTAAACAGACTGAGGTACATCACAATAAAGCTGCTGAAAGCAAACTTCAAAAAGAAAATCTTAAAAGCTTCTAGAGAACTTCTCCTGTGGGAGCCACAGGGTTGAGAGGAGTGTGGCCTTCTGTCCCGCCATGGCCTGTGCTCATTCACTGATACCAGTACTCCAAAAAGGGGGAGTCATCTGGAAAAATGCCTCTTTTCCTGCTGTGTTCAAGGCTCCCATTTGACCAGATATTGTGTACTTTATTCACACCAAGTTGCACAAAAACAATGGACAGCTCTATGCTGTCAGTGAATTAGCAGGTCATCAAACCAGTTCTGAGTCTTGGGCTCCTGGCAGAGCTGTGACTCCCATTTCCTAGAGTTTGAGGTGGTGGGACTCACTGTTCTGGCCAGGGTGCTTTTGGAAATATATGTTGTGGAGGCCACATGTTTGCACTAATCAAGGCCTGGTAATGTTGGCACTTCAGACTGAACACAACGCAGAAATGATACTCTTGTCTGCTCTGCACTGGCTGCCTCAGCGTTACCAGCGCTGGTTGTGTCATCTTATTGAGGAAGTTCCTGAACTTGCTTTGGTGGCTGAAGATAAAGTTGAAGGCTGCAATAAGACCAAAGAGATTGTTTTGCTTCTGAAGAAACTTAAGGCATGGAACGATATTAAAAAGATCTGTGCTTCTCAATGAATGAGAACTGGCAAAGGCAAAATGAGAAGCCGTCACTGTATCCAGCACAGGGAACCCTGCATCTTCTTTAATGAGGACAGGGCAATCATCAAGGCCTTCAGAGACATCCCTGGAATTACTCTGCTTAGTGTAAGTAAAGTCAGTATTTGAAACTTGCTCCTGGTAGGCACGCGCGATGTTTCTGCATTTGGACTGAAAATGCTTTCCACAAGTTAGATGAGCTGTTTGGCACTTGGTGTAAAGAGTAACTGCAAACTCCCCATTCACAAGATGCTTAATATAGACCTTTGCAGAATCTTAAAAACCCCAGAGATCCAGAGAGCTCTCCAAGCACCATATAGGAAGACTCACTGCAAAGACCTGAAGAAGAATCCACTGAAAAACTTGAGAATCACATTGAAGCTGCTTCTGCTAAGTCACTTCAGTTGTGTCCAACTCTGTACTACCCCATAGACGGCAGCCCACCAGGCTCCCTCATCCCTAAGATTCTCCAGGCAAGAACACTGGAGTGGGTTGCCATTTCCTTCTCCAATGCATGAAAGTAAAATGTGAAAGTGAAGTTGCTCAGTCATGTCTGACTCTTAGCGACCCCATGGACTGTAGTCCACCAGGCTCCTACATCCATGGGATTTTCCAGGCAAGAGTACTGGAGTGGGCTGCCATTGCCTTCTCCTTACATTGAAGCTACTAAACTCATATTCAAAGACCATGTGCCAAAACACCATTCTTCTCCCTACCAAGAACCACAAAATTCAGGTGGACAGCAGCAGCATTAGAAGCCAGATCAGATGAAAAGGGGATTCCAGGCAAGAAGACTGTGGTGGGGAAGAAAGGAAAGAAGGCTCTTGGCACTAAGAAGCAGAAGCGTTGAGGGGAAAAGAGGCTGCAGTGATAAAACAACAACAACAACAACAAACAGCAACTGAGAGGAAACCCACAAAAAGGAAGCCCAACACAGAAGAAAAGAAGTCTGCTGGATAAACTCAAATTTGTTTATTCTGTAAAGGTCAAATCATTTTGTACAGTTAATTTTGAGTAAAGACCCGATCAAAGAGGTAGTGAGAAGCATGGGGGGAAAAGGCTTCCAGAGGAAAAAATTCATTACCTACAGAAGAATAAAGATATGACTGCAGACATCTTTATTAGAACCATGCAAGTCAGAAGATAATGACTTCCTTGAATTTCACAAAACTAAAACTTGTCAACCAACCTACAGTTACATATCCAGTGAAAATGTGCTTCAAAGTGAAATTTTTCTCAGCCCAACAAAAGCTGAGAGCATTTATCACCAAAAAATGCATATTATAATAAATGTTAAATGAAGATCTTTAGGCAGAAGGAAAATGATACCAAATTAAAGCATATATATAAATTTATACATAAAGCATTGAAAAGTGCTAGAGAAATAGTTAATGTGTGGGTAAATATTTTCCAAAATTTGTTTTAAATTTATTAAAAAGATAATTGTTTAAGACAAAAATAACCGAATTATATATATATATATGTATGTATATAATAGCTGAATTATGGGGTTTGCAATGTGAAGCAAAAGAAGTGAATGTATAACAACAGTCGAACAAAGGATGGGAGGCAGTATTGGAAAAATACTACAGTGCTGTAAACTTTTTACATTAAGCATTGTTGGATATAAACTGTAATATGTTAGGAAGCCTATTGTAAGATCTGTGCTTTGCTGTGCTTAGTCGCTCAGTCGTGTCTGACTCTTTGTGACCCCATAGACTGTGGCCCAGGCTCCTCTGTCCATGGGGTTCTCCAGGCAAGAATACTGGAGTGGTTGCCGTGCCCTCTTTCAGGGCATCTTCCCAACCCAGGGATCAAACCCAGATCTCCGACATTGCAGATGGATTCTTTACCATCTGAGCCACCAGGGAAGCCCAAGAATACTGGAGTGAATAGCCTATCCCTTCTCCAGGGGAACTTCCCAACCCAGGAATTGAACCAGAGTCTGCTGCATTGCAGATGGATTCTTTACCAGCTGATTGTTCAGTGGTAAAAATCTGTCTGCAATGCGGGAGACCTGGGTTCGATCCCTGGATGGGGAAGATCTCCTGGAGCAGGAAATGGCAACCCACTCCAGTATTCTTTCCTGGAAAATTCCATGGACAGAGGAGCCTGGCAGGCCATAGTCTGTGGGGTTGCAAAGAGTTGGACAGGACTGAGTGACTTTCACTTCACTTCACTTCTTTACCAGCTGAGCTACTAGGGAAGCCCATTGTAAGATCTAGTGCACCACTAAAAAATAAAGAAATCTAGATAGTAAGCCATTACTATGTATAAATTAAATAGAATTAAAATGGATACTAAAAAAATTCTTAATTAAAAACAAGACTGAGAATGAAAGGATCAAGGAATAAATGAAGTAAATAACAGAGCAGATGGTAGATTTAAACCTTGTTTTATTGATAATATTAAATATAAGTATTCTAAATAGCCCTATTTAAATGAAGATATTGTTTAAAATGCAGATTAGATTTTTTTTAAAAGCCAAATCTGTTAGTTTCATCCAAAGAACTCACGTGAAGTATAACCACACAGTTTAAAAGTGAAAGTATAGATATAGATGATACCATGCAAATATTAATCATAAAACCAGGTGAAGTGGTTTCAAGACAAGACCAGGGATAAAGGTAGACATTTCATAAATGATAAAAGGACCATCTTTTCAAGAAGACTTAACATTTGTTAAGTCTTCTTGAAAACTAAATGTTTTCGCATTCAACATGAGAGCTTCAAAATACATAAAACATAAACTGATAGAACTGAAAGAATAGATAAACCCACAGTAATGGAGTTTGCAGCATTCCTCACTCAGTAATTGATAGATTGATTAGAAAATCAATGAGGATATCAAAAACTTGAATAACAGCATGAGCTAACTTCACCTAATGGACTTCCATGAAGCACTGTGGCTAACAGTATTAGAACACATATTCAAGTGCACATGGACAATAAGCGAAAGTAGATCATCTGCTGGGTTGCACATCTCAGTAATTTTAAAAACTTTCAAAGGATTGAAATTATATAGACAAATTGTGACCAAAGCAGGATTATGTTAGAAATTAACAAAAAAATATGATTGCAAATTTTTTAATACTTGCATATTAAATAGTCTACTTCTATATTTGTGTAACCCATGGATTAAAGAATAAATCACAAGAGAAAGTAGATGTTCAAACTGAATGAAGATGAAGGCACAGTACATCAAGCTTGAGGGATGAAGCTAAAGCAGTGCTTAGAGGAAAGTTTATAGCTTCATATATTTACATTGGAAAAGGAAAATCAATCTTAAGGTTTTGCCTCAACAAGCTAGAATATGAAGATCAAATCAAACCCAAAATAGAAGGAACAAAGTAATAAAAGTAAAAACACAAATCAATGAAGTTGAAAGTGGACAACCTCTAAGTAGACTGCACAAGAAAAAGGCAAAATACACTAAAAGAAAGAAAGATACATTATTATAGACAGTAAACATTAAGAAGAACTTTAGGCCAGTAAGTTTGATAACTTAGGTGAAATGGGCCAATTCCTTGAAAGTCATTCCAAAAGGAAAAGCAGGCCTGCATAGCCCTCTGTCTTTTAAATAAGAAATCTTTTAAAAAGGTATCAATGTCTTTTAAAAAGGTATATTTTAAATAAGATATTTAAGTAACCTTTGGATTTGTAGTCAAGGTCTTTGCTGCAAAGAAAATTACAGAGCTAAATGGCTTTCTTGATCTGCTAAGTATTTATGGAAGAAGTAATACCCATTCTACACAACTCTTTTAGAAAATAGAGGACAAGAGAATTTTATGAGGTCAGTATTACCCTGATATCAAGACCAGACAGAGATTTTATAGGAAAAGAAAACTACACGTCCATATTCTTTATGAACATAGAATCAAACATTCTTGATAAAATACTTAAAATGAATCCCGGGGCATATAAAAGGGATCATATGTCTCAAATGGGGTTTATCCCAGGGAGATAGGTTTAATCAATTAGTGTAATTTTCCATGTTAACAAAGGAAAATGGAAAAATCATGTGATCATATCAGTAGCCACTTAAAGCCCATTTGCTAAAAGCCAATACCTATTATACAAATTCAGTAAACTAGTAATAAAAGGCAGCTTTCTCAGTCTGGTAAGTACATATGTGAAAAACTCACAGTAAACATACTTAATGGAGAAAGAAAATGTTTTCCTTTTAAGGTTGAGAACAAGGCAAGGGTATCTGCTCTAACTACTGCTATTCAACACTGCACTGGCGAAATTGGTACAGGGCAAGAAAAATAAAAGACTTACAGATCGGAAAAGAAGAAATAAAAACTGTCTTTATTGTTAAATGATGCAATCATATACATAGAAACTCCTAAGAAATCTGTGCAACTGTTAAACTAATAAGTAAATGTAGAATAGTTGTCTATGTAAAAATCAGTTGTATTTATATATTCTGGCAAAGTTCAATTCAGAAAGTAAATTTAAAAAGTAATACTATTTAACAGCAGCATAAGACCAAAGGGTTAAGTTTAGTGAAATCTGTACTTAGAAAACTACAAAATACTGTTAAGACAAATTTAGTTCAATTTAGTCACTCAGTTGTGCTCACCTCTTTGCGACCCCATGGACTGCAGCATGCCAGACTTCCCTGTCCATCACCAACTCCCAGAGCTTGCTCAAACTCATGTCCATCAAGTCGGTGATGCCATCCAACCATCTCATCCTCTGTCATCCCCTTCTCCTCCTGCCTTCAGTCTTTCCCAGCATCAGGATCTCTTTCAGTGAGTCAGTTCTTCGCATCAGGTGGCCAAAGTATTGAGTTTCAGCTTCAGCATCAGTCCTTCCAATGAATATTCAGGACTGATTTCCTTCAGGATTGACTGGTTGGATCTCCTTACAGTCGAAGGGACTCTCGAGTCTTGTCCAACACCACAGGTCAAAAGCATCAATTCTTTGGCGCTCAGCTTTCTTTGTAGTCCAACTCTCATATCCACACATTACTATTGGAAAAACTATAGCTTTGACTAGACGGAGCTTTGTTGGCAAAGTAATGCCTCTGCTTTTTAATATGGTGTCTAGGTCGGAGAAGGCAATGGCACCCCACTCCAGTACTTTTGCCTGGAGAATCCCATGGACGGAGGAGCCTGGTGGGCTGCAGTCCACGGGGTCGCTGGAGTCGGGCACGACTGAGCGACTTCACTTTCACTTTTCACTTTCATGCATTGGAGAGGGAAATGGCAACCCACTCCAGTGTTCTTGCCTGGAAAATCCCAGGGACAGGAAGCCTGGTGGGCTGCCGTCTATGGGGTCACACAGAGTTGGACACGACTAAAGTGACACAGCAGCAGCAGCAGCTATATTGGTCATAGCTTTTCTTCCAAGGAGCAAGTGTTTTTTAATTTCATGGCTGCAATCACCATCTGCAGTGATTCTGGAGTCCCCCCCCCCCCCCCCCCCCCCAAAAAAAAAGTCTGTCACTGTTTCCATTGTTTCCCTATCTATTTGTCATGAAGTGATGAGACCAGATGCCATGATTTTAGTTTTTTGAATGTTTTGTTTTTAGCCAGCTTTTTCACTCTCCTCTTTCACTTTCATGAAGAGGCTTAGTTCCTCTTTGCTTTCTGCCATGAGGGTGTTGTCATCTGCATATCTGAGGTTATTGATATTTCTCCTGGCAATCTTGACTCCAGCTTGTGCTTCATCTAGCCCGGCATTTCGCATGATATACTCTGCACATAAGTTAAATAAGCAGGGTGACAATAATACAGCCTTGACGTACTCCTTTCCCAATCTGGAGGCAGTCTGTTGTTCCATGTCTGGTTCGAACTGCTGCTTCTTGACCTGCATACAGATTTCTCAGGAGGCAGGTAAAGTGGTCTGATATTCTATCTCTTTCAGAATTTTCCAGTTTGTTGTGATCCACACAGTCAAAGGCTTTAGCATAGTCAATAAAGCAGAAGTAGGTATTTTTCTGGAACTCTCTTGCTTTTTCTATGATCCAGTGGCTGTTGGCAATTTGATCTCTGGTTCCTTTGTATTTTCTAAATCCAGCTTGAACATGTGGAATTTCTTGGTTCATGAAGCTGGCTTGAAGAATTTTGAGCATTACTTTGCTAGTGTGTGAGATGAGTGCAGTTGTGCAGTAGTTTGAACATTCTTTGGCATTGCCTTTTTTTAAGATTGGAATGAAAACTGACCTTTTCCAGTCCTGTGGCCACTGCTGAATTTTCCAAATCTGCTGGCATATGACAGTAGCACTTTAACAGCATTATCTTTTAGGATTTGATATAGCTCAGCTGGGAATTCAGTCACCTCCACTAGCTTTGTTCGTGGTGATGCTTCCTAAGGCCCTCTTGATTTCTTATTCCAGGATGTCTGGGTCTAAGTGAGTGATCACACCATGGTGGTTATCTGGGTCATGAAGATTTTTTTTGTGTA
Organism: Bubalus bubalis; assembly: GCF_019923935.1. NCBI lineage: Eukaryota > Metazoa > Chordata > Mammalia > Artiodactyla > Bovidae > Bubalus > Bubalus bubalis. The sequence continues at coordinate 53,845,628 of NC_059173.1, read as the reverse complement.
GTTCTTTGTATTCTTGCCATCTCTTCTTAATCTCTTCTGCTTCTGTTAGGTCCATACCATTTCTGTCCTTTATTGTGTTCATCTTTGCATGAAATGTTCCCTTGGTATCTCTCATTTTCTTAAGAGATCTCTAGTCTTTCCCCTTATGCTGTTTTCCTTTATTTCTTTGCATTGATCATAGAGGAAAGCTTTCTTATCTCTCCTTGCTCTCCTTGAGAGAAATTAAACATCTGAATAAATGGAGAAATATAACATAGCTGTGGATCAGAAGATTTATGGTTTAAGAACAGAGTTGGAGGGCTTACATACCTGATTTAAAGACTTACTGTTAAGATCCAGTAATTGAGATAATGTGGTGTTGGTATACAGACAGACCTGTGAATCAGTGGAACATCGCATAGTCCCGTATAAGACTGATTAATTTTCAGTAATGGTGCTAATGTAATTCAGTGGAGAAAGGATAGTCATTTTAACAGATGAGGTGGAACAACTAATCCCTATGCAAATAAATGAACTACAGTCCTTTCTTGCATCATACACAATGACTAAATGTTTTTATAATTAATTGTTAAAATAGTGTAAATGGAGAAAAATGAGGAAATTTTCTCAGCCTTGAAACAGGCAGTAATTCCTTAGATTGATAATAAAACACATGAATCTTAAAAGAAAAAAAATGATAAAGTTCATTTAAATGAAAAGCTTCTATTCCTTAAAAATATCCCATTAATAAAATGAAAGGGCAGGAATTCCCTGGTGGTCCATTGGTTAGGACTTCGGGCTTCCACTGCAGGGGGCTCAGGTTCTATCCCTGGTATGGAACTAAGATCCTTCATGTTGTGTGGTGAGGGGGAAGGAGGGAAAGGTAAACCAAGGATTGGAAAGGAGTTACAATGCATAACCTGTATTCAGACTATATAAAAGGACTTTTATTCAGATTATATATAATAATAAGTTGGAGATAATCCATTAAAATTAGAAGAAGATTTGAGCAGATAAATATATGAATGGCTAATAAGCACACTTTTAAAATGCCCAATATTATTAGCTATCAGGGAAACACAAACTGGAAACACAAGGAAATACTACTACATACTTAGAGAATGGTGAAAATTGCAGAGCATGTTTGGAGAGGAACTGGAATTGAACCTTTCATACATTACTGCTAAGTCACGTCAGTCATGTCTGACTCTGTGCAACCCCATAGACGGCAGCCCACCAGGCTCCCCCGTCCCTGGGATTCTCCAGGCAAGAACACTGGAGTGGGTTGCCATTTCCTTCTCCAATGCATGAAAGTGAAAAGTCAAAGTGAAGTTGCTCAGTCGTGTCCGACTCTTCACGACCCCATGGACTGCAGCCTACCAGGCTCCTCCGTCCATGGGAGTTTCCAGGCAAGAGTACTGGAGTGGGTCGCCAGTTACTAGTGGTCACAGTGTGACCACTTTGCAGAATAATTTGACAGTCCTTTTAAAACTAGATGTACAATTACCGTATGATCTGGTAATTTGATGTGTAGGTAAATATGGAATGGAGAGGGAGGGAGGGGAACAGCAAGACATTAATAGGAGTATTGCTGCTATTTAGTCACTAAGTCATGTCCAACTCTTTGTGACTCCGTGGACTGTAGCCTGCCAAGCTTCTCTGTCCATGGGGTTTTCCAGGCAAGATTACTGGAATGGGCTACCGTGCACTTCTCCAGGGGATTGTTCCTGACCCAGAGACTGAGCCTGTGCCTCCTGCTTGGCAGACAGATTGTTTACCACTGCGCCACCTGGGAAGCCCCAATAGGAGGGTTACAGTCTTGCGTAGAGAGGTCTGTCAGTACAGTGGGAGTCTCAGCAATGAAAAGAAATGATCTACTGAGCATGCAATGACAAGTATAAATCTTAACATTATGCTAACTTAAAGAACTCAAATGCAAAAGAGCAAAACTGTTGACTCCATATATATGAAATTTTAGGAAAAGAAAATTTATAGAGATAGAAAATTGGTGATTAACCACATGGGTGGATGTGTAGATGGGGGAGTAGATGATGGTATGGTGGTGATTGTGAGAGTTTGACTGGTATGAGGGGTGCAAGGGAGCCTCCTAGGGTGATAGAAGTATTCTGTTTCTTGATGGTGATGATCGTTACAGGGATTTCTACATTTATAGAAATCCATAACACTGTACACTTAAAATGGTTGCATTGTATTTGCATAAAAATACATTGGTATAAAAATACATTGGTAAAGTTGATTAAAACTAAATAATTTATTTTGTTAGTTGAGATATATTATCCTGCAAATTTTATATTACCAAAATGGTATTTCTTTTTAAATTACCCCTGTAAGTTTTAATATATATATATTTTCTGGTAATTGTTATTTTTCCTTTGTTTTTTCAGTTCTCTTTTTTTGTCATTGTTATATTTAAACAGGAAAAAAAGTATTTTGCTTTTTCTTATACAGGATTATTGTAAAAAACGAATTCAGACACACTGAGAAAATGAAAATTCTTTTTATGTGTTCACCTCTCTTACAGTGTTATTAGTAGTTTGAGGTATATTCTTCAGATTTTTTAATACATATGTAAAACAAATATGTTTATAAATAGAATCATATAGTAGTACTGTTCTGTTAATCGTTTCCCTCTGATTTATTTATATCATTCTTTTAACCAAACTACAAGTCCTTAAAGTGACAGTTTAGTTTATATGAGGTATTGTTGAGGAGGATACAGTAATTGACTCTTAATATTAAAAATGGGCTCTTGCTCTTAGTCATCTTACTGTCTTGTCAAGGTGTTGGATATGTAAGCAGGTAATTATAATACAGGATCATGTGCAGTGGTGATAATAGGGAAACAACTTTTTCTAGAAGTATTTGGTATGGAAAAATTGATTCAGATTAGAGGATTGTAGAAGACTCTGTGGAACTGTGCCCTGAGTGGATAAAAAGGGTTTGGACAGATAATGGAAGCAAAAAATCATGGAAGTTTCACTTTTGGGAACAGTAGACACTGTCTCACAGTTCTGCAGTCTAGGAGTTTGAAAACAAGGTTGGCAGAGTTGATTCTTTCTGAGGGCTGTGAGAGAGAATGTCTCCCATGCCTCTTTGTTAGCTTTTGGTGGCTTCAGGTGTTCCTTGCCTTGGATGTGGTCTCCCCAGGTAGTGCAGCCCACCAGGCTCCTCCACCCATGGGATTCTCTACGTAAGAATATAGGAGTGGGTAGCCATTCCCTTCTTTAGGAGACCTTCCTGACCCAGGGATTGAACCCAGGTTTCCTGCATTGTAGGCAAGTATTTTACCATCTGAGCCATCAGGGAAGCCCATGCTTCTCATTAATCACTGTTATTTAACTGGGTGGTGCTGTTGGCAGGCTGTGATTATAAAGCTGATCAAGAAGCATGATCAGCATGAAGATTCAACTGTCACTATATCCAATTGGTGAAAAAGAATTTTTTTCTAATGTTAAAAAGTTGGACTCATTTCTTACCTTATACACAGTAAGAAATTCAAGGTTAGTATTCAATATGTACTTTCTTTTTAATTCACCGTATCTTTGTTTTGTAATTTATTTAAAAAATTTGTGCAATATTTTATACAAAATGAAGAGTATATAAGATATTATGTTTCAATCTAAGAATAACAAAAAGAGGACATATTATCTATCATTCAGGTTAAAAAAATAGAAATTATTGATATTTTAGAACACTAAGTGTGCTGCACCTCCTGTCCCCATACCTGTTCCCTGAGGTGCCATGATCCTGACTTAATGTGTTAACAGTCTTTTACTTTTCTTTATAGTTTTATTCTCTCTGGATATCTCCTAGACAACATATTATTTACTTTGAGAAAATGCATAGTGTACTTAGCTTTAGAGTTAGGAAGGGTCAGCATTACTATAGTTAATAAAAGCTTCCGGGAGATAGGATAACTAGTCTGACATTGGATTCACTGAGCTTCCAGAGATTCTACTCAGGTAATCCTTAAGCAGTGTATTGAGTTAGTTTTGGAAACAGAAGGCCATCTTGATCAGACATATGGCAGTGCTAGGGTATGGGCTTGGTATTGCAGCCTTCTTCAATAGGTATATGGTCATATGGAAAGAGTGCTATTGTGCTGTTGTTTATTTTTGGTTTTTGAGCTCTTTGTGGTCTTCCAAAACTTAGGAGTAGAGTAAATAAAGCAGAATACATCTGGGAGGTTCTCAGCTGATCCAGGTAGCAAGGGAAGGTGGGGTGAGTAAATATAGCAAGATAAGCCAAATATAAATAAAAATCTGGAATAGGCTTATGGGCATCCTGTCCTTAGGACCAGTGTCAGTGGTCATCTTGGTGATGACAGTTCATCCTGCTGTCTCAGGAGTTACTTTGCTGCAACTGAATTAGTTGCCCTTCAGATCCAGTGCACAGCTGGTGTCCTGGAACCTCTCCTCACAGTCTGATCCTCCTAAACATTGGTATTTTCTCTCTCCCATATTAGACCTTCTATATTCTAGTTATCATCTTTATTAAACTTTTACTTTTTTAGTGGAATACACTCTCCAGTTTCTTCTTGAGAAAAGATGCATGGAAGGTAAACATTTTGAGATCTGTTGATTTGTCTGAGAAAATATCTTTACTTTTTTGTAAGATTGGGTGAAGAATTCTAGATTGGAAATAATTTTCCTTTATAATTTTGAAGAAATGGTTCCATTGTCATCCATCTTCCTTCCAGTATGACTGTGGAGAAGACTGAAGTCTGAGTCCTGATTCTTTGTATATGACCTGTATTTTCTTTCAAGAATCTTATAGAATCCTCTTTTTGTTCCTTAATTGTGATATTTCACAGTGGTGTGCCTCAGTGTAGGTCTCATTCTTTATTTGTTTGTGCTTAACAGTTGGTAGGTGTTTTTAAATGGTCGCCTCATATCCTTCCACGCTACCAAAATTTCTGAAATTCTTTTCTTTCTTTCCAGCTTTTTTCTTCCCTTGTTTTCTTTTTCTGAAACTCCTGTTACTCAGGAGCTTGGTATTGAACATTGGTCATCCTGGATTGATCCTCTAGTAGTGTTCCCATTCTCTCCTCTTTTTTCTCTGGTTCCTGGGAGACTGCCTCAGTTTTATCCTCCATGCCTCATTTTAGCTATTGTGTTTTTAATTTCTCAGAACTCTTTATTTTTTAATGTTCTTTATTAATTTGTATTTTGTTTCTGCTTTTTGGATATATCTTCTCTTATTTCTGTGAAGAATATAAATTTATAAATGTATATGTAAGTAAATGGTATGTTTTGTGTTAGAGGCTTTTGCTTGGATGACTAGTAATACTTGGCTGTCTGCTCATGGTTAAAAGTGGAGGACTAAGAAGCTGATTGGGAACTCTACTTTGGGTACAGAATTGATACTAGTAAATGTGCCTATGTACCTCAAAGATGCTCTTGTTTTTCTCTCTCCAGAAAGTAACTCTCCAATCTTCTGCTGAGGTGGGGAAGGGCCGGTTGCCTAGCATCATGGAGGAGGGAGCAGGTCTAGGAATAAAAGTGCTTTTCAAACAACTTTAATGGAATCTTCCTTGTTTTAACCCCCCTCTTCTTTCTCCACCAACTGCTGCTCCTCTATTTCCAGAAGTAATTGGTATTGCCTTCTGTGGATTCTCCAGTGTAAAGTGTGTTGTGTCTCATTTATTTTTTGCTGCCAGGCTATGATTTGGCTTTCCTCGGTCTGCTAAACCACTTATTAATATTCATCCATTCACTATCAGTCTTTCAAGATTTTGTTGCTCTTATCTCTTCTTATGAGTTTATGTCTAAAAGTGTTTTATTGCATTTTAGTGGGCTTTCATGAGAGAGTAAAATTATATGCATGTTTTTAATTTGCCATCTTAATCCTAAAGCCCTGACTATTTAAAATGTTTAACATATGTCTCACCTTTTGAGACTTGAAAAGATTATTAAAATGAGTCCTTTTCATCTCTTGCTTTGGTTTTTACATTCATATTTATAATACATGAAACTCATTTGAACTCCTTGAGACTATATGAACTCAAGGATTTATAAATGAATTCAGAATTTGTGAATAAAGAGGCTGATTGTTTTTTTAAATTTGCTCTTGTAGGAAAGTGGAAAGGTTTCTGAATATCCAGCAGTGATTGTGGAGCCAGTTCCGAGTGCCAGATTAGAGCAGGGCTATGCAGCCCAGGTTCTGGTTTATGATGATGAGACTTATATGATGCAAGATGTGGCAGAAGAACAAGAAGTTGAGACGGAGAATGTGGAAACAGGTAGACATCTCATAAAATGTTCATTATTTTTAACTTTCTCATTTTGTAAGTGTCAACATAACTATTGCCAATTGAATAATATACTGAAAAAATCTCTTTTTTAATGCTATTTAGTATAGCTCGGAAATGAGTGAAACATTTCTTAAGAGAGTTTATATATTTATGAAGTTCTACATAATAATTCTTTGAGGTATAACAATCTCATATCATTGACTTCTAAAGAAAACTTACAGACCGATAATAATAAAACTATTTTTGTCATTTTTTTCCTGGGAGTGGCAATATTGACTAGTTATTTATTTGTAGACATCAGTAGACCAGTATATGATTTTTCTTAATTAAAAAAATAAAGTATCCTCATTCCATAGCAGATTAGAGTTTCTTTTAACCAGTAGCATTAGAGCGGTATCATTTCTTTTTCTCTAGCTCAAAAGCATCTTTGTAGTAGTGTATCAAATTTCTCTTTGCTTTTTGGTCTTAGAAATTTTGGTATTTCAATAAGTCTGTGGTGAGATAACTGTATGTTTAGTTGGGCATTGGTATGTATAATTCTTGGAGAAACCTTTTCATTTTTTGCCATTGACCCTAAAGAAAAAAGGATTTTTTTTTACCAGAAAGATTATAATGACAGTTTTATAAAATAAACATTAAAATTTTTCTTTATTAGTTAATAGGAAAAGAAATCCTTATATTTGGTTTACAATCCTAATAAAAATTTCTAGTACTTTAGATAAATTTCTTTAAATGTAGCAGAATCTCATGATTAAAAATTTTTATTTGATGTCTTTCTGCTGGTTGAGGCCCAGTTGTATTCCCTAGGACTATTAGCTTCCTCCAGCTTAAATCTGTTCTTCCTCCACAGTTCTATTTTTTGTTGAGCTGAGGGATTGAAACTTACCTTGCTCTTTGGAGGTACAGTGATGACAGCCGTGCCGGCAAACCCTGTGTAGAGTGGGAATCAAGTCATTTTATTAAAACAGATAGCTAAACATTCATAAAGACTTCGTGGCTATAGTCTGGAGTGATACTTGATTTACAGTGCAAGTGGCAGGAAGATACTTCTTTTTTTTGAGAGTTTGGAGAGTTTTCCAGTCTGAAGCTACAAGTTTAGTGGCGGAGATGAATTTTCCTCTTGAGGAAAAGAAGAACACTTATAAAAAGTATTATGCAGGATGATATTTTGAAGTAGATATTGTAACTGATTTATTACAGGGGCATAACTAAGTAGAACTAATGGAACAAGAAAAATGTGATTGCTTAAGTTGAATAAAAAAAATAGAACCGATCGAAATTTCTGGAAAATGTTTTGATCAAAAAAAATAAAAACTATGATTTTGGTAGTAAATTGTAAACTTGGAAAAATGAAAATTACAATGCCAAATTTATATCAGTAGAAATTTAAATTCAGAGCCTGTTCACCACATCTTACCGGTTATACAGTTAATGGTCAACAGTTCATTAATTTAAATTAATATGGCAAAAAGAATTCCAAATAGGAAGTGAATATAATCCATTTAAGAGATTTTATTTTCTTCTTGAACTCTCTGAGGGGTGATGATATAATTTGCATTACAGAGATAAAAGTGATTATTTAGGGACTTCTCTGGTGATCCGGTGGCTAAGTTTCTGTGCTCCCAATGCAGGGGGCCCAGGTTCAATCCCTGGCCAGGGAACTAGATCCCACATACTGCAACTAAGACCCGGTGCAGTCAAATAAAAATAATTGAAAAAAAAAGTGATTATTTATAATATTGAAAAAGAGGATATACAAAGTCTGGATAAAAGAACAATTACTTTAATGGCATTATGAAAGTAGGTTTTGAATACTTGATAATATTTTTTAGATTTATTTTTCTTCAACACTAAAAGGAAATTTTAATAAATATATTATTCTGAAACAGACTAAAAGTACTGAAAAGTTTGTCTTACATTTTGTTTTTAATTCCATTCTGTCTCATGGATTTTAAAAGTCATTTTACTTCTGAAATCCATATTACTTCTAAAAATATAGAAGAGGATAGTGTAGCTATTCTTGGCTCTCTTTATAGAACAACACTGTAAGATATAAATTCAGATATAACTTTTTAAAAAGCAGTGCCAAATTCAGAATGAAAACTACTTGTTCATACATCTATAATCAGAACACTCATATTTATTCATCATAAGGCATGCAGAACTTGGAGACTACAATATACTAATTTATTTAAAAATGCCCTGGCTCATAGTAACTTAGTAAGATTGTTAATATACATAGATTAGTTTAAAATCAGTTAATCGAGCTGAATTATGTTTTTTCTTAAAGACTAAAATGCGTTTTTACATGAGTTAAAATCTAAATAAATTTTAATTTTCCTGATATCTAGAACCTACACAGATGAATAAAGGTTGTTATGACTTACTGTAATATATGTTTCCTTTTAGTGGATTTGGATCAGGTTCATTTCTTGTGGTGATAATAAATATTTCATTTAAATCTCAGATATATGTAGGTTTTGGAGAAGAAAATAATTGGGAAGGAAAGGAAAGGAATATTTATAAGATGGCTATAGCAGTTTCTGTTTGGTGAATTGGTAGAAATGAGATCTGTATAGAAAAGAGTACCTTTTGCACATCTGGGAAACACTTCTTGGAATGATCCTACATTATCATTTAGATTACATTAGTCTACAAATGTTCATAATTGTGTTTATTGGTCTGTTATATCAGTTCTCTGCATGTTTTCATTGAAGTTTTTCTTCTTTTATTCCTGTATACCCATACATACATGTCTGTATGAGACGCAATATCCATAGTGTCATCTAGGCAGGAGTACTAAAATCATATAATGATGTACATTTAGCTGTCTTCATTATTTTGTGTATAAAATGATTTCTTATTTTGTTAGTGATAACTATAGGCTGTCTTGCTTCACATTTTTTATAGACTGAATATCTACATTTTCCTCACATTGCTTGTGTGTAATAGTAATCTTCTCTTAAGTTATATAGGGAAAACCCAAATATATTTGAAACTTTAAAAAAGCAGACATATTCATCTAAACCTATAAGTTGCTTTTTGATGATAACTAAAGTTTAGTAATCATAAGGAACTTTTGAGGACTAGTAACAAAGTATGGATGAAGGGTGGTCTCGACTCTGGCAGACGAAATACCTTTGCCGGTGGCTGCAGACTCCAGCAGTTTTAGGAGGCTGCTGGAGAGACTGATGTGTTGAGTTGGGGGTGGAGAGGCATCTCTTAGATTCCCTACTAAGATGTGGAAACTCAGTTTTTATGTTCACTCTTTAAAAATATGTGTATATATATAAATAATATAAATTTTAAAAGGTTGTTACAGATTACCATGTAAAAAGTAATAAGTTTATACCAATACAATCAATAATATGTTTTCCTAGAAAACTTTTTTAAGACTTGCCTGAAAAGATCTAGTTGTTTAGCATCTGCTTCTTCATTTTGTAGCTTAACTTAAACTATATTTACACTCATCACCCTCCACTTCAATTTATGAAAACATATTAGTAAATATTTTGTGTTTGTTATATGCCAGGGCACTGTGTTCAACATGTTTGTTTCCCACAGGGAGGAAGTGATTTATATTTTGTGGAGATAAGATACATATATTATAAAAAAAGATAAACCAACATAAAATCAATTGAGCACTATTTATAAATTCAAAGAAATGTTCAGAAGAGGAAAGTTCGATTACAGGATTAGGGAATGTTTTAGAGAAAGTAAAGGAGGAAGACAAATGATAGGATTTGGGTGAGGTAGGCGAATGGCATGAAGAATGAGGGAAATAGAGTTAACAAATGGGTGGAATGTAGAAATTCAAGATACATTTAGGAGATACTGAATAAATAAGATATTAATAGGTTCCATTAAGAATTGTGACTAGTTTATAATTTGAACTTAAGTTAATAATTAAGCATATAAGAAACAGCAAGATTTGGAGGGTTTTGAGTAGATAATCATAGATGCTTAGTAGTAGATACAGGATGAATTGTAAAGATGAAGCAGAAAGACTAGCTGTTGTAGTATGAGGCAGGGATGGCTTGAGAAGTACTGAGACAAGGTAGAAGTAATAGGGGGCTTCTCAGGTGGCACTAATGGTAAAGAATCCACCTGCCAGTGTGGGAGACTAAGAGACTTGGGTTCAATTCCTGGTTCAGAAAGATCCCCTTGAGGAGAAAGGGCACTGTACTCCGATATTCTTGCCGAGAGAATCCCATGGACTGCGGAGAGCTGGACACGACTGAGTGTCCAAGCCCATGCACAGAAGCAGTAGGAACAGAAGGGGCTTATATAAGCAATACTACATAAGATCTAATAAGACTTGGCATGATAGATTATGGAAAGAAACAGTTAAGATATTACTCAGTTTTTTTTAACCTTAATAATGATGAAAGTATCATAAAGGTGTTTGGGGAAAGCAGATAAGTTTGACAATAAGCATGTTGATTTTGATTTGAAGCAGGGCATCTGAGGGGATATATTTAGGTATTTAAAAAGACATGTAAGTGTATGGTCAGTGTCCCATCACAAAAGAGAGGGCATATTCAAATTAGGATAATTGAAAGAATGTTTTAATAAATGGATAGTTACAAATATGTCAGCGAGTGTAGAGTGACCATAAGTGATAGCGTGGTACTCCTGAGCTAGCAATAATAGAGTTATTTCTTTCCTTTGGCCCAAGGGCCAGAGGGAAGGGTTACTGGAACCCAGAAGAATAGAGCCCTGGAGAGAGGGTTACCTTGAGAGAATCTGGAACCTTTGGTCAAAGGACATAGCTGACTTGAGGGCAGTGCCACATAGAAGGAGCCCAGGGAAGTCAGCCTCCTGGGACAGAAAACAGGATGGAGGGTGGGGAATAGATCCATAGAGCAAATGAAAGACTTATCTGGTACAACTGAAGCTTAGTACAGAAAGGTCAAGGAGAGACTAATTGGAGAATCATCCTCATTGAAGCCACGGAAATAAATGAAAGTGGGAGAGGATTTTGAAAGATTTCCTCAGGGCAAGATTTTAAATTCTATATTTGTCATTCTGTGATCGAGAACAAAGGACACAGAATTAAGAAATTAACCTTAAGGAATGTTTACATTTTGAAGATGTGAACAAGAGCCAGAGAGTAGTCAAATATGATAGAAAATCCTGGGTGACTAATCTTGAGCTTAATTTTTTTTCTTTTAAGCCTTTTAAGTAGCTATCTTTAATAGGAAAAGGAAGAATATTGATTGGGTTAGTTAGTCTTGGTTTCAGGTTTCCACTTATCACTTACTTGACAATAATTAACCTTTTCATGAGTCTATCTTAGTGCCATAAGATAGGAGTTCAAGGTTGTGAAGATTATATAAAATAAACCTATAAAACACAGTGCTTGTGATGGAAGTACTCCGTAAGTGTTCCTTAACTTCATTAACACCTCTCTTTGTACCTTCAGATATGGAGAAGGCCTTTTATACATTGAAACACACTTTTGTTTAATACTTCTCTACTTCTCTGTTGTAGTACTTCTCTTTACTTTCACTTTGACTTTTTAAAAAGACAAATGTTTTATACCATAAGTCTGTACTTTTTCTTTCTTGTTCCTTCCTTAACTTACTGTGCTCTGGTATCTACATTTATCATTCTCCTGAAGTTCTTTTGTTTATCAGATTTCCAAGTCCACTCCTCTACCAAATTCATTGACCCACGGAATCATCCAGAAGTAGAGCCTTTTAAATCTGGCTTTCTTATCTACAGAGGTGCTATACTCTAGCTGTTGCCTTTCTGCCCTCTGCGTAGCTGTGCTACTTATGCTTTTGAGCTTTTGCTCAAATATAGTTTTCTATCAAGAATGTCAAGTATTATTCATACCTTCCGGCCCAGCTAAATGAAACTGCTCACACTGCCTCTCCTGATCTTCTGTTAGACCATCTGGATGTAGGCACTTGATCATTTACTTTCTTATACTATTCTTGTGTGTATACTCCTTTTGTTTTCAAAGTAAGCATACAAGCCCCTTGAATACAGGGCCCATACTTTTCTTCTATTTATTTTATTTGAATATAATATATAATATAGTGTTTAACACATAACTGTTAGGAAATATAGACTGAAGCAAATTGAGTTTTGACTTAGAATTGCAATATAATCAAGAATCATGTATGTAAAATCTTAAATGTGTTTTCTTTTTTATATAAGCTAAAAAAAGTTATTGGATACTGTTGGGTTATTTAAAGTATAAAAATATATCTATTTTTTGTTATTTAAAGTATAAAAACATATCTATTTTTTGTCATCCAAAACATAACTATTGTCATCCAAAATATATCAAAGCCATAATGTTGTCATACTTAGATTAACTTTATCTTAAAAATCACAGTAAGCTTTATTCATTCTTGCTTATACCTAAATTTGACTTTTTATTTTCGTCTAATAAAAGCAATACATGCTCACTGGAAAAACTGGAAAAGTATTGCAAAGAATAAACAAACAGTGAAAATCACCCATAATCTTACCAGTGAGGGGACTGTAACTACCACTTTTCTAAATTCCCTGCTGATCTTTTTTAATGTATGTTTTAAGCATAATTAGCATCATGTTATATAATGCACATAGATTTATTTATTAATCTTTACTAACAAACATTGACTGAAAGGGATCTGATAGCTTCCTACTACTCTCTTCTGATTATTGGGAACAGGACTTTGATTTCTAACCAGGTATCAAAATATAAAAGGTTGGTCTTACTAGTTAAAGTAATTGTCAAGAGAACTCAGAAAGCTTTTTTTTTATGATCAACAAAATTGTGTCTAGAGATTAGCTGAAAAGATAGATGAATGAAGAATTTTTATACACTTCAACAAGAAAATAGTGCTTTTTTTTTTTAAAATAAATGAAAGATAAGCTTTTTTGAAATGGAGTTTTAAAAAATAAAAACCAGATTTCTCTTGAAAAATAAGGAACCAGATTTCTTTCTTGAAGAATCTCAAGACTAGGTTGACTTCATGATGAGTTGTGAATAACGTTTGTATTTGTTATATCGTCAGAAATCCTCCCTGTGGCACAAGAGGACTCTTTTAATTAGAAAATATTGTTGCCACAGGGAGGTAGAAGATCGACATGAAAAACTGGGGATCTGAAAAGGAGCCCCTTTCCTAGGATTACCTGAAGGGGAAACAGATTGAGCCAGAAGGAAGACAATGCTGGTAGGTTGGTCTTTAATTTATTAAGAATGTTTGCAATTTACATTTAATTACAATTATTTCTACTCCCTCTACCATATTTTTGTTTAAAGGCTGGCAGTGAGTCCTCCTTATAGGAGAAAGATTAAAATAGTATTTTTCCTCCTAAATAATTTGTTATCTAAAATTAAATCCTCTGTCTTGTTCCTAATACTTGTTTCTTTTTATGGATAAAACTCTAGGACTATTTCCTGCCTCCACTTCCTTGGAAGTTACTACTGACTGAACATCTTCAAGTCTGTTTCTTTTTTTTTTTTTCATGTCTGTTATTTCTGCTACTAATCTATACTTTTTCCTAAAATAACTTTTTAAGAAGTGTTTTCTTTCAGTTACCTATTTTCTTGAGTTTAACCTGGTCACTAGTTTTCTAAAAAGGTGAAGTGTAAATCTTAAGTTTATTTAGTTTTGATTCTAGAATGTTTGAGTTACAATTATACTATTATTTAGTTAGAAAGCATTATTAGAGAAAAGTTTTCAATATTTTATTGACAGTATTTCATTTAATCTGAGATGCCATCAATTGTAAGAAAATTTTTAGACCACTGAAAGAAAAAATGCTGCCAATTGTGAAATACACCGATTTCAGAGATTCCAAAATGTGAAAAAATGTCTTAGAATTAATGAACTATGTTATCATGCAATTATGAATCTTCCTGAAATTCCCATTATCTGGGAATTAGATATCAAAATATCTGGTTTATGAAAAATGAGATGAGTTGCAGTTGTGGGGCTATCTATATATGCTGCTGCTGCTAAGGCTCTTCAGTCGTGTCCGACTCTGTGCAACCCCGTAGACAGCAGCCCACCAGGCTCCCCCGTCCCTGGGATTCTCCAGGCAAGAACACTGGAGTGGATTGCCATTTCCTTCTCCAGTGGATAAAAGTGAAAAGTGAAAGTGAAGTCGCTCAGTTGTGTCCGACTCTGAGCGACCCCATGGACTGCAGTCTACCAGGCTCCTCTGTCCATGGGATTTTCCAGGCAAGAGTACTGTAGTGGGGTGCCATTGCCTTCTCCCCTATGTATGCTAAGATCTCTAAATTCTTTACTGTCTTTTAAGAGAGGGTATTTAAAGCACCATTTAATTATATTGTTTAAAAGTATACACAATAACCATAAGATACAATTTTAAATTATGGAGGGTATAGAAGATGAAAAAGTATTCTAATATGATGCTTTTACTTAACTCAGTAGGAAGAGTTTGGGAATTTCCTGGTGGTCCAGTGGTCAGGACTTGGGTGCTTTCACTGCTAGGGCCCTAGTTGGGGAACTGTGATTCCTCAAGCCACCGCAGGGCCAAAAAAAAAAGTAGAATTTTATCATAATTGGCAGTTTTTAATTGAATTTTGTGACCTAGAAAGCTTTTAAACTATCATTTTAAAACAGGATCCTTTAAAGGCTCTTTTAAATAGCCACAGATTTCTAGTGGTCAAAAGCAAAGAACTACCCCATCAATTAATAAATGAAAAGGAATGATTTAAATGGTATTTGTATACTTTTCAAGAAACATCTGTTTTATACAAAAGGAAAGATAAGTATATCCAGACAGTAGATCATTAAAGGATATTTGTTTAGTTTGGGAAACTAGTAGCATTCATTCCTTTGTACTCAGACTTGTTTTTTTAAACACTAATAACTTCCAATTTTATATATAACAATGTATCTAAGTAATACAGTTTTATTAACTCAGACTGTGGAGAGGGTTAAATGCAGATTATATAAAATTTTAAATGAGTAGCACATAAGGTTACAAGTGTTACAAAGTAGGGATAGCTCAGGCTTCTTTGGTTTACAAATAGGAATGCTTTAAAACTGTAGGCAAATCCATTCCTCTCCCAGGTCTTACTGCGGACCTACAGCCTGTCAGGCTCAGAGCTGAAATTCTTGTGATAAGCAGGACCCTGCCTTTGCCCTCACCAGGCTTTCAGCTTTGTGGAAAAGATGAACAGTTACATTGCTGCTGCAATACAATGTGATGAGTTAGTGTTATGGTAGGATTAATGAAAGGTTTAGAGAGCATACAGCAGAGGAATGGCTAGGAGGTCAGAATGCCTTCATGAGGAAGTGACATTTAAACAGGTTTGAAAGGTGTGAAGTAATTAGCCATGTAGTGAATAGCATGTCTGAAAGTCTGGAGGAAGGAGAACATAGTCTATTTAATTAGCAGAAAGGTATTCAATATGGCTAGATTATGGTTTATGACAAGGAAAGGGGATTAAAATGAAACAAAAGAAGTAAAATCTTAACTGGTGAGGACTCTGAAACCTTTATATCTGTTTTTTGGGCCTTATCTAAAAGGTGGTGGGAAGCTTTTTTAAGAATTTTAAGCAAAGTATGTTTTTTATACAAATTTGTTTCCAAAATATTGAGTACTGTAAATGAAAAGTAAAGTAAGACAATAAAAGCATTACCTGAAATAAAGACTGAAGTCCTTAGCTCCTCATTCACAGTTTCCTAATTTTAAGCTAGTTGACTATTCTTATTCACTTTCCACTAAATTGTCTGCCTCTGCAGATTTGGGCTATAGATGTGCTTATTGCCAATTCTAAGCTGTAAGTTAATAGAGATTAAAGTAGTTGCACAACTAGTGTTTCTTTTAGTAATCAAGATGTGGGTGCTTTGATATAATGCTGTTTCAGGAGGAGGAATCATTGTCCCTTCTGCACGCCCCATGCCCTGTTGTAAACTTGGGAAAGGGTCTATACATTTTCTCAGATTTGTTAAGGGGCACATAACTTAATAAGAGGTCAAGAACACTTTTAACACAACTGTTAACTATTAGCTTTTGCATGATTTTTTAATGTTTTTGTATTGTGGGCCTTTTTGGCCATGTGGTAAACCCTGTGGACCTTCTCTCATACTTAACGTTTTTAAATACATAAAATACCTAGGAATACTAAGGAACCAAATATATTGAAATATAGCTTTTAGGCTATTTTTAATTGTGATATAATAATACATGTTTCCTTAATAATGTATTAAATAATGAGATTTAGTGGCAGATCAAATTTACTGCTATAATTTCAAAGTGGTGATGACCATCAATTATATTTTGAGAAATATGTAATAACTATAATAGAATATGAAAATATTTTATGATTTCTGTTGGTCATGAGGTCACAGATAATGTGACTGTGAAAACTACTGTGGTTTGTACTTTATTTAAAATTAAGGTGCTAAATTTCAGGTGGATCTAAAAAACAATTTTTTTCTATCTCATTCATGTCTTATTTTAGCTGTCTACCTTATCTTCCTTTTCTTCTCCATATTCTGCACTGCTTCTGTTCTCTTTCCTTAAGAGCTCATAGTAGGGATCTGAAAGCCACTTTAAATATATTTCTTATTGAATACAGTTTTATGATTTCTGCTAAGGAAAAGGAAAAAACCTCTTAACTGTATAGTGGTAGTTTTTCATGTCACTTAATGGCTTGACTTAACTTATTCTAAAAGCATTCTAGTGTTTGTACATCAAGTACATTTCTTAAAAGCCTCATCTAATCTTTCTTTACTTTTTTGTTGGTTTGAGATGCCTTCAATTTCCATGAAAAAAATTTCTGTGACTAGTGGTTCTCAAACTTGAGCATACGTCATAATCATCTGGAGTGCTTATTAAAATACAGATCGCTAGGCCTCACCTCCAGGATTTGTGGTTCAGTGGGGTGGAATTCAAGAATTTGCATTTTTAACAAGTCCCCAGATGATGTTAATGCTGCTGGCCCAGGGATCATACTTTGAGAACCATTATCTTGACTGTTGGGAATGATAGCATTAAAAGAGCTTCTGCCACTGTGAGAACTCAGTTAATACTGTAGTTTCTTATGTGTTGTATTTTACCCATCACAAAGATTGCTGTTGAGGGTGCTGCTGTCGCTTCAGTCATGTCCGACTCTGTGCAATCCCATAGACGGCAGCCCACCAGGCTCCCCCGTCCCTGGGATTCTCCAGGCAAGAACACTGGAGTGGGTTGCCATTTCCTTCTCCAATGCATGAAAGT
Source organism: Bubalus bubalis (assembly GCF_019923935.1). Lineage (NCBI taxonomy): Eukaryota > Metazoa > Chordata > Mammalia > Artiodactyla > Bovidae > Bubalus > Bubalus bubalis. The sequence goes on along the minus strand of NC_059173.1, from coordinate 53,828,173 downwards.
GAAAAGTGAAAATGAAGTCGCTCAGTCATGTTCGACTCTTCACGACGCCATGGACTGCAGCCTACCAGGCTCCTCTGTTCATGGGATTTTCCAGGCAAGAGTACTGGAGTGGGGTGCCATTGCCTTCTCCAGCTGTTGAGGGTGAAAAACGTACTAAAGTTCTTTCAGGTTTGTATGAGATGATGTAGTGCATTACTGTTATTAATTAATTCACCAGTAAACCTTGATTGAGCATCTGCTATATATCAGGCACTGTTTAAAGCATGGGCTTCCCTTGTGGCTCAGCTGGTAAGGAATCCTCCAGCAATGTGGGAGACCTGGGTTCGATCCCTGGGTTGGGAAGATCCCCTGAAGAAGGGAAAGGCTACCCACTCCAGTATTCTGGCCTGGAGAATTCCATGGACTGTCCATGGGGTCACAAAGAGTTGAACATGACTGAGTGACTTTCACTGTTTAAAGCATGGGGTTAGAGTGATAGACAAAAGAGGCAATGTCTTCATTCATGCAATACTTAGGCTCTAGTGGAGAAAATATGTAAATTCCCCTTGGAGTAAAATTTCTTTATCACAAAGCAGATTACATAAATTAACAACTCCTGAAATTGTTCTTTACAGTTAGTATTTTCAGTTAAGCTAAAATAATAAATTCATGAACCATTTCTTTTCAAGCAATTGAAGCAACAGGTTAATTCTCCCTTTTCCTCCTCCATATGTCAGTTTTTAAGCATAGTTGTGATACTGGTGAACTAATATCTATCGTGTACAAAGTACCTATTATATGTAAAGTACTGTCACAGCTCCTAGGGAGTAAGTGATTCAGAGTTAACTATAACATGGTGGCTGGCCTCAAAGAAGCTTACCAACTAAGTTGAGAAAAACAAGCATTTGAGGAAATAATAGTATTAAAGTAGATAAGCTTGGGGAAAGGTGAGGAAAGACAAAAAATAACCAAGTATAGTAGTTAGTCTGTAAGTTCCAGATTGAATTATTTCTACTGTGGTGGGTCATATTTAAATTTTATCATAAGGGCATAGTTGACTGTTAAGGCAAAGGGTTTAGGGACAGAGAAGCAAGTCAAATGGAATTAAGCATTTGTAAATCTCACCTTTTTTTTTTTAATCGTGTGGAAATACTGCCATCAGAAGCATAAGTTACTTCTTCCCATTCACAAAAAATCAGGGAATAGGGCTAAGAACTCAGTGTGTTTGCGGTGCTTAGTTACAATTTGGGAATGGGATTAGGAGATGAGATAGGACTAGTTTTTATTTAAAATTTTTTTTACATTTCTGTAATTTTTTTGAGTATATCAAGGAAAGAAGGAATATAGCTAATTTCCTTTCTTTCTCTTAGACATTACTAAGATGAAGTACAGATTTTTATAATGGATATCCCATATTCTCCACGTTTAAATTCAGCATTTGGTTGTAACTGTTTGATTTCCTTTTACTTTTAAAATCAGCCAAAATATAAGTCTTACTTAAAAGGAATGAACAATTAAAAATTTTTAATTTAATGTAAATACTTTTCATATGTTTTCTGTAAGACTGAGTCATGATAATAAGTAGTTATCCTCCAGGATTTTTTTAAGAGTATATTTGAACAAAATGAATTATTCATTAGCCAGAATTTAGAGATTTTCTTATGATTAGATGAGCTTACAAAAGATAAACCTAGAAAGTTTTACATCAAAAAGAAAAGAGTTTTGTCTCTAAAGCAGTTAGCAAAAAAGGAGTTCTTATTATGCATGTTGTTTGATGCGACTTTTAGGAGAATCTGAATCCTGTTTTTGTTTTATTTTTCATACCTTTTTTTCCTTCAACTTAATTCTCATAAAATAAAGACTTAGAATAATAACTTAAAATGCAAAATTGTTTTGAAGAGGGAACCAAGGATTTGGGTGAAGAGGAGAAAGAACTCAAATAGTTAGCATAGTTAGCATCTGTTTGGATTTACAGCAGTAAGCTGTATCCATTTGGTTTGGAAAAAACAAGGCTGGCAGAATAGCATTTGTTTTTAATTCGATTGCTACATTACATGCCTACTTAGGAGACCCTTAGAAGTTCCAATTATCTTCTTGAGATAAGAAGACACTGATTATTATGTCTAGGCTTCATCTACAGGCTATATTCTGGGAAGAAAGGCCTTCACACACAAAAAAAGAAAGAACTTTTGGTGACCCTCATCCTTGGGAATAAAAGTAAGGGGCATTCAGTTTACCCTCTCACAAAGGGAGTCAGGAACTGTAAATTAAAGACCATTATTGTAAGATAATATAACCCTGTGTTTAATTTTGTTGTTAACTTTCATTTTTCAGTAGAATTAACAGCAAGCACTTCAACAAAAAGAATCCCTAAATACTTGTTTTTGGTGGCTTCAAGAAATTGGGATGCCAATGAAAAACTAGTTAATTCTGCAACTAATCTAAAGGGAAACAGAATCCCCAAAGATAGAATAATTGAAAGGAGAAGAAAGCAAACTGAATTTCCTTTCAAGGAAAGAAAAGAACTTGAGAAGTTGCCTTGGCTTTGAGACCATTTGTGGGGTTATTCAAGACTGCCTGTACTGCATGTAGCACTTTTTTTTATGTGGGCTAGAACAAGAAATATAGCCTTGACTGACTATAAAGTAACTTGCCTCTATTAGGGAAAATATATATTTAGGAAAAGAGCTCTTTATAATGTACAGAGTGTTGTGAGGAGGAGACAGCTATTAGCTCCTGTGATAGAAAGTTCGTGTTTTAGCTGAGCCTGGGAAGATAACTCTCATTTGAGAAGTGTTAAAAATATATATATAGTGACAGTCATTAGAGTACATACAGTAAGGAAGACTTTATTCAAGATTTGGGGCTGGGTATTGTAAGAAGCCATCATTTATACCCTTTCCTCCCTTAACCTCCTAGTCCATTACCAAATCACATCAGTTTTACCACCAAAATGTATCATAAATCTAACAATTTCTTTCCAACTTTATTGCTACTAGCCTAGTCCAACCTGTAGTTATTTTTTAAATTATGAGCTATTGTGATGACCTTTAGTCTTCCAGTAGATCTTGTTTCCATTCCTGCCCGCTGCCCCCTGCCCCCAACCCTAATCAATTCATTCATGTTGATTTTAAAAATATATTTATAAATTGCAATGTGATATTCCCTTCTTGAAGAACCTTTTAGTGGGTTCTGACTGCACTTAGGATAACTTTCAGGTTTATTTATTTGTTTACTTGGCTGTGTCAGGTCTTAGTTGCACCACTCGGGATCTTCCTTGCATCATGTGAGACCTTTTCTAGTGGTATACAGATGCGGACTCTGTAATTTTGGCTTTTGGGCTCAGTAGTTGAGGCAGTTGGGCTTCGTTGTTCTGGGGCCTGTGGGATCTTAATTCCCCTACCAGGGATCGAACCCATGTTCCCTGCATTGCAAGGTGGATTCTTAACCACTGGACCACCAGGGAAATCTCAATATTCAGGATTTTTAACACGGCCTTCAAGACACAGAATAGTTTGTCTCCTCTCATCCATCTAGAAACAATAACAACAATAATAGCAACAAAACCCAAAACTCTTAATATTAATATATCTTTACTATATTGCCTGGAATAGTTCTTAGGGCTTTATATAATAGATTTAATACTTTTAGCAACCCTAGGCTGAATAACCTTTCTAAAGCTAGACAGCTATTTAAGTGGTGGAACAAGAACTTAAAGTCAGATGATAAGTCAGATGGTAAGTTAGCTAGGGCTCCAAGGCCCAAGCTCATAAGCATTACACTCTGATGAATTACCCAGTACCCTTACCCCAGACATACACATACCCTTCCTTTAAATCAAACTTTATCTTCCTAGGGTGCTCACATATGCTGTTCTCTTTCTGGAACATATTACTTTCCATTTTTTAGCTTTTAATTCCTAGGCATCTTTCAGATATCAGTTTGAAAGTCACTTTCTCAGAGAGAGGATCTTTAGCTGATACTCTTCAGTCTCAGTTGTGACAGTTCTGGTATTTTGTTGGAGACTCCCATTCCTTTTTTCTTTTTTGATTAGCACCTGCAAAACTTATGATACAATAAACTCCCATGATAAAGTAATAAGTAATTCTAAAAAATTCAAATCACAAACGTGATTTGAAATATGACATTATTGTGAGTTTAATAAAATGACCCGAGTCAGTCTGTGTGGATGAGGAAATGTGTGTGTGGAATTCAGAATAAGGTATCCAAATCAGTCTAAGGTCAGACTTAGGTGGTTTGGTGCCACCTGCTGGTATTTGTGTTCTCCAGTGACTGCTGTTGGAGAATATAGAGTGCAAGATGGGTGCCAACTCCCAGTTAAAATTTATCTGAATTCATGAAGTTTTACTTTATTATATTTATATTTATTGTTTAATCTTTTCACTCCATGCTTCATAAAGCCAGAGACCAAATCTGTTGTGTTTACTGGTATTGCTCAAAGCCAGGCACCAAGTGGGTTTTGAGTAACATATATTTGTTGATTGAGTGAATGAATCAGAAAACGTCATGAACCAGAACAGAATTTCAGAAATTTTGTATTTTATTTAGAAGCTGATAAGTAATGTAGTTTAAACTGGTAAGTAATGTAGTTTAATTAGGCTTCATAGATGTATATGGTTGAGAGAAATGAGCCTAGAAAGATAGAGTGGAACCAGATTTTGGTGGCCTTTGAATAAAATAGGAGCTGTGTGAAACATGATCTGAAGAAGATGAGAAGTGAAAAGAACATTTATTTTAAGTAACTAGAGCATACTAAAATAATAGAAATAGAAAGTATGGCTTCCAAAGTACTAAGTTGGGGGGTAGGTTAGGGAATAAATTAAATTTTTAACCAATCTAACAAAAAAGCAACAAGAGGGGGAGGAAAAAACTATGGAAATATAAATCATAAATCCAGACAGTAGAAATAGTCCAAAATATCAATTATATTAAAATTACCAATTGTGATCTTAACATAAGTCTGCTATTTTTAACATACACAAAACAAAATTAAATAAAAACAATGGAAAAACATGTTTATCAGAGAAATACTAACCAAATAAAGCTAATGTACTATAATAGAATTCAGAGTACAAATTAATTGGGCCAAAGGCTCTCAAACTGCTAAGAGGAACAGTCCAGAAAATATAATCATCATAAACTTATATGCATCTAACAACATAGCCTTGTAATATCATTTAAAGTAAAAACGTTTGGGAATTCCCTGGTGGTCCAGTGGTTAGGACTCCTTGCTTCCATTGCAGGAAGATCTACTAAGATAACACAAGCTGTGCAAGCTACCACCAAAAAATAAAGTAAAAACTTAAAGAATTACAAGGCTGAGTTGATGTGTCTACAAAACTGGGACTTTAAAAACACCTCTGTCAAAATTGACAAATTAAGCAGACACAAAATTTAAAATGACATCAAAGAACTGAACCACAGGATTAACAAATTTGATAAACTAGAGATATATAGAACATTGTACCTAACTAAATAAAGTACAACCTTGTATATTTTTTTCCAGTTATATTCAGGTCAGTTTTTAACTGTTATAGCATAGTCTCAACAGTGACTGTCATAGCAGAATCTCAACAATGTCTGAAAACATCAGTATCATTCAAAACACACTATTTCAAACTTCCCTGGTAGTCCAGTGTTAAGAATCCACCTGCCAGTGCAGGGCACATGGGTTCAATCCCTGGTCCAGGAAGATCCCTCAAGCAGCAGAGCAACTAAGCCTGTGCACCACAACTACTGAGCAACTTAACAACAACAACAGGTAGATTTTAAAATTGCTTAGAAGGTTCATCAGGGTTGCTGTGTATACCAGAGCAATGAGACAAAAAAAAGATCCCATTCACATGGTTTTAAAAATTTAATTAGGTACAGGTATATGCAATACCTGTATGAAAATAAGAACTTTACTTTATGGAATGACATAACTAAATGAAGAGATACACAACTTCCTTAAGAAACAATAGAAAAACAGACCAAACCGATTTTATTGGTTCCTTTAATCTTTAACCCATAAACACATGGAAAACTGGACATGGTAAAGCTGTTAATTTTTCCCCTATTAATGTATAAATTCAGTACAAGTCCAGTCAAAATTCTAAGAGGACCTGTTTTTGGTGGAATTGACAAACTGTTAGATAGAGATCCAAAAGTAGTCTATACTGCAAAAAACAAAATATGTGGTACTTACCCTCCTATTCATAAAATTTTTGAATGTGATATTGGCCCACAGATGAGTAGTTGGGTAGAATAGAAGATTAGAGAGCCCAGAAACACAGTAAGCATACATTTATGCCTGGTATATAATAGGCTGGGTTTACAGAAAGGAAGAATTATTCAATAAATTATATTAGGACAGCTAGCTTTTTATAGAAAAGTAAAATATTAGTAGATCCGTGTTTCATACTTTTATTTATTTTTTAATTTGTTTATTCCTCTTTACCCCTTTTATTTATGTAAAAATCCAATTTTCCTCCCTCATAGCCATCAAATTTAATTGGATTAATGGGTTTTTTTAGTGTATTAACTGTATATATGGACATGAGTTTGAGTAAACTCAGGGAGCTAGTGATGGACAGAGAACCCTGGTGTGCTGTAGTCCATGGGGTTGCAAAGAGTCGGACATGACTTAGTGACTGAACAACAACTGTATATATATAAGGTTGTATAAACTTAAAGTTTATAGAAATGGTATTATGTATCTTAGCCTGTTTTTTAGTAAGTCTGTTTTTACTATTCTTAATACCCATTCATGTTGCTTTGTATGTATCCAATCTGTTGTTTCTAACTGCTGCACAGTTCTCCCTGATAGACATCTGCCACATTTTATTCTCCTGTTTGTGGTTGTCTGTGGATCAACTGGGGAGCTTAATGACCTAGGATGGTCTCAGCTGGGACAACTCAGCCCTCTTCTCTCTAATCTCCAGTCATCTTCTTTTTTATTTCTTAAGATATTGATCAAGCAACTCTAATATGCTAGAGAGTAGTTATATTAATTGGCATTTCTTGGTGGTTTTTTTTTTTTTGGTAATGGATTTTCTTTTAAATTTTTTTTTAATTAGAAAAAATTTTAAATGAGGTATAGTTAACTTATACATTGTATGTATCAGGTGTACAATAGTGATTCATAATTATTATAGGTATTATAAAATATTGGCTATGTTTCCTGTGCTTTATAACAGCTTATTTATTTTGTACATAGTAGTTTGTACCTCTTAGTTCCTTACTCCTATTTTGCCCCTCCCCCTCTCCATTCTCCACTGGCATGTTTTCTGTATCTTTGAGTCTGTTTCTTTTTGTTATAATAACTAGTTTATTTTGCATTTCTTATATAAGTGATATACAGTATTTGTCTTTCTCTGACTTATTTCACCAAGCATAATAACATTACAAGTCCATCCATGTTGTTGCAAATGGCAAAATTTCATTCCTTTTTTGTGGCTGAGTAGTATTCCTGTATATATATTTGTGTGTGTGTGTCTCTGTGTGTGTCTGTCTGTCTCCATAAACACACCACGTCTTCTTTATCCATTCATAGGTTGATTGATACTTTGACTGCTTTGTATCTTCACTGTTGTAAATAGTGCTGCTGTGAACACTGGGGAGCATGTATCTTTTTGAATTAATGTTTTTGTCTTTGAATATATACCCAGGAGTGAAATTGCTGGATCATATAGTAGTTCTAGTTTTAATTTTTTGAGGAACCTCCATAGTGCTTTCCACAGTGGCTGTACCAATTTACATTCTCATTCGCATTCCTGTTTTCTTCCAAAATCTTGAGAGTGTATCTGAAGTTTCAACCTGAAGTTTAGTGTTTGTTGTAGGTTTTAGTATATAATATATACCAGGTTAAGGAATTTCCATGTAGGACATTGGTTTTGCTTTTGTGTTAGTTATTCATGGAATCCTATCAGGTGCTTATTCAGCATTCTTTGATAAGTTATGATTTTTCTTCATTAATATGATCAGTTAATTGAAGAATTCTTAGGCATTGAACTCCCCTTGCATTTGAGGATTCATTATCTTGCTCTTGTTTTACTGTTAGTTAAGGGCCTTTCATAAGTAGTATGGAACTATAATTTCTTGTATTATCTTTATCTAATTTTGGAATCAAGATCACACTAGGGTCATAAAATAATCTAGGTTGCTTTCACTTTTTTTATTTTTCTGCTATAAGATAAGAATTAATTTAAATTTTGCTGGAATTTTCTTAAAAGGACATTTAAGCCTGTAATTTTTTTTTTGTTTTTGTAAAGGAGGTTTAAGACTACATTTTCTTTGCTGCTTAGTATTCTATTCAATTTTTTTCCTTATACACCTTACACAGTTTCTTTATACAGTTCATCCAAATTTCAACTTTGTTAGTGTGTAATTACTGTTCATAATCCTGATTTATTATTTTTGTATGTATTATATCTGTGGTTATTTGTACCTTCTTTTCTTGGTAACTCTTGCAGAGGTCTATCTGTTTTATTAACCTTTCCAAAACCAATTTTTGATTTTGTGAATCTTTTGTATTTTTAAAAATTATTGCTCTCTATTTCATTTTTCCTGCTTATTATTTTCTTTCTTATTTTTTCCATCTTTATTACTGAATGTTTAGCTTATTTATTTTTATTTTTAATAATTTATTTATTTATTTGAATGAATCAGTTAAAAAATTTTTTTATATGATATTATACGTGTTTTAATTCCATTCTCCCAAATCACCTCCCCTCTCCCTCTCCCACAGAGTCCAAAAGACTGTTCTATACATCTGTGTCTCTTTTGCTGTCTTGCATACAGGGTTGTCGTTACCATCTTTCTAAATTCCATATATATGCGTTAGTATACTGCTTATTTATTTTTAAACCTTTTCATGTCCTGGTTAAGTACTGTTTTAGCTGTGTTGCATATAGTTTCACATATTGTATTTTTATTGTAATTAATTTCTAATATTTCTTAACTAGTTTATGATTTCCCTTTTATTCTATGGGCTATTTAAAATACACTGTAAGTGATAGCACACATTAGTTTGACTATATCAAAACTTAAAATTTCTGTAGGACAGAGGATACCATAGACCAACTAAAGTAAAGTCAAACAGCAGGCTGGCAGAAGATATTTGGAACACTTATCTGAATTATTATTATCTAGTATACACTACGGAGAAGGCAATGGCACCCCACTCCAGTACTCTTGCCTGGAAAATCCCATAGACGGAGGAGCCTGGAAGGCTTCAGTCCATGGGGTCGCTCAGGGTCCGGCACGACTGAGTGACTTCACTTTCACTTTTCACTTTTCATGCATTGGAGAAGGAAACGGCAACCCACTCCAGTATTCTTGCCTGGAGAATCCCAGGGACGGTGGAGCCTGGTGGGCTGCCGTCTATGGGGTCGCACAGAGTCGGACACGACTGAAGTGACTCAGCAAAGCAGTATACACTAGATAATTAGTGTTGTTACACTAGATGTTAACATTCTACACATAAGTAAGACAGAAAGTGTCATAGAAAGATGACAAAGGATATGAATGGAAAATTCATAGGAGAAACGTTAATGGGCAGTAAATATGAAAAAAATGTTTATTCTCAGTACTTATTAGATATATGCAAATTAATACAGCATTGAAAATTTTCCCACCATCCAGCAGATGGCAAACATTTTAAAAGTCTGATTATATTTTATATTGACAAGAATGGAAGAAAAATGGAAACTCTGACACATTACTAGGAGTATTTTAGACTTAAACTGCTACTTTGGAAAGAGTAACAAATAAATTAAAAATGCACTTATTCTTTGACCTAAAAATTCTCTCTGCAGGTATGTACTATGGAGAGACTGTAGCATGCGTGCTTAAGAAAACATAGATAAGATTCTTTTTTTGCAACATTGTTTATAAAAGTAAAAAATGGAAACAACTTTATTTGCCTATCAGTAGATAATTTTTTAACAAAATGGGGTATTTTTATGCCCTGGGATAATTTGAAGTATGTAAAAAGCATAGCTATATCTACTTATAATAACATGGATAGAATGTAAATCTTGAATGAAAAAAGCAAATTTTAGAATGGCATATGTAGTATAATGTCATTTATGTACACAAAGCGTGTAAAATAATACTGTATGTCATTCTGGGATATATGCACACACATGTGAACATGTAAAAGTATACAAAATAGGCTGGAAGAATATACACAAACTCATGATAGTGGTTTCTTTGGAGAGATAGAATGCTGAATGAAGACTGGGGATAGTTCTCAAAGGTGTTATTATCTTCATTTGTAATGTACTGTTTCTTAGGGAGAAACAACACTTTCAAGTATAAATAACAAAATGATAATAGTTGTTTGTTTTGGATGGTGGGGGCATGAACTGTCTGTTTATATATATATATATATATATATATTTTTTTTTTTTTTTTTGGTAATTTCACATACATTTTAAAATTTCCTTAAAAATTATATGACTTTCTTTTCTAAATTTTTTTATATTGCTTTACAATATTGTGTCAGCTTCTGCCACACACCAGCTTGAATCAGCCACAGGAATACACATATCCCCTCCCTCTTGAACCCCTCTCCCATCTCCTTCCCCACCCTACCCCTCTAGGTTGCCCAGAGCACTGGCTGAGCTCCCTGTGTCACACGGCAAATGCTCACTTGCTCTCTGTTTTACATATGGTAGTGTGTATGTTTCCTTGCTGTTTTCTCAATGCATCCTACCCTCACATTCCCTCACTGTGTGCGCAAGTCTGTTCTCTATGTCTGTGTCTTCCATATGGATGCGTTAACATATGGTATTGTCTCTCTGACTCACTTCACTCTAATAGACTCTAGGTCCATCCACCTCATTAGGATGGACTCAAATGTGTTCTTTTTTTATAGCTAAATAATATTTCATTGTATATATGTACTGCAATTTCTGTATCCATTCATCTGTCGATGGACCTCTAGGTTGCTTAAGAGATGACTTTTTAAACTAGGAACACAGATGACTCAAGATTTCTAGCCTGGGATGATGCAATGTTATTGATAGAGGAAACAAAGGAGATTTGTAGGTAAAAGACCTTTAGATACCACTGGGTTATCCAAATAAAGACATTTACCATACAACTGGAGATTAGAACTTAGACCTAAAAAAAAAAAAAAAAAAATAAAGCCTAGAGATGCTCATTTTTGAGTTAGTTCAGAAATAATATTGAAAGTCTTGTTGGTGCATGGATATTAACTGTCATTCTTCAGAGAGTGGAGAATGAAGAGAGAAGTTGGCTAAGGTTTATGCTTTGGAAGAACAGTCACATTTGAGGGTTGCGCAGATGTAGGCTAAGTCAACTGAAGAAAATAGGGAAAAAAACACGATCAGACAGTCTATTATTGTGAAAGTCATATGAAGGGAAGAAGATTAATAATGGATAGTCAAAAATGTCATTTGTTTGAAGAGGTAGAGTCAGGTGAAAACTAAGAAGAGGTCCTTGGGCTTGCTTGGCAGTTAAAAGCTTGAAGGGACTTTTGAAGAACTTTTCAGTGGGTAGGTGCAGAAGATACATTGTAATAGTAGAAGAAATTAGTTAATTTGAATATTCCTTTTAGAATCAAAATAGAATTTGACTTACAGTTGCAGTATATTTTAGTTAAGAACTCCACTGTAAATATTCTCATAAATATGCCAAACAAGAATCCTGCATAGCCCTTGTACTTTTACAGGAATTTAAAACAATTTCTAGAGTATTTAAGATACATTCCCTAATGATAATAAAGAACTCAAGTCCTTGAAATCAGTTGTTATAAATGTTATTTAAAATAGATCATTAACCATTTTAACTCACGTTGTATGGTATCATACACATAAGGGTACTTAATAAATGCTTTTGGAAGACAGTTATTTGTCCAACATCCATTAGAAAAGACCAGCTACAAGAATCAGTTGATGTGCTGTTCTAGGAGTGGCTGCTAAGGATTAGAAAGTTTTTTGCTTAGTATAAACTGTAAAGTGAAGAATCAGCAGGCTCAAAGAGAGTTTGGCCCAGGGATAGCTTAAGTAAAATGCAGAAAACATGAATAAAATTAAGCTAGATTATCAGTTTCAAAAATGGTACATGCTGGATCCTTACTCATCATAGGTTTTTATGATCCATAAATGCATATGTGGAGAAAATTTTATGATAAAATAATTTTTGGGAATCATAGACCTTCTTGAGAATCTGAATAGTCATAGTTCTTTTCTTCAGAAAAAAATGCTATTTTTTGCTAACAAAATATTTTGCTAACAATTTTTCCTTTATGAACCCCCTATCAAAAATTCATACCTTATGAAGGATTTTATACATGTAAATATAGAATATACTCATTACTACTATAATTTCATGTATAGGCAATTTTGTATATCACACTTGTCTAAGAATTTCACCTTTGGTAGAGGTTCTGTGTGAATTGAGAAGGCGTAATTTTTTTTCTTTTGTTACCTAATTCAATGCTACCAGTAGTATAGGTGCCTACAACAGAAAGTGTTGTACAGAGTGCCTACAATACTTACTTGCTCAAAGTAAGTGCTGGTTAGTTATTTGTTGAATAAATGAATGGATATGTGGGTTCAAACATCTTCATTTTAATAATATTTTATAAAACCTAACTATAATATTAAATAAAATGTATCAGTATAATAAATAACTAAAAATAGAGGATTAACCACAGTAGTTTAAAAATATTTGAAATAGTCTATCTTTTCTGTTTGTAAATTTACAGGCTTGCACACCTGTATGTATTTGTCTCCCAGTATTGATGAACTGAGCTTTACTTAAAGGTCCTAAATCTCTTGATTCCAGCTTGTTGTCCTGATAGATATATTTATCTTAAACCTTAGTTTTCATGACTCTTTTTTTCCCTGCTAAACATGCCCAACACACCATACCCCAGCTTTGAGTTTCATTGTTAGTTTGGCTGTATCAGAAAAACTTAGACTGACCCCCTTTTATTCTTCTCCCACCATTCACTGCTCAAAATTTTTTTTTAATTTTTTCTTAATTTCTCAGGAATACTCTTAACCATTGCGCTAGCGTTCACATTAAAAAGTAAAACATCAACACTTTATAATTTATAAAATGGTAAAATGGGTTAAACTTTTCATCCATGTTGTAACTTCTAAGTTTTATAGAATATTGTTTTGTAGAATTTTTAACCTTGAAATCATAAGCTACCATGTGATTTTGGTTAAATTATTTAACTTCTTGGGGGTTTAGTTTCCTGATGTGTAAAATAGGGCATTGGATAAAGCTGGTGATTCTCAAATAACCCTACCATTGGTGGTTACCGAGTTACTATCGCTAAAATAGGAAGTTTTTATCCTTCTCCAAAATTACAGGATGTTAAAATTTTGTATATGACATTAAATGGATAAAATTTCTCCTTCATTTGATTCCTACCTGTAATTTTTTTAAAGCTTGTTGCCCTTGGTACTTGTATCTAATAGAGCACACAGTTACATATTTGGTTTTAAAGTGTAATATATTTGATTCATGGAAGTCAGGAAAAGAGATCATGATGTTCAGTTCAGGTCCTTAATTTTTTTCAAAATCTCTAGGTGATGTGGTCTCTAGGCACCTTTTCAACCATAAGATTTTATGATTCTCTTTTCTAGATAAAAGATACAAAGGAAATAACCAGAATAAGCTAAAAACATTAAAATCGGTATGGTGTAAGACACAATTGTATGTTTACATACCTCTAAAGAATTTTTACATCCTGGTTATTCCAGGACCATAAAATCATTCAAATACCCAAGGATATGTAATTATTTTTGGTTCTATTAGACCTGGATTCCTAGGTAGCTCAGTGGTTAAAAAAAAAAATCCACTTGCCAGTGTGGGAGCTTCAGGGGATGTGGGTTTGATCCCTCCGTGAGGAAGATCCCCTGGAGGAGGACATGGCAACCTACTCCAGTATTCTTGCTGGGAAAATTCTATGGGCAGATTAGCCTGGTGGGCTACAGTTCATGGCATCACAAATAGTCGGACACGACTGAGTACACATGCATTCATTCGTTCATTCATTCATAGTAGACTTTAATGGTAATGATTATATTTTGATGACTTACTTATTTTTAAAATGGAGAGGCTGGAGGAGGAAAGAATTGATACTCAGACTATACAGACAGACATGGAAAGAACTGCTCAGGACTCTGTAGTTGAAAGTTACAGGTCATTTTTAAACTTTTTCCTTCTTTCTTTAAGCTGTAAAATGTGACGAGTTGGGAGTTTAAACTGCTCCTTTTTTGTGTTATCTTTTGCTGATTAACAAATCATCCCAAATTTAGCAGTTTAAAACAATAAACATTATATTGTTTAGTTTTTGAGATTAAGGATTGGAGATTGACTTACCTGCATGGTTTCTAACTCAGGGTCTTTCATGAGGATGGAATCATCTGAGGGCTTGATTAAGGCTGGAGGGTTTGTGTCCTAGAGAGTTCAATCACAGGACCGTTGGCAGGATGCCATTGTTCCTTGTCTAATAGGCCTCTCCACAGAGATGCTTCCTCAGATTGACCCAATAGCAAGAGATCAAGCACTTTCTGAAGTCACATACGATCACTTCAACTCTGTTGTTTGTTAGAAGTGAGCCATTAAGTTCAGCCTACACTCAAAGGGAGAGATGGAAATTATATTCTACCTCTTGAAGGAAGGAATATTAAGGAATTTTCAGAAAAGTAGGTACTAAATGCATCATAACGGATAAACAAGCCTTGTTACTTTGGAGCTTGGGGAAGTGTTTGCCGTTTGGGGACACCCAAAACGGGAGTATCATGGTGGAGAGGTCTGACAGAATGTGGTCCACTGGAGAAGGGAATGGCAAACTTCATTCAGTATTCTTGCCTTGAGAACCCCATGAACAGTATGAAAAGGCAAAATGATAGGATACTGAAAGGGGAACTCCCCAGGTCAGTAGGTGCCCAATATGCTATTGGAGATCAGTGGAGAAAAAACTCCAAAAAGAATGAAGGGATGGAGCCAAAGCAAAAACAATACCCAGTTGTAGATGTGACTGGTGATAGAAGCAAGGTCTGATGTTGTAAAGAGCAATATTGCATAGGAACCTGGAATGTCAGGTCCATGAATCAAGGCAAATTGGAAGTGGTCAAACAGGAGATGGCAAGAGTGAACGTCGAAATTCTAGGAATCGGCAAACTAAAATGGACTGGAAAGGGTGAATTTAACTCAGATGACCATTATATCTACCACTGTGGGCAAGAATCCCTTAGAAGAAATGGTGTAGCCATCATGGTCAACAAGAGTCTGAAATGCAGTACTTGGATGCAATCTCAAAAACAACAGAATGATCTCTTGTTCGTTTCCAAGGCAAACCATTCAATATCACAATAATCCAAGCCTATGCCCCAACCAGTAACACTGAAGAAGCTGAAGTTGAACGGTTCTATGAAGACCTACAAGACTTTTTAGTACTAACACCCAAAAAAGATGTCCTTTTCATTGTAGGGGACTGGAATGCAGAAGTAGGAAGTCAAGAAATACCTGGAGTAACAGGCAAATTTGGCCTTGGAGTACGGAATGAAGCAGGACAAAGGCTAATAGAGTTTTGCCAAGAGAACGCACTGGTCATAGCAAACACTCTCTTCCAACAACACAAGAGAAGACTCCACACATGGACATCACCAGATGATCAACACTGAAATCAGACTGATTATATTCTTTGCAGCCAAAGATGGAGAAGCTCTATACAGTCAGCAAAAACAAGACCAGGAGCTGACTGTGGCTCAGACCATGAACTCCTTATTGCCAAATTCAGACTTAAATTGAAGAAAGTGGGCAAAACCACTAGACCATTCAGGTATGACCTAAATCAAGTCCCTTATGATTATACAGTGGAAGTGAGAAATAGATTTAAGGGACTAGATCTGATAGACAGAGTACCTGATGAACTATGGATGGAGGTTTGTGACATTGTACAGGAGACAGGGATCAAGACCATCCCCATGAAAAAGAAATGCAGAAAAGCAAAATGACTGTCTGCGGAGGCCTTACAAATAGCTGTGAATAGAAGAGAAGCGAAAAGCAGTGGAGAAAAGAAAGATATAAGCTTCTGAATGCAGAGTTCCGAAGAATAGCAAGGAGAGATAAGAAAGCCTTCCTCAGCAATCAATGCAAAGAAATAGAGGGAAACAACAGAATGGGAAAGACTAGAGATGTCTTCAAAAAAATTAGAGATACCAAGGGAACATTTCATGCAAAGATGGGCTCGATAAAGGACAGAAATGGTATGGACCTAACAGAAGCAGAAGATATTAAGAAGAGGTGGCAAGAATACACAGAAGAACTGTACAAAAAAAAAGCTTCACGACCCAGATAATCACGATGGTGTGATCACTGACCTAGAGCCAGACATCCTGGAATGTGAAGTCAAGTGGGCCTTAGGAAGCATCACTACAAACAAAGCTAGTGAAGGTGATGGAATTCCAGTTGAACTATTTCAAATCCTGAAAGATTTGAGTGCCACACTCAATATGCCAGCAAATTTGGAAAACTCAGCAGTGGCCACAGGACTGGAAACGATCAGTTTTCATTCCAATCCCTAAGAAAGGCAATGCCAAAGAATGTTCAGACTACTGCACAATTGCACTCATCTCACATGCTAGTAAAGTACTGCTCAAAATTCTCCAAGCCAGGCTTCAGCAATACGTGAGCCGTGGACTTCCAGATGTTCAAGCTGGTTTTAGAAAAGGCAGAGGAACCAGAGATCAAATTGCCAACATCCACTGGATCATTGGAAAAGAAAGAGAGTTCCAGAAAAACATCTATTTCTGCTTTATTGACTATGCCAAAGCCTTTGACTGTGTGGATCACAATATACTGTGGAAAATTCTGAAAGAGATGGAAATACCAGACACCTGACCTGCCTTCTGAGAAATTTGTATGCAGGTCAGGAAGCAAGTTAGAACAGGACATGGAACAACAGACTGGTTCCAAATAGGCAAAGGAGTACGTCAAGGCTGTATATTGTCACCCTGCTTATTTAACTTCTATGCAGAGTACATCTTGAGAAAAGCTGGGCTGGAAGAAGCACAAGCTGGAATCAAGATTGCCAGGAGAAATATCAATAACCTCAGATATGCAGATGACACCACCCTTATGGCAGAATGTGAAGAGGAACTAAAAAGCCTCTTGATGAAAGTGAAAGAGGAGAGTGAAAAAGTTGGCTTAAAGCTCAACATTCAGAAAATGAAGATCATGGCATCTGGTCCCATCACTTCATGGGAAATAGATGGAGAAACAGTGGAAACAGTATCAGACTTTACTTTTTTGGGCTCCAAAATCACTGCAGATGGTGCTTGCAGCCATGAAATTAAAAGACACTCCTTGGAATAAAAGTTATGACCAACCTAGATAGCATATTGAAAAGCAGAGATATTACCTTGCCAAAAGGTCCATCTAGTCAAGGCTATGGTTTTTCCAGTAGTCATGTATGGATGTGAGAGTTGGACTGTGAAGAAAGCTGAGCGCTGAAGAATTGATGCTTTTGAACTGTGATGTTGGAGAAGACTCTTGAGAGTCCCTTGGATTGCAAGGAGATCCAACCAGTCCATCCTAAAGGGGATCAGTCCTGGGTATTCATTGGAAGGACTGATGCTGAAGCTGAAACTCCAGTACTTTGTCCACCTGATGGGAAGAGCTGACTCATTGGAAAAGACTCTGATGCTGGGAGGGATTGTGGGCAGGAGGAGAACGGGACGACAGAGGATGAGATGGCTGGATGGCATCACCGACTCAATGGACGTGAGTTTGAGTGAACTCCGGGAGTTGGTGATGGACAGGGAGGCCTGGCGTGCTGTGATTCATGGGTTGCAGAGTCAGACACGACTGAGCGACTGAACTGAACTGAACTGAAGTGTTTGAGAGTAAGGGCTCTGGAGTTAGAGTTCTTGGGTTCAAATCCTGGCTCTGCTCTCTTGAACACCATGACCTTGCTTAACATTCTTCATCTATAAAATGAGCAGAGTGTTAATATCTGTTACAGAAATGTAAAGCAGAATAGGTGAAAAAACTTAAGGTAAAGCTCTTACCCTGGTGGCTTTGATTTCAGTAAAAGTTATTATTTACCTTTTTTCCCTACTAGATCATAGGAATACTTTGATATAAAGGATGTCATTCTGCAGTGTTATGAGCAGGATATGAATTTGCTATAAAGTTTCTATCATGCTAACCTAACCTTACTCAATTTTTAAAATTCTGCTTATGAATACCTGCTTAATCTTAAATCTTCAGAAATGCAGACGTATGTATGTGAATGTGTATATATACACACATATATGCATTATATACACATATTTTCACAGTCTACATGGCTTGAGTGATATTGTATGGAAGAAATGCATTATATTTTAGTCCTGCCACATTTATATTTTAACATTTTACGATGTTGTTAAAAATTCTTTGAACATGTTTTTAATAAAACAGTTCATTGAATTTCTTGATTATTTCCTCAAGCTAGGCCCTGGAAATGAAATTCCTAGATCAGTATATATTTACCTCTTTAAGACTCTTGATATCTGACACTCATTGCTTTTTTGAAAGTATGTACCAGTTTATATTTCCAGCAGCTATAATTTCTAAAATAGTAATGTGGATTTTAACTTTTCATCCATTTTGTAACTTGGTCTCACCTTGCTTGTTATTCCTATTATATTGGTGTTTTTTGAAAGCCTAGTTATAGGACCAAAATGGAATTGCATTAAACTCTAGGGAATTATGTTTCTATAAGAGCTTTACATATATAGGAATATTTTCTAGCCTTTCTACATAATTTGTATTAATATTTCATAAATATTATATATGTGTATATATTAACTGAAGTATTATGCAGAAATAGACACAGTGTCTGTTCCCTTGGAAGTTAAAATATAAGGCAGATATGGGTCTGTATAATTAAGATTCTGTTGTTTAGTAGCTGAGTCATGTCTGACTCTTTTATGACCCCATAGACTGTAGCCCACCAGGCCCCTCTGTCCATGGGATTTCCCAGGCAAGAATACTCTCCCAGGGATCTTCCCTACCTAGGGATCAAACCCACATCTCCTGCATTGGCAGGCAGATAAGTACTGAGCCACTAGGGAATCCCCTTAATTAAGATATATTCGGAGTAAAATAACACAGACACACACTGTTATCTTCCTTAAAAGATATACCTCAAGAAGCAAATAGTAAGATGAAAGTTATGTATGATGCTTCACCTCAAGAAGCAAATAGTAAGATGAAAGTTATGTATGATGCTTCAAAGTGACTCCCACAGTGAGAAGATAATTTGTTTCCTTTTGAGCCAAGTCAGATTGTTGCCTCTAGAAAAAATAAACCTTTAGTTTTCCTCACTCTCTTCCTTTCAAAACATATTAATATCTGTTGACTGATAAGAGTGGAAATTCGGGTTTGTTACCAATTTCAGTGTTCTGTCTAAAGCTAGAAATTAGCTCCTTCATATTCCTTATCATCCTCTCATCTGGAAACTCTCAGTTTATGATACTGCCTGTAGATTGATGGTCCTTATTTTAAATTAACTAGAAATTAAAAAAAATAAAAGTGACCAGTCATACAGTTTTTTTGTCCAATAGGTGGCAAGTTTACCTAACTACAGGGAAGAAATCCCTGTTTGGTTTAAGGGAAGGTTGTACTTTGGAAATGGCAGATAGGTTCTTTTTGCGGAGGCTGGGGATTATGGTGGTAGGATTAGGGGAAAGGTCCAAGGGAATCAATGAATATTTAGAAGAAAAGAAAAAAGTCATGGACTGTGTAATCTACTCTGAAGTTGCACTGACATGTTGGGCAAATATTTGTAAAATGACATTGTATTAATACTACCACTGGAAAAAGTTTTTTGTATAGTTATCAGCATAGTTCATTAAATCTAGATCATAAGAATTACACCTTATTAAAAATAAGTAACAAAATTTTATTTTGTTTATTCAGCAAATACTTTTTGAACACTTATTCCGGAGGGAGGCACTGTTTTATGTTTTGTGTAGAAACTATACGGCAACATTTTTTTATTTAATATTATGAAACTCTGAAACCAAGGAAGCATTTTGTGTGTGTGTATGTTTAATGAAGCTTCATCTAAGTCATTTTATAGGCTTGATTTCTTGTGTTTAAGTTTGTAGTCACTAAGTGGCAATTTAGCTCCTGCTTCTACTATATTTTAATATGTAGGTTATTTATAATAAGGTTAGTTTGATCAAAAAGATCTTTAAAAGCAGACGATGTGAAGTACGTTTGCTTCAGAATGAACGAAATATAAGAGGGTACATAAACTTCATGACTAGCAAACTGGGGGAGGATAATCTAATCTCTCAGAGGTTGGCATGTTCTGTTTGTTAATAAACAGTTATCTAGAGTGCTAACACTTCTGCAGAGGTGAAAGGACAAAGTCGGTCCCTGAGAGTAACTGGATGCTCCTTACTTTGTTCAAGGAAAGCTTTTATAATGTTTTCCGGGTATGACTTTTTTTAGTTGGTATTCCTGTTTTAAAGTGCAGCCTTTCAAGTGAACGGGTTACATGTAGCATAAGCTTTGACACGGCCAAACAAGTTAAACAGCTACCTTTATTTACAGCTGCAGGACTAGGATAAGATCTTTTCCAGAAAGAAAATTTGATTAATGACTCTTTTCTAGAGTGGGGACAACTGCAGACTTTTCTTTCGCAGAGCGTGAAATGTGCCTCTTCCTGCCGAGGGGCCTCGTCCTAGCCGCGGCTCGCGGGGCGACTTCCAGCCTCAGGTGTCCCCTTAGGCTGCGGGCCGCGGCCGCTCTCCGGGGCGGGCGTCCGGGACTTCCTGTCTGGGCGCGGGGCGGAAGGATCGCGTTGCCAGCCGAGGCGGCCACCGCCGCCGCCGCCGCCCCTGCCGTTAGGTGGTGGGGTTTCTCAGCCCGGCGGCGGGAGGCGGGCCGGCCTCGGCTTCCTGTCGGAGGACGCGCAAGGATCCGGGCGTCTGAGTGTGCGAGTGCGTGAGTGTGTGTCGGCCACACGGCGTGTGTCTCCGGCCGCGGGTTCCGCCTCCTCCCCTGCCGCCGCTGCTCACGGTGTAAGTCAATGTGAAGCAGCAGCTCCAGCCCCGGGATAAACATGGCGACGTCTCTGCATGAGGGACCCACGAACCAGCTGGATCTGCTCATCCGGGCTGGTAAGGACAGGGGAACTTTCCTCCGGTGCATCAGTGTAGCAGGAGAGGGGGTGCACAGGAGGCGGGGTGGCTCCCCTGTAGCGGTCAGTGCAGGGGGGACCATGTCCATCAGTCACTGGGGCGGCCGGGGGAAAGGGGGGTAGTGAATGAAGTAATGGAGGCGACGAATCAGGAAGTGATCACCTTGGAGAGTAACCTGCCTCGAATCCGGCGCTGTCGCTTCAGGGTGGGTTTGTGGAGCAGCGGCGGCAGCTGCCGGGCGGAGCGCTGGCAGCGGGTGCCGGGGAACGGAACCGCAGTTAAGTTGGGGACTCGGGGGCGGACGAGTTGTGCGCTTCACCCCAGTTGCTGAGGAACCAGGAAGTGAGTGAGGCTGTTGTCTCCCGGCAGCGCCTGCCACGCTGTCTGACCCGAGAGGCCGCTACTGCCTGCGGTCGGGGGCGGCCGGCTTCTCGGGTGGACGCTCGCCACTCCCGCCCCGTCCTTCTTTCAGACTTGGTCCACAAATCCTCGACTTCCGCATAGACGAGGCAGCCCCGGGCCATGTCCGGTAGATCGATACGCGCCAAAAAAAAAAAAAAAAAAACTGACTCTCGTCCTCACATCTCCACCTTGTGCGGTCTCAGGAGTAACGGTTCTGGAAAGGATCACTTAATAACGTGGAGCGGCCCGGGGTGGTGTTTCTCTCAAGGGCCCGCCTCCCTTTCCTCGTTTAGTGGGCGGCAGTGGAGAAGTAGGTTTATGCCCCTTCCCTCGTGGGTTGTTTTTTTTAGGGGGGGAGAATGGAAAAGACACGGAATGTATTTTGTACCCCTGCCCCGGAGCGTTGGGGCGTCAGAGAAGAACGTTTATTTTGGTAAACAGTGGGTGAAGGTGGGGCGGGCGGGAGGGAGTCTTGGCCCTAGGGAAGTCTCCGCAAGGAATTGCCCCCCTTACCCCTCCCCCCCAAGCCTCCCACCTTAGCGGAAGCGCCTCGGAGAGGACAGAACGGACGGGATTGACAGGCCTCTGGTTCCAATCTGCTCGCTGAGTTGTTCCAAATAAGAACGTTGGTTTCTGGGGGCGGGACTCCGGGCCCGCGCTGGGCCAATGAAGATTGGGCGGGAGTGAAGCTGACAATGTACGCATGGAATTGGAGGGAAGAGGAGTGTAAACACGGAAGTGGCCGCGGGGGTGGGGGATGTGCAGCGCCACTGCTGCAGCGGAAGGGCACGGACTTAAGTTACATAGAAAAAGCAGCTTTACTTAATAGCAGACAGCGCAGTGAGAGTCCTGAATAGGCGTAGCAGTGCTTGAGTACGATTTACTTACTGTAGTGAACATAAATGTTCCTTTCCCTGGGTTCTGTTTCATATCGCCATCGATGGGAATTGGAAGATGGGGAATAGTCATCGAAGAGCATTGCTGTGAAAGGTCTTACGTCTGTTTTCCATCCATTGTTTTTAGGCAGTGAAGTTAGTAGTTTAGTTGGGGAAACTGTTTCAGTTCGATTGGGAGAAATCATAAATGTGTATTTAACAGAACTTAATCTTTAAAATGTAACACTGCACAGTCCCAAAGAAAAATCACAGTGAGTAGTGATGAAAGCACATTTGACAGTTATTTTCTGATTAGAGCAAGATCTTAAATATTAGTGAAAAAGGGGCAGAGTACAATGAGAACTTGGTCCCTTTGTGTAAGTTCAGTCTATTAATACTGTATGAATTAAGGGATAGAATTTTTGGCTTTATATTATTGGTACTAACAATACTTTTGTTTAGGTCTGTCATGTTGAGCATGTACCTTTTCAGAAACGTTCCTAGTGGTTAGGAGAACTTTAGGATAGCCCATGCAGTAAGAATTTTTAAAAATACTGTGAAGATAAGAAATCTTAATTTTGCCAAGAGAAGATCCTTTTTATAAGCTTTTGGCATTATCAAAACCGAATGTGATCTGTAGGTATTTTGCTAGGAGTGGATATGTACAGATAGTCTACAGTTTTAAAAATACAAAAGTTTTATCTTCTTTTGATGAGATTTTTTTTTAAAGTGAAATGCTGTTTTCCAGTTCTGCTGCATTTCACAAGGATATACAAATCTTACAATTGAAGTTTGTGATAATAGTGTTCTGTGAAGAATACATTTTAATACAATTGTTTTCAAATATTTCCTCAGTCATGTTCATGTAATCTGAAATTCCTTTATAAACTCTGTTTTAGAAGGAAATTTGAGACAGGTTTGCTAGTTTATCCAAGGTTTATTCATTGAAAAAGTTGGGGAGGAAATGTGACCTGGAAAATGAAGAATCATGGATCTAAATTTTTATTGCTGCCAGTTTCCAGTGATGTTCGGAGAGTAATGTTTAAAGGGTTTGTATTTGTAAATGGACATAATGATACTTTTATTCCCTTGAGCGAAGTCATCAAATGTTAGAATTATTCCTCACAAAGGTTTACAGTCTAATTGAGGAGACAGGTGACAATCTATATAATACATAAATGTTAAATTTAATTAAAGTGATTGCTGTATGGGTTTATGATAAGTGTAGAATAGAATAACTGATAGTAAGGAAAACTTTTACAGGAGATAAGCTTTAAACTGAGTATTATTAGCATAACTGTTGTTTCTAAGTAGGTACAAAGTACTTAGAATTATCACTACTGTTATATGTTAAGATGTTAGAGGATATATTTTTGCTTTTATTTTCCTCCTTTAGAGACTTAACTGTCAACTTTAGCTATCAACTTCAGCTTTAGTTATCAGTGTTTATGTTGTCAGAGGTGTTTGAATGAAGAATGAAGTAAATATAAATACACTTGTTTATTAAAAATAACTTTCATTTTAACATACAAAATACTTCTTTGTGGTAGAGACTTGACATACTTTATTAAAAACTTTCACTGGCAACATGATATATGAGAAAGAGCCTTGACCCTGAGGTCAGGAGATAAGAATCTTCATCCTGCTGTCCCTAAACTGCTTTAAAGCTTCATTTTCTGTAAGAGAACAGGATTGACTAGGTGATTTCTACTAACTTTTAAAGCTCTAAAACTATAGGCAGCTCAGATATATTTAATGGAAAGTGAAGGTTCTCATTTTCTTGGATTTATTTACACCATGTGAGTGAATTTGTCTAAGGTCATTATGTAATGGCGAGGTTAACTTCTTTCACCAATCTTTGTAAGTGTCTGTATGTTGAATAAGACACAAGATATAGTTTATTTAATAATTTAGACCCATTTTTAGTCTGTAAGGAAAAATAAATATTCCTTAATATTTATGCAAAAGTATTGTGTACATGTGGTCTGTGTTTTTTGAAGACTTCAAGTTTAAAATATTCTCCCTTATTATCAAGTATATGCTTTCCTTGACTTTTTTTTTTTTCATCTTTTTTTGAGAAATTGAAAATTGGGAAAGTGGAGAATTAGAGAATTGAGAAATAGGGTAACCAAAAGTATTGTTCTGCTTTGAGTTATTGAAGGGAAGGGGGAAGGGGGAAATTTTTCTGGAAATGCAGCCTGAGTATTTTCCCGGACAGAACAAATCTGTCTACTTTGTCAAAATTAATCATGAAATTTGAACTTGAAAATCTAATTTATTATAAACAGGAATACCTAGTATCAACCTTGAAAAGATCATTAATTTGAAAAAAAAATTTAGCAAGCAGTGAAAAAATGAGGGCCTGTGTTGAAATAAAATTGGAAGAATGGCATTAATTTTTTAAAAATTTATTTGAAAATGTGTTTAAGAAATTACTCTTCAGAATTCATTGCAGCATTAGTACTAAAATTCATAAAAAATTGAGTTAAAGAGTAAGTTATCAATATGTAAATAGTCATTCCAGGTAGTTCACCATCAGTTTCGTTTAGGGACAAATTTAACTGGTGGAAAGGGGCAGGCAGGAGAGTGTTTCTGATTTTTGAAAAGTTAAAAAAACTTCATGTGCAAGTAAGTTGACAAAATACTATCGTACTTATGGAAATGGAATTATAATTTTTTGTCCACGCATTGATTTTATGTTTAGAAGCTAAAACTTACAGAAATAAGAGGATAGAATTTGGGTGTTCTTAATTATGTTTGATACTAAATTACACCTGTGGTTCTTAAAAACTGAAATTCCTGGGAGTCCCCCCAGACTCTTTAAGGGGAGTCTGTGGAATCAAGTTATTTTCATGATAACGCTAAGATATATGCCTTTTCACTTTTACGAATGTTCACGGGAGTTTTCTAGAGGCTACATGGCTGGATGTAACAGATCAAATGAAGAAGCAAATATGAGAGCCCCAGTGTTTTCTACTATGTATTAAAAAGATTTGCAGAAATGTGAACTACTTTTTAAATTTTTGCTTTTAAGAAAAAGTTACTTTTTATAAAAGTAAAAGTTTTTTTAGTTTTAATTTCAAATAGGATAAATATCTAAACATGAGACTTATATAAGCAAAAGTGTAAAAAGATTCTTTGACCAAAGATGTTTGCAAATAGCTGTACTATAGTTTAATTAGTCTACACTTTGAGTACCATAGCGACTAGCCTTATTTGGCGATTGAGTATTTGAAATGTGATGGATAAACCAAATTTTTAATTTTATTCAAACATAAAAACTAACAGTAGAAAACTTCTTGACCATGTAAATTTCTTTTACATGTTGAAAAGGCAATGGTTTTGAATATACTGGGTTAAATCAAAGGTACTAATTTCACTTTCCACTAACTTTTCTCAATGTGGCTGCTGGACATTTAAAAATTACATGTGGCTCTTGTTATCAGACAGCTCTACTTTAGAAAATTATTTTATTCTCTTTCCGTTCTTAACCTTATAATGAAGCTGTAGAAAGTCAAAGGGGCACAGGTAAAGATGGATACCTTTATCTTTCCTCCTTTTCAGTGTGTTCATTTGTGTTCTTTACTCATCTGTTACTGTTACAGTCCTGGGACTTCAGAGAATAAGCTGTGGTAAGTCAGGTGTGGTAGTTGAGTGATGGCCTTGTAAATACTAGTTTATGGTCTTGTAGGGGAATACCACTATCACCTAATGAAGTGTTTTCTAATTTTTCCTATGGCTGTCAAATTGCTGTTAATTTTTATTTTTGACTTTTAAAAACATTGTTATGAGCTAAGTCTATTGCCAGCATTCTCTTCTGCAAAGCTGAGAGGTATGTCTCTTGTCAGACTTAATTACCAAGTTTGGTATTTAGTAACAGCTGTTGAGTGAGTCTGGAATCATCCACCATACAAACACCAGTTGATTAGAAAGCTAGAAATGGAACAGGACTCTTACCAATAGTAAAGGAAGGCATAAGCAAATTTAATTTTGACACTGATCAAAATAGTTTTGAAATTTATTTGATACATTTAGTTTTTCAAGGAATGTTGACCAGCAACCTAACTACTAGTGGTAACTAGTTGATGATGTGCCTGTCAGATAACTTTTTGCTTCATTGCTTCTATTTTTAAAATGAGGTTTTTTTTAACTCCCATAAATTTAATACATAGGCCTAGAAAAACACCAGTAAATCAGGTTTTAAGTAAGAGATAATAATTCTCAGCTGTCACTTGTAAGTTTACTTACTTTGATGGCACAACACTTTTATTTACCTTAAGAATTGTGCAGAATTTTAGTTGTATTTGAATTATTATTTAGTTCTATTTGTATTGAATTCAAATTGTATTTGAATTACTGATAAGAATAAAATAGTATTGAAAAGTTTTCAATTATTACGGAAAGTTGAATAGGAAAAATATTTCTTAAATTTCTGTTACCAAAAACTACTTGTTGACTTATGTCAACAAAAGAAGAGTAAAAGGAGATAGTGTTGCCTTTCAACAAAATGGATTAAGTATTCGTGGAAACTGTCAAATTATTTTGCATCTTTGTTTTGAAATATTTTACTCCTGTTTATCTTTTCGATACTTTCTGAACTATTTGTATAAGCTTCATGAGGCCAGAGATCTTTCCACACTTGTATCTCAGGTTTGTAGCACAGGGTAGATCCTAAACAACCATTTATTGACTGTACATAGCAGAGTATAAGATCTGATCATTAGTTCATAGAGAATTGATGCATTTTTAATATTCTCATCCTAAATTTAAAGGATAAATGTGTTAATATTCTTCTTAAATTTGTATGTTTTCTCTTTGTTTTACTATGTACATGTACGATATTTTAGAGAAATAATATTTTGAACTTAGAAAGGGGAGGTTGAGGTTGGAAATAAGAGCTAGGAAATTTTAACTGACATAACTACCATGAAATCATGGTTTTGAAAATATACCTCAAGCTATGTAGGAATTCGGGGCAGCATAATATGTAACTGTTGGGAAATTTTGTTTATAACTTAAAACATTAAAATATCTGGTAAGATTCTATTGCTGTATTATTATCAAATACTCAGAGCTCTAACTTTAATATGGTAGAGTTTTAGGGTGTGTCTTAATACAATTACATAAGGAATTAGTTTACCCAGGGTAGTTTATTAATAGCACCTCAGACAACAGCTAAATTGCAACACAAGCAGACTTTAAAGAGAATGAAGTTCTTAGAATAAACTTTAAAACCCTGAAGCTGCTTCCCAAGGTTCTTTAGTGCACATGAGTATTGTAGGGAGGTAATTTGAAAAAAAAATACTTGA
The DNA here is from genome assembly GCF_019923935.1 of Bubalus bubalis. Classification (NCBI taxonomy): domain Eukaryota; kingdom Metazoa; phylum Chordata; class Mammalia; order Artiodactyla; family Bovidae; genus Bubalus; species Bubalus bubalis. The sequence goes on along the minus strand of NC_059173.1, from coordinate 53,800,414 downwards.
GAATGGTAATACATTTTGTACTTACTAATAGTAAGTTTCTTAAAGTTGAGCTAGAAGGACTGATTGAAGCCTCTGCTTCAGTGAAGCTGCAGATAAGAGTAAGCAGGGTCACCTAAAGATAGATTTACTTAGAGGTTTGGCTGCCTCTCTGGAACTGTTTAGCTTTGAGCAGATTTCCATAAATGGAAAGAGCAACTGGAGAGACTCGGTACCTTGGTTGAGAGTGTGGATGATGTGCAACAGGTGGTAAAGCAGTCACTGGATTTTTTATAAATGTTCTCCAAATGACTGGTGTTTAAGGCTGAGGCCTTAGCACTTGGTGAATTTTGAAACTAAGTGAAAAAATCTTTTTCAATTAAAAGTTTACTAGAAATAATTTTAAAAGATGCGTATCTTTAGTGTGTAGAACTTGTGAATATATAATGGTTTTACGAAATTTGTGTATTTCTTTTAGTCCTTGAGAGGACGTCTTGAGAAAGATCTATCAAATTAGAAACTGTTAAACATATTTGTGTTTCAGATCCTCTTACAAAGTAGATTTTCAGTATTTCAAATCAGGATGTGAAATTAATATATCATTAGGATAATGAGTTTGTGCTTGGATTGCTACTTTTCCTGTAAGGTCTGTCGGTTGTCCTTAACTTTAATAAATAAAAGAAATACTTACATACCTACTATATGAAGAATCTATGTTAGGAACTATAACAGATATAAAGGTGATTAAGACAGGCCTCCCTTGGACTTCCTTGGCAGTCAGTGGTTAAGGCTCCACGCTTCCACTGCAGGGGGCATGGGTTTGAACCCTGGTCTAGGAACTGAGATCCTTCATGCCATGCCATCTGGTTAAAAAAGTTGGGGGGGTGGGGTGGAGCTAGCCCTCCCTGATCTCATGGAGCTTATAATCACATAGAAATGATAAGAAATTATCACCATTTATTAAATTCTTAAGGAAATCACTGCATCTAATTCTCAAAACTATATGAGGTAAGTAATATTACTATTTAGTGAAAGAGGAAACTGGGCCATACAAGGATTTAAATTACTGGCCTTAGGTTACAGAAATAAGTGGCAGAAACTAGAACCAAAGCTTTTTCACAAATAATTTAACCAGCAAAGCATAAAATAAGTGTTAGAGAAGTTACAAAAGGTGGTAGAATTAGGAAAGGCTTCATGAAGGCTGGGGTTGGGGGGCGATAGGAACACTCTCTTTTGTCTTTCTAAATTTCTGGGGTGAAACCCAGCAAAAGCCAGTGAAATCGTGAAGAAGAAAGCAGATAATTGTGAAGAAAATTTCTAAGTTCTCTGGTGCACTCACCATGAGGGTTTGTAAGAATTGAACTAATTCATTAAAGTAATTTAGAAATATGAGTCTGACTGATTCTGATAGGTGTTAACCCCTGATTTTAGTAGCAATATGTTAAAATTACAATAGACTTCATAGGATTGTTAATCTACAGCTATCCTCCCCCCCCCACCCCAAGTTAGTTTTGGCTTAAAATTGATACAGAGTTCAAATTTCAAGAGTCTGTCTTTGTTTTCCTTTGGATAAGATTCAGAAATTTCTAATTAATCTCAATAGTTGCTTGTTAGTCAACATTCATTTTATAAATGGCAGGTTTGTTTTAGTTTTTAAATTATTGCTGTAATTTGTATAGACTAATATGCATTAATGGCTTATTTAGAGTTATGAACTAAACATGAGCATTTAGTTCAGTAATGTGTTCAATGCATTTTTATTGAGTGGAACTTATTTTCCCTCCAGTGGAAGCATCAGTTCATAGCAGTAATGCACACTGTACAGATAAGACAATTGAAGCTGCTGAAGCCCTGCTTCATATGGAATCTCCTACCTGCTTGAGAGATTCAAGAAGCCCTGGTATGTGAACTGTTCTTTATTATATTAAAGATATATCATTTCATGTATCTAGAATAAAAATTTTTTTTTAATCCAAGGGAATTATTGTTCTCAAAGTCTATTGTACATAAATATCTGTGACAGCAGTAACTGGTCTTTACCTGTCAATGTTCACAAGTCTTAAATCCTTTAAATACTTAATTTTCAAAATTAAGTCCTTCCTTCAGTGATAACGGGCAGTAGTTCTGGGACCACTCCCTGGAAGAGACAGGAGGCAGTGTCCACCTCTCTTCACACTCCCTTCAGGCTTCAGGTTTTCCATTGGTTTTGGTCTCTTTTAACAGATTGCCTTTGAGAATCTTTTTGTCCCTAATTTTAATGTCCAAATGTTAATTTGACTTAATACGGTAAGATTGACCCTTCTTTTAGGGATTTACAGTAAATACTAAGATCAACTGTACTTTTTAATTAGAGTAGTAATCCTGTGTGTTATTCAGGAATATGAGAAGAAAATTAGTGCACATTGGTCAGTGTATTAATCTATAGTAGTATGTATTAATTGAAATGGAAATGTCATATCCTACTCAGGCGCATTGAAAGGAAGCCAGAGTAACATTATTGTATGTAATAGAATACTAAAAATATGTATGCACCATTTCAGTGACCCAAAATATTAGGGACTGTTCCGTTAAATAAAAGATTGAAAGGTGATACTCATTTGGCTATAATGAGCAGGTTTTCTTTTCATATTTAAAATGAACTGTAGGAACTTCCCTGGTGGTCCAGTGGTTAAGACTCAGCCTTCCAATGCAGAAGGTGCAGGTTTGATCCTGGTGGGCAAACTTAAGATCCCACATGCCTCGGGGTGCAGCCAAAAGTTATTTAAAAAAAAAAAAGAGAGAGAGAGAGCCATAAGTGATTACTTTCACTGAATACGCTTTCATTATTTTAATGTTATACCAGGTGTATGTTTTACCTTGTTAGAGAATAATGATGAGTAAATAGAAGGAAAATAATTATTAACTCACTGTTATACTGTTTTATTTTCAACTGTTTTCCCAGTTGTCAAAATGATACAGTCTTTTACAGTGAACCTGAAGTACCTACAGTGTGAAGCAAGGGGGTTGACTCTCATGATCTCCCCCTTTACCCAGAAGATTAACATTTCCTTCAGGTCGAGTTTCTTTGCATCTATTTACTTACATACTTCAGATCATATCGTATATTCAACAAATTAACCTCAAGTTCTTACCCTGCTTTGATGAATTCTTAGTAACCTCACCTTTGCTAAAAATTGAATTGTCCATGCTAAGAGGCATTAATGGGGGTGGGAAATTTTAATTTTTCAACTTTTTTTTATAGTGGAAGTGTTTGTCCCTCCTTGTGTATCAACTCCAGAATTTATCCATGCTGCTATGAGGCCAGATGTCATTACAGAAACTGTAGTGGAGGTGTCAACTGAAGAATCTGAACCAATGGATACCTCTCCTATTCCTACATCACCGGATAGCCATGAACCAATGAAAAAGAAAAAAGGTAGGGTGTATTTATAAATTTCTGGGAAATTGGGTGAAATTTTTTCTAGTATCTTTTTTCTCCATCGAGGGAGATGGGAAATACATGTTGTATTTATGATCAATGTTATACTGATTAGATATTCTCAAAAAATTGAGATTTTTAATTGTGTCTTTTAACATGTTCATAGTGTTTAAAGGAGTTAGTAGTTGAGCCCTAAAAGTAGTTGCCCAAAAATGAGATTATAGTAAGAGCTTGATACACCAAAGGGGTCCATGGGGTTGCAAAGAGTCAGACATGACTGACCAACTGAACAACACAGAAGGAAGATCAGGGAGTCACTGCACATTTTTCTACTTTGTGATCCTTTTAGGTACTTGGTAACTTAAAAGTATTCTTGACTCTGTTTTTCATAACCTTATCTTCCTACTCTCTTGTGGGCATTTTAAAATAAAAAGCCCAATTTTCTTCCCCACTATCTTTGGCCTTAAAACATCAAGATTGCCCGTAGGGAATTCTGAGGAAACTAAACTCACCATTGGGTAAAGAGCATTTCCACTTACTCTTTGACTCCTGCTGAAACCTGTGTTCATCTGATCCTGGGGGTTGGGGCGGGTGGGGTGAACACAATGCTCCAGTCCATCTCCAGCATCCTGAGTGGGTTCTTTTTTTCTGTTTGAATCAAAGGTAAAATTTGAAAGAAGTGAAATTCTGTGTAAATGGGTACTCACCTAATTCCACTTTGTTCTCTGCCTCTTTCTGCACATTTTAGAAGGGGAGGGGGGGAGCGGATAAAATCAAAGGCAAAAAATAAGAGGGAAAGTTGTGTTAGGAATAATGGTATTATCTAATCATTTATTAGGTAGCAGTATTTCAGATTGCTGTGATGTTCACAGGTCTGTGCATCATTGCTGTGAGGGACACAACAGAGAATAACACAGTTGCCTTCTCTCTTATAATATAGATTATATATGTATTTGAGATAAGGCATGGATGAGCGAATTTAGAAGGAAGAATTACTTTGCCCTGTAAATGTTTAAACAGAAGGCACACATGTAAATAACCCTGTTTACCCACTGCCCACTGTAGCCTTTGGCTGGTTGTATCTTATGCAAACTGTTAAAAAATACCTAAGAAAATTTTAGATTTAAATGAAGAGAGAAAAGACTATGAAAAGCTGGGAGTATTTAGGGAACCAAGATCTCTAGATAAATAGGTTGATCTGTGTACATGATAGTATGGTATAAACCAGAAAATAATTTGCCAATTTAATACTAATCTTATGTATTTGAAAATAGGTGGTCTTAATGAATGACAATTTAAAAATTACGTATAACACTACCAGTTATTCATTTGTGGTTAAGGACATTTGGGACATAGAAAGTTAAGTAGGTTATTTTTAATAGTAGGGCCTTATTTTTATTTCCAGAGCTTTTAATATACTAATGTGCATTATAAATCTCCAAGAGATGATTATCTGCAGTTCTGAAAGTTAATTTGACTGTAGAACCCTTTTCCTACTGATGAATAACCTATTTGTCAAATAACATGATTTGGGACATGCTGCTATAGAAAACAAGCCTTTGGGGACTAACCTTTCCATTAAGGAGTTGGGCTTTTGTGCTTGAATTTAGGAGACAAAGAAGATGTTGGGTCTTATAACTGACTGCATATTTTGTACATATAAATATTTTGTACATATAAATAGTATTTAAATTGAGAAATTAGGCTCTATTTTTAATTAGGAGACTGGTGAACTTTGTTTTAATTTTTGCCAAAACATACTTCTTATTGATTAGAATTACCATAATGAAATCCTAGAATATAATAGCTATGCTTTTTCAAATATAAATTAGGGCATTTTAATTTAGCTCTAGATAATCCTTGATAATGAAGAGTAGAGACATCAGAAATCCCAGGTGTATGACAATCACCAAATCAGTAATATTATACTTAATATTCCCAGTCTCTTTCTTGAGACTTCCCTCACCTGCCAGCATTCATCTTTCAATGCTGAGGGTTGAACACAACACATTTCAGAAATACTCTTTCCTTACTGTAGAGAAGTGTAGCTCTTGCTTTTCTGTTCATTGTGGATGTTGGACTGTCTTGAGCACGGCTTAGGGCAGAAGTGAGTGAGGAGAAACGAAAGGGCACAAACATTTCTTAGACATATGAAGCAATTACTAGGAAGATTTTTTTTTTTATCCTTATACCTGAGGTGGGGAAATTTATGCTTTAATTCTGGTGAATTGATTGGCTCAGAGCAGTAGAGAGTGTTTAAAATAATATTTTTTACTTTTCCTCATTTGAGCTCAAAGGGCTTCGCAGATTATCAGATCTTCTGCAATAGGTAGGTAAAGCTTTTTCTAACAATTCTGTAGAACAGAAAACAAAAGTTTATACTAGAATTTGTTTCCATTGCTACATTATTGGAAAAGGTTAGCAAATTGAGGCTGTGACCGTGTAAATAATAGGTTAGTAGTACCTGACTTGCCATATACATTGATTTTACTATCAATGCAAAGAGGGGTCGCAGAGTCGGACATGACTGAGCGACTGAACTGTAATTTATATTGCAGAAGTGCTTTTAATGTTCCTTTTAAAAGCAGCTTTTATATACACAGTATATTAATCCATAAATTAGTGTCTAGTTTCAAAAATAATGTGTTATCAAAAAGGCTGCTATCATGTTTCTGTTATTTTTCCTGTTTTCCATGTATGGTTTCAATATCTTCTTTTTTCAGTTGGCCGTAAACCCAAGACCCAGCAGTCGCCAATTTCCAATGGGTCTCCTGACTTAGGTATAAAGAAGAAACCCAGAGAAGGAAAAGGTAATTTGGGGAGGGCTGTTTTGTAGGTGAGATGGATATATATAAATTTTTTTCCCCCGGTCAAGTACATTTGTAGGAAAATTACTTCTAGTACGCACTGTAGTGCTGTCTTGGATTGTAATTCTTAATCGAGAGTGTATGAGTATCACACAGGGAGCTTTTTCAAACTTATCTCTGCCTGGTCCTTACCCAGTGAGGCTCTGTAGGCATAGAGAAACTGTTGGGAGTGAAGCTGGGCAAGCATTTGGATTTGGAAAAGGCCCTAAGTGCAGTCTGATGCACACCTGTGTTGTTTTGGACGATGTGTGTGTGTTTACACCCATCCTCATGGAGAGTCAAATGGAGGCACTTACATTTGAGAAGGTGTATGAAACTAAGACTTCATTTCTGATACATACTTTTTTAACTGATAGAAGCAAGGTGAATTTACTTTTCCAATCAACCAACTTCAGGCATGTCAGTAAGGATGTCTAAACAAAAATTTGATGTATTTTTTAAAAAATGTGTATATTGAATTTGTATATTCTCGTTAAAAGCAAAAATAACAATAAGCCTTCTACATTCTCTGCTCTCTTAATTTGTTGGATTAAGTCTTTAATAAAATTAAGTCAGTAAATCTACCAAGAAATTTGGTTAGATTTTTAAAAATCCAGTTATGTAAACCTCCATTTACTTAGGAACTGTTATTCAGTTTGGGACAAGTTTAGGATAGTTTTATTTTCTTTTCTGTCTTTGGTTGTTTTACATTCCTAACATCTTAGGTTTTATCTTTTAATTTGTATTGAAAACCTTAAAACTTTATTAGTAGTAAGTGTTAGAAATTTGAACTGTAAATATACAGTTATTACTGTTTTTAAAATTACTCCCATCATTAATGGTATCTCTTATATTCAAAGACCTTATGTTTACCACTGGAAAAAAATTTTGTGGTAACCTATTTTTACCAGTCAAAATCATCTTTCATTGAAATTTCAGTTTTGTAATAAACCTGAGGCAATATGTTGTCATGTGAAGATTAAAGTCATTACAGTCACACTTGGATTAAAAATCCAGTCAGTGCTTCATCTTCTGCAAAATTATGATGTCTGCATAGACTCCATGAACTATCTTATCTGATAAAGAAGGCTTCCCATTCTGAATTCTGTTTTCCTTAAAACCAGAAATAGAATTGTTCATTTTAACTTAGGGATGATAACTGGAATGAAGCAGTTGAAGATAATCTGAAGAATGTCAGTGGGTCTAACTATAACTAATTCATTAGACACCGGAGCATTCAGATCCCTACTATGTACAAGGCATTGTCTGTTGCACAAAAATTTCTTCTAGAATGAGTTCTTATAATCTCCAGGTCATAGACAGAATAAAAATCCCCAGCTATACCTCTTGATTCAGTTAAGACTGATGTAGTTGAAAGTTGTGATTTAACACTAAGAGTTTTTAGGTATTGACACTGATGTAATAGGGCTTCGGAGATACAAATGTAATAACATTGTAAAGTTGAAGATTAATCTTTTTAGGTCAAGAGAATGCACACAGGGCCCAACTATGGGTTATTGGATTTATTGAATTTTCGGGGAAATTACAGGATGAAAATGCTAGAGGAAGAGCATCAGTGTTTAGATTGAGTAGTGGAAGCCTCCCCACCCCAAGGGTCTTCTCATCTAGCTTGTAACTTGGATCTGAATTTTTGAGGATAGTAAAGGGTTAGTGGGCAGGAGCCTAGAGATGACCCGGTGGCTCAGTGGTGGCTTATGTATTCTAATCTTCTTCTCAGGACTCTCTTTCTCTTCTTTCATCAGTTTATGAACCTCCGTACCTAGAGGCTTATGGAGGGAATAAAGAAAAACAGCAGCCTGTCTTTAGTCTTCTCATAACACTGCCCACTACTCCTCCCCACCCTTCCGAAAAAAGAGTGATGCTCTCTTCTCTTTGGGACGAAGTTCCTTATTTTTCCTACCCACATTCCTTCCTTTCCTTCTGGTATGCAAATCTTAGCCACCTGCCAAGACTTAATGTCTTACCAATCCACTTTATTTTCACTCCTGAGATCCCAGACATTATTTTCTGTCATTAATTTGAAATAAAATAGTGCATGGCCTTATGATATAGCTATAGTTTCAAAACTGTTATTTATTTCTTGAACTGTTATTCACTAGACAACACAGTTTGACACTGTACAAATGATTGATAATATAGTCAAGTATTTAATGGCAGACTCTTAGTACATTTGTTCTTTATCAGTAGTAAATTGATTTTTTTATTCAGCTTAAGTAAATACTTGCTTTTAGTTATGTTGATGAATTTTTAATCAGTGTCTATAATTGTTTTCAAAGGAAACACAACCTATTTGTGGGAGTTTCTTTTAGATCTACTTCAAGATAAAAATACTTGTCCTCGATATATTAAGTGGACTCAGAGAGAAAAAGGCATATTCAAGCTTGTGGATTCAAAGGCTGTCTCTAAGCTTTGGGGAAAGCATAAGAACAAGCCAGACATGAACTATGAAACTATGGGACGAGCTTTGAGGTAAGAACACAAGAGTTTTCAAAGAAAACTTATGTATCTCTTAATATTTAATACTATTAATACTTAAAGTGTGTGAGAGTGCTCAGTTGTGTCTTAACTCTTTGCAACCCCATGAACTGTAGCCTGCCAGGCTCCTCTGTCCATGGAATTCTCCAGGCAAGAATACTGGATTAGGTTGCCATTTCTTCCTCCAGGGGATCTTTCTGACCCAGGGATTGAACCCAGGTCTCCTGTGTCTCCTGTAAGGTGGATTCTTTACCACTGAACCACCTGGGAAACCTGATATTTAAAGAGAAGCTCTTAAAATCTCTTACTTATTATAGCTTTTAATTTTAATTTGGGTGGATTTTCTAGAGGAACTTCTTGGATTTGGAGGCAGATGGAGAGAGAGGTTTAGTCTAAATGGCTAAAATTTGAACACTATTGGAAAATCCATTTGTGGAAAATGGTGTGCCCTTAAGAAAATTAAACCTAAACATAATACAGTTTCCAAACTGAATTTGTTCTTTAGTTCCTGCAAATTTGTTATAATGGTTTTATTGTGATATGAAAATTTTAAGTTTTGTCAGTTTGAGGAACCCACATAACTTTATAATGTACACAGCTTATTCTAATTAAGGGTATTTGTAAATGAACATAGTTTATGTGACAGTGTTCACATATGCCACAAATTCATTTTTACTAAGTATGGTTTTGGTAATTTTCCCACATAAAACAAGTTGCTTTTATAACCTATGTAAATCAGAACTAAATTGTTGCCAGTATCGGTAAAATCCAGTTGTCCCTTAGTAGTATCTGAAGGGTGTGGCTCCAGAACCCTCCTTGGATACCAGAAATTCATGGATGATCAAAATCCCTCATATAAAGTGGGGTAGTGTTTGCTTGTAACCCACTTATATCCCCCCATATACTTTACATCATCTGTAGATGATAAAATACCTAACACAGTGTAAATGCTATCTAAGTAGTTGCTATCACATGGCAAATCCAAGTTTTGCTGTTTGGAACTCTTATGGAGATTTTTTCTCCTTGAGCATTTTCGATCTGTGGTTGGTTAAATCCATGGATGAGGAACCTATAGATATGGAGGGCCAACTGTACAATAATATATTCTGTATTTAGGTTAAATGACTTCCTTTAATAAAAAGTGAGCTTTTAGCTAATTCACAGATTTCAAGGTTATAGGCCATATGGTACCAAGTTCTAATTTCAGAGCTACTTCAAATTCTTAGTCTTTTGAATGGAGTCCCACCTTACCTCTTACTAGAGTAAGTGAATGTTTCTGTTAGCATCTCTTCATGGTATTTTTGTTTGGGGATTGTTGGGGGGCAAACATAATATACTTGACTTATATAATACTTTTTCCTTACAGATATTATTACCAAAGGGGTATCCTTGCAAAGGTTGAAGGACAGAGGCTTGTATATCAGTTCAAGGATATGCCCAAAAACATAGTGGTCATAGATGATGACAAAAGTGAAACCTGTAGTGAAGATTTAGCAGGAGCTACTGATGAAAAATCATTAGAACGAGTATCATTGTCTGCCGAAAGTCTCTTAAAAGCAGCAACTTCTGTTCGTGGTGGGAAAAACTCATCTCCTCTCAACTGCTCCAGAGCAGAGAAGGGTGTAGCTAGAGTTGTGAACATCACTCCCCCTGGTCATGATGCTTCATCCAGGTCTCCCACTACTACCACATCTGTATCAGCAACAGCAGCCCCAAGGTAAGTGAGGGAAACCAGTGGTTGTAATGTATTTAGTTTTTAGAAAACTCTTTGGCAAAACTGGGATGTTCCTTTTTTAATATTTGCATTCTAAGAACTGACTCTTTGTCAAGACTTGGAAAAGTGCTTGGTATTTTTCAATGTATTAATTAAAATATTCTTCTTAAAGTAGATGTCTTTTCTTACTTGAATTGATTTTTATGATTTTATAGATGGAATTTAATGTAGGCTTTTAAATATATATATAAATATATTTAGCTTAGGTTTAAATATATTCATCTCATGTTATTTCATGCTGTAAACTTCAGAGATTTTCAGTACATCTGTAAAATTGGGTCCACTAGTTTTACATCTGTTGGATTTGCATTCACTTTTTTCTCTCTCTCAAAGAGACCTATTTAATAATTTAGCGTGACATATAATCAAATTTATTTTTTTAAATCAACCAGGACAGTTCGTGTGGCAATGCAAGTACCTGTTGTAATGACATCGTTGGGTCAGAAAATTTCAACTGTGGCAGTTCAGTCAGTTAATGCAGGTGCACCATTAATAACCAGCACTAGTCCGACAACAGCAGCCTCTCCAAAGGTAGTTATTCAGACAATCCCTACTGTGATGCCAGCCTCTACTGAAAATGGAGACAAAATCACCATGCAGCCTGCCAAAATTATTACCATCCCAGCTACGCAACTTGCACAGTGTCAACTGCAGACGAAGTCGAATCTGACTGGGTCAGGAAGCATTAACATTGTGGGCACCCCACTGGCTGTGAGAGCACTCACCCCTGTTTCAATAGCTCACGGGGCCCCTGTAATGAGACTATCAGTGCCTCCTCAACAGGCATCTGGCCAGACTCCTCCCCGGGTTATCAGCGCTGTCATAAAAGGGCCAGAGGTTAAATCAGAAGCAGTGGCGAAAAAGCAGGAACATGATGTGAAAACTTTGCAGCTGGTACAAGAAGAAAAACCGGCAGATGGAAATAAGACAGTGACCCACGTAGTGGTTGTCAGTGCGCCCTCAGCTCTTGCCCTTCCTGTAACAATGAAAACGGAAGGATTGGTAACATGTGAGAAATGAAACAGCCGCGCTCCCATGGACATTAGAATGTTAGTGATAGTCCTGATACAAGTATTTGCAAGGATGTCATCGACAGAAGTCAGAAGACTTTAAAACATTTTTAATGCATTTAAGAAAACAATCAAACTTACTGGAAATAAATTACCTATCCCATGTTTCAGTGGGAAATGAACTACATATTGAGATGCTGACAGAAAACTGCCTCTTACAATAGAAACAACTGAACCCGTCAATAAGGAAAAGGACTGAAAGGGACCAAGCAACTCACTACAATATCAAGTTACACTAAGACTTGGAACACTAACACTGTAAGAGGTTATATAGTTTTCAGTGGGGAGGGATTGGGATGGGTGATCTTGTTGTTACATATAGCAATTTTTGATGCATTTTATATGCATACCAGCAATTATTACTGTGTTCACACAGAACTCACTTAACTGGTGCTATGTGAAAACTGCTAATATAGGTATTTTAGAATGTGAATTGAATGGATCCAAAAGCTTCAGAAAGAGGTTAGCAAAAAAGATCTAGTGCGTTTTTTTTTTTTTTTTATCATATAGCTTAAGCTGATTTAAAACAAAGGCCTTAGACTAATTTTCGGTTTTCTTTATTGAAATAAGCTAATGGCTTGTTTGTGTAAAGCTTTTTTATTAAAAGAAAAATTTTAAAAATCTTGTACCTAGCACAGTATTGTTATAGAATTTACATGTAACATTTTATATGGTAGTTTAAGTCTGTCAGTTTCTTAATTGTGGACAAATTAACAGTTGGCTCTGGCCTTTTGCTATAACACGCCTGTTTGTCACTCACCTAGCCCTGGCATCTGTGCAGACATATCCGTTTCAGTTTTGCTGTCACTTGGAAGTTAAGGCTCAGCATGATTTTTGTCAGGTAACTCTAATACCTGGAGTTTTCTTTCTTCCTTTTTTTTTTTTAGTTGAAGTTTAAGAGGGAAAGTACCAGTGTTCAGATTTGAACTATAATAGTTTGTATATTCAACATTTGAAGTATATTCTATTTTGTTGTACTCTTGTTTCAAAGTGTATTCAAGTAGGTTTTCTGAAATATAGAAATGAAATTTACCTTGTGTTTTGGTCTCTGGTGATATTTATAACAATATTCAAAAGCTACTATATAAACATGTTGTTTTAGTTAAGAAGTAATAGAAGTCCTATTTTCCTTCCCAACTGCTGCTTGAAGAAATTATTTTGTTCCATTACATTAATATTTGGCAAATAACCTGCATGTTTCCACTTCCTAATTACTGTCATGTAATTATAATGTTCTACTTACCATAATGAATTTACTATTTTAGTGTTGGCCACACTTAAATAATTTATATTTCAAATCAGACCATATGTTTCTCAATCAGACCTTTTGTGGGTGAGGAAGAACAAATAATACTCTAGCCATTTTAGGAACTGGAGGGACCAGAGGAACATCATTTCACACCAAACTAGGTCCCGTAACTCCACATAATAATGTTCTTTCTATTACAAAGAGAAGTTGTCTATTTTTACATCTTTTAGAAATTTAAATAAACTGAAAATATTTGTGGCCTTTAATTGTGCATTTGGTTAGACACTACTTAGGTTGACAGATTTTTATAACAGCTCCCTTTGTAATCTTTTATGTTTTCCATAAACATACGTGATGGTACTTTTTAATAAAAGCTCAAAGAAAAACTCATTGATTCTTATCCCATTTGGGGTTAATCTCAAACTCTACTCCTTTTAAAACATTTCCTAAATATTTCATGTTTCAAAATCTGTATCATATGCCTTGACACATAACTCAATTGTCTTTTTTTGCACTGCAGTTTCATTTTTTGAGTTACGTCTCCCGTAATATTCTTCTAGGGCAAAGAAGTCACGTGAAAAAGCGTTAGTCATTCAGTCATGTCCAACTCTTTGTGACGCCATGGACTGTGTAGCCCGCCAGGCTCCTCTGTCCATGGGGTTTTCCAGGCAAGAATAGTGGAGTGCATTGCCATTTCCTTCTCCAGGAGATCTTCCCAACCGAGGGATTGAACCTGGGTCTCCTGCATTGCAGACCAGTCTTTAACATCTGAGCCACCAGGGAAGCCCAAGAAGTTACGTGGAAGATAGCTAATGAAACATATTTAAAATGAGCATTTCTTTTCCACCTATGCTGTATTACTAATTGGTTTTCATTAGGCTAAGCCAAGGCTGCTTGCTCACCTCTACCACTCTACCTTAACATTTTCCATGTCTCTTGCAGAGTAAGTTCACCTAAGGTCTCGATTTAGAAACACATGTTGACAGTATGTAATGACGAGGGTATTTCTTCTGATGGGAATTGTCAGTGGTATGGCTTTTAATTGCAACTCTTCTGTTAATCATTATAACTTGTATTTGCATTTTGTGTCCACTGTAACAAAGAACCACATAGCAATGACTTGATGCCACTACATTTTCTAGTCTGGCCAGGCTTTTGAACAATGAATTAGCAGTCAGCCCATTTATTCTTTGGGTCATCTTCCAGCAACAGTTTCAGCCGTTCACCACCATCCTGCTTACCAGCTGGCCAGTATACCTCTTTATAGAGAAAATCGAGGTCTGAGCTGTGAACTCCATTTCTGGACGGCTTGCTGTAAGAGCATCTCCTTATTCCAGCATCCATCCTGAACACCTGCCTTGGGAAGGAGGCAGGTGTGCTGTTCTCTTGTACTTATCACCTCCTCCCCTTTCACAGCTCCTTGGTTTCTTTGTTCCAACAGTCTGTCATTCTTCAGTAGCTTGCAGTTAATTCTGGCTTAGAATAAGTTCCCGCCGAGGTCTCCAGGAACCCAGTAGTCAAATCCAACAGATACTTCATTTTTCCACGTCATCAGCCTACTTCTTAAAACTCGCCTTTGTTTTCCCGTGACACCTCTCTTCTAGTGTACCTCCTGCCTGACTTCTTAGTCTTTGTTATGTCAGCTTTCCCATTTAAAGGTAGTATTTACCATGGGGTCTTTTCCTTTATAGAATAGTTGTATTTACTATTACGGTTTTGCTTGAACATAACTGTTCAATAATCTCATCCATGCATATGGTTTTTACTATCAAATCTATTGTCTTAGGCTAGACTGAAAGTCTCAAGATGGGTTTAATTACCTACTGGTTATTTCTTCCTGAATGTCCAATTGAACTCTTCTAAAATCTGTCCTCTTAGCTCAATAAATGACACTACACCAGCAACCAATTACTCTTGCCAAAAGAAACCTGAAGGCCATTCTAGACACTTGACTTCCAACATCCAATCTGTCACCAAGTCCTATTGACAGTTCATTCTAAATAACTTCCTTTCCCATCCTCCCTACCTTACTGCTTTGTAGTCTCAATCCTCTCTCTACTGTTTTCCATGCTACCAGTTGAGTTTCTTTTTTTTTTTTTTTCGGTCTCAGTCCAGTCCGTTCTCAGAACACGCTCCATCACCTAGTTCCCAGAACTCAGATTGCGCAGTGGTCACGTCATCATCGACCAGGGCTTGCAGGGACCACCCTAACGTCACCCAAATCTTAGCCTAACTGCCTCCCCCTAACCTCCCAGCCCCCGGGTCCCTGGGCCCATTTCGCCTGACACGTTTTCATAATCCTCTCAGGCTCCGGGCCAGCGGCGCCATCAGCCACGGGGCCCGATCATATAAGGAAAATACTGTGGCCTCATCCGGGGGCTGCATCGTGGACCCGGGGGTGACCCTGTCCCCTACGCCACTCTCTACACCCCAAACCTGCCAACCCCCCTGCCCCACTTCTCGCGCCCGGGCCTCTTGGGCGGGTCCCAGTTGAGTTTCTAAAATGAGTATTTTCATCAACTTCTTTGTGACTGCATTAAATTCTTCAGTGCATCTCATGCTAAAAAGATAAAAAACCCAAAGTCCTTGGATCTGGCATCTGCCTACATTCCCAGGTCTTAACTCTCTTGACTGTCCTATTTTAGGCATCTCCAGGCTACAGACCTACTGACATATATTTTCCCAAATATTTCAGGTATCTACCTTTGTTGAGCCATGTCATTGATGGCTTCTCTCTGGTCCAGTCTCTTCACCTGAATTTGAAGTGAAGGTGACAGACATCAAAATATTTCTGAAATAGGCTTGGAAGCCACAGAAAGGCAACAGGATAGATGAGGTCACATTTCAAGGTATGGTGGGAACATTCTCAAGTGTACCAGGAAGGGCCAAGCAAGTAAGGTCAAAGAAAAAGCCACCAAAATTGATGGAGTGGCAATAAAGAGGCAGTTCCATTAGGGGGATGACTGTGAAACCAGAATGTAAGGGACACAGCACCTGGTTCATTATCAGCCACTCTGACCCCTGTATGCAAATGAGTCAGGTTTAACAATATTTGGGCTTATAAAGTACCTATCCTGTGATCCTTTAAGCCTCTTGGTCTGCTTTATATGAGGACATTACATATGTGATCTATATTAGAGCACACTTTGGGGAGGCGAGAGGAACCCTACCTTGAATTCTACAGCCATTCCAGTAACTTCCCTTTTCATGGCTTTTCACTGTTCATAGTACAAGTCCTCTGTACTTGTGGTTCACCTGTCCTTCAGTCCCTTCGTTATTATCATCCTCCACAGTTAAAGCTCGGCCAGTCCTCCTGAGAATAAGACACTCTTTCCCCACCTTTGCAAGTACACTGATCTGCCTCCTGAATCACGCCAGAAACACAAGTGCAGCAGGGAGACTTGCAGGCACACTTCGTTTCACTAGGCTGCACTCGCAGATACACTGCTTTATACAGACCTAAGATCTGTGGCAACACTGCTGTCAACGTGTGTCTGTCACCGTCCTTATTCCAACAGCATTTGCTCAGTTTCATCTCTGGTAATATTCGTATTTCAAACCTTCCTCCTTCAGTGAAAAATAACTGACTCACTAAAGGCTCAGATGATGACTAGAGTTAATAAAGTATTTTTGAATTAAGGTACATAGTTTTCTTTTTTTTTGGAGATCATATTATTGCATTTAATAGACTAATGTCATGCAAATGTCACTTCTATGTTCACTGGGACACCGGAAATTCACATGATGCTTTATTCAGATGCTTCATTGTAGTGGTCTGGAACCAAACCCCCAATATCTTTGGGTACACTGTATTTGATTTGACATTTATGTACTTCACTTTTTATGTACCTATAGCTATCTTTTTAAACAGTGCACTTCAGCAGTAATGCTCTGGGTTCAGGACTTATAAATAAATGATATATTACAACTTCCAAGTTAAGAACTTAGAAAAACATGAATATTTAATGCAAAATGCTCCATAACAAAAACAAAACTCTAGACTAAACTAACAGCTGTTTTCTCCCATTGTATGTTTAAACAAAAAAATCTTGCTTATTTTACAAGGTTTTAATGATGTGATAAGTGCATGAAAGGTGGGTACTAAACTGTTTTACAGAATCTGCAAATTACTTGAGTTGTAGGACATGAATTCACTGAAATAGTGGTAACTTTGCTGCACGCTGGAAATCACCTGTGACGATTTTAAAATACTATTGCCGATGTCACATCCCATATCACTTAAATTATGTGTGGAAGGGGGAGCCAGGCATTGGTATAAAAAAAAAAAAACAACTTAAAATTGTTATTAAAAAAAAAATGATTTCATTGTGCAGCCAGGTTTGGACACCTCTGTCACAACTTTTACATTTAGACATCTGTCTTAATCTAAGCTTTTCTAAAACGTTCAACAGAAAAAGGTAGTTTAGGATATTATATACTAGATTCTAAAGCCGTTTTCTCACATTTTAATGAGATGAGTTAATTAACTAGGATGAGTTTTTTTAAGTTCTTAAAAGAGTACACTACGTTAGTACCTTGTCCTTTAAAAGAAAATACTTTCAGAAAGCTATGTATTAAGTGCCACCAATGCTACCATCGTTTGAAAAAATACTTTTGAATTACTTCTTGGAGCAGAACCTAAATTTTTAAACATACTCAACTAGGGACACAGATGGTAAATCCCCGATGGCTCAGATGGTAAATAATGTGCCTTGCAATTCGGGAGACCTGGGTTCGATCCCTAGAGAAGGGCATGGCAACCCACCCTAGTATTCTTGCCTGGAGAAGCCCATGGACAGAGGAGCCCAGCAGGCTACAGCCCATGGGGTTGCACAGAGTCAGACATGACTGAGTGACAAACACAAGGAGAAGAGACAAATTTTCCTACCAAGGGAGGTTTTAGTTGTAGAAATAGTGAAGTCACTTGAGATTAAGAAACCGATGTGAATTAAACTAGGTAGGTACTGCCATAACTGGCAAAATGAAACATGGCTAAAGTGCACACTACTTTTCTTGAGACCTAAAGAGAACTGGATATCCAAACTGTTCCAAAAAGTTTCAAAAATATTTTTAAGCAGTGGCAGCAATTAACCCAAATTGTCTTGAAGTGCAAATCAGTTTTAATGCTTTTAAGAAACCTAAGAGATTTCCTGGTCTATTCCCTGTATTGTAAATAAACAAGTTCAGAAAAACTTGACTCAGTTTCAGTTCAGGTAATCAGTGGAAGACCTAGAGACAGAACTCCTCTGGCCTCAACCTCTGTTCCCTCCCATCTATCTCACCATGCAGTGATCCCTGCTCTCACAAACTTAAATAGTAAAATGCTGCAGAATTTTGCTGGGTGTTGTCTCCAGGTTTACCAATCTGAGATGTCAGGGGTATCCCGTATGCAGCTTTCCATCATCTCTCCTGACTGGTGTTTTTCTCCCTGTGATGCAGGACTGTAATTATATTCCAGCATTCTAATGTGGTCTACATCTAGAAGCCTGAATCTGCTCAATGTGGCAGTTTAGACTCTGCTTTAGATTAAAAACAAAACAAAACAAAAACCAAAAAACTTGGTAGTTTATATATTGTAAGAACAAATGAAAGTCAACAAAAATAAGCAGATGAAAGACAGTGACATGAAGAAAAAGGCAGGACAGCAAAAGGAAATGGAATACATGCTACAGAATGTCACACAGTAATTAAAATCCAGCTATAAGGTTTGGTTTTGAATGTCTCAGCACCCAAAGCAAACAGGAATTCATCCTGAGATTTCATCTTGGTTTACCAGGAGCAGCCTAGAAATAGCAAGGCTTCTCCTAACATTCTGTCAAGAGGAATGGATGCAACTACGTCCTAATGAATAGTTTCTTAGAGGTGAGCTTTCCACAGACATCTGGTGAACCTGGAGTTGTGGCTGTTGCTTCATCTCTCAAAGGCAGGTATTTCTACTCTCAAGTCATAGTAGGGTTGACATCCTGTCCTGAAACTGAATCACTAACCTACAACCTCACATCTGTCTGGAGAAACGGGGGTGAAAAAATCTTGGCACTCCCAACAGTCCCTCACCTATTTGGGTCTTAATTTCTATTAACACTATCTGCCCTTTCAAATGGAAGGATTAAGAGTGCCTTGTTAGGACATCAAGTACTGTGCCCTTTCCTTTTTTGCTTTGAAGCACCGACCTTAACCTTAAACCTTTACTCGATGACTTACCTAAATTTACAATAGTTTTACAAATATCTGACAAATCTGAGGTTGACAAGATAGGTGTGATGCTATACTCTGGATGAGAAAATTGAGGGCCTAGGGAGTGTCGCAGTGGTCACAGCTAAGTCCTTTTACTTACAGCCCGCCCTTCTACAGAATTCGCTTTTATAAGCCCAGCTCCAGACCTCTTGCCATTCCAGTATCCAACCACTCTAGATAAAAGCCTGCCTGTACTGTATTTTTATACATGTCATTTAAAAAAGGTTCAGAGCTCCTTATTCAAGCACATTTTTTGGATGTCTTTCCAATTGAAATCAATTATGATTATCAGCGTGTGTTTTTATTTTCTTTTCTAGAATTTAGTCCCACTGGGACTTTGCTCAGATTATTTGGGCTTTTTAGGCCCAATTATTTTTTAAAATATTTGGCTGTGCCAGGTCCTTCCTTGTGACACATAGCTTTTTTTAAGCTGTGGCATGTGGGATCTAGTTCCCTGATCAGGGATCGAACCTGGGCACCCTGCACTGGGAGTCTTACCCACTCCATCACCAGGGAAGTCCCTAGGCTCCATTTTAAATTAGGAGCAGTTTTATGTCATATGCAAAGTTCAGGGCCAAAAATAAGGGACTTAAATGTTATACACACCATTATGCTTTACTGTGTCATCCCTACCACCTCATAGGATCTCATGAAATACAGCCATGGAGGAATAAAAAAATCCACTCTCACTGTCTTCAAGAATCTGGACAATTTACCTTCGAAGACTGATTATAACCGCAGTCAAAATATCATGGGCTATAAAAGGAAAAGCTGGCTCAAAAGGGACATAGGCATGGAATAAGAAACTCAGTAATAGAACATATTGATACTTTAGAAATCTAGAATAGAGATTTGTTATTTGCCGTTATGCCTTCAGGTAACTGATGGTCCACAAGGCAGAGCTGTCTACAAAAGAAAGACTAGAAAAGTAAAAGTGCCACCTAGCACGATTTATGAACTACTAAAAAAAACTTTACATAAAATGCTCACATGACTACATTTTAAATGAAGACAAATACAACAAAAGCATACAGAAGTATGTGTTTAGCCTACCGCCATGGCAATGCTGAAGGGTGACCGACTTGTGATATTTCCAGGAGCCCTTTTGCTTAGAGGCATTCCCACCAACTCCCACCCTTCTCCCATAGCCTGTTAAACATTTGCAATTGAAACACTTTTTTTTAGCTTTTATTCTCATCTAGATTTGCTTATGATATGGGTATGATGATTTCAAACTGGTGTGCTTTAAGGGTAGGTAAACAATATTTAATGCCTGTCCAAATCAGTATTCTGCTTCTCAATGTGCAAATTGATAAGATCTGAACCAGATGACAGCTGATACATATGTTCTTCCTACTTGCCATTCCTTCCAAATATTTTGTGTGTACAATATATACTGAAACCCTTATTTGTTTCAAAAGCATTTCCAATGCAGAATACCTGGAGGAACTGTTTTTGGGGACTCCAACCTTGTTACCAAGTGTTAGCTTGCAAACAGCACCAGATGCTGCCTTCAACTACACAGCCACCTTTGTCCACTTTAAAATGAAGGTCTGACTGTCTGGGATCGTGTAGAAAAGTAAAAGTGCCACCTAGCACGATTTATACCACATAACAGTATTAAAAGACCAAACTTATTCTCAGATTCTCTATGCATTAAAAAAACAAGATATTAAAACACTAGCTTTAAAAGACTATTTATTAATCTTAAATATTTACAACTCATGGGTTAAAATATATTATTACCAGTGGGCTGTTTTCTGGGATTTCATTAGGAAGGAGTTTCACCTTTTATCTTTACCACTTTATTTCTGAGCGAAGAGAATTTCAGGTTAACTTTTTATATTCTGCTTTCTAGATCTTTTAAAACCAGTTACCTGGCTATCTTAGTAAATCTCAACCACAGCGTCATGAACAGACCAGGAAGTTTCCCATCGCTAAAAAGAAGGTCCTACTGTCTTTAGCCACTACCACATAACAGCTCCTAAATATATCTACCGTGCAAAGCACATTCAATACAAATAACGGCAGAGTGACTGCAAATGAACACCAAGAGCACTCCAAGGGAATACCGGAAATGTGTAACAGTGACTAAATAATCAAGACTAGCCATGGAATCTCTTCAAGAAACACAATAAAGGAGAACACAGAGGCATAGCAAAGATTTATGAAGAACAGATCATGGAGAACTGGTATCTCCACTTAAATAACAAAAACCCCTCAAGACTAAATAGTTCCTTTGTGTACACTATTATTTTATTAGATTCCAATAAAAACATCTTTAAAGCTTTAAGAAAATTACTATAAATTACTCTATAACTTATGTTTTGCATGGTTTTAACATGTTCATGTTATAATTTACTTAATTTTACATGAATATATAAAAAATAAATATTGCCATGCATAACTTGATATTAAAAAACACATAAATAACTTGAAATGTCTAGAGAAACTGTTCCTGCATACTTGTTAATTATGGGAGACTCAAGCAAGTCTACTATTTTAATATGACTAACAGAAAAAGCTTCAAAACAATCCTAATATAATGCCCTTAAATGATCAACATGTAATTAATCCTAAGGGAAAGAAAACAATGCAAAGCAATACTGGAGTGCAAAAACCTTTTTTGCTGTAGGTTTTAATGGAAAAGGTTTTAAATGTGAGCTAACGGGGTTCCTTCCCAAGGGCATGCTGGAAACAAAGAAGTGAGAGAAACTGGGACCCCTTCCTCAGTCAACTTATTCTATTTCAGTTTCCTGAAACATCCCTGGTTAAGACTTCTGCGATTAAAAAGACACAGACAAGCGTTTATAAATATCCATCAAGGTTCCTCGTTAAAGCTGAAGTCACACACTAGGGACAGGTGGTCTGAAGGGTAATTGAAGGAAGGTAGCCGGTTGGGTCCAATCTGCTCCTCGGTGAGCAGGTCCAGGGCTGACCGCACGCTGAGCGCCTGCCTGGAGTACCAGATATAATCCAGCGTGTGCCGGCACTCGCCTGAGGTCCGGATCTTCCAGGTCGTGTACGGAGGTTCCGACTGCCCGTCAGCGCTCAGCAGCTTGTAGGCGCTGTTCAGATTGAGGCTGGAGGAAGCAAAGTGCTTGTAGACCTCCTCTGTGGGCTCTGCGTTGAAGTCTCCACAAACAATCAGGGGAATCTTGGCCCCCTGGGTGATGGTCTGCAGGTTTTGGAGAAGGTCGCAGCCTTGAGCTGATCGAAACCGCTCCCAGCCGGTGCGTGCCTTCAGGTGGGTGACGGCGATGCAGAACTGGCGGCTGGACTCCTTGCACTCCAGGGTCTGGGCAATGGCCACCTGGTTGGTTTTCAGTGTCATGGCCGTCAGCCGGATGTTGGCACTGTTGACCAGCTTGAATCGGTTTTGGAGGAAGAACAAGGCACAGCCGTCGGGTCCATTGTTGTGCTCCACATCCAGACAGGGCGACCAGGGCTTGGGGAAGAAGGTGCCCTGATAGCCCAGTCTACTGAGGAGGGGCTGGAAGGTGTCAAAGTAGTGGTCCACCTCTTGGAGGCACAGGATATCGGGCTGGTAGGCGAGGATCTCCTCCAGGATCAGACATTTCCTTTCTTCCCACTTGAGGGCTTCGATAGGGCACTGGACAAAGTTGTCTTTGCCTTCTCCAAGAGCTGAAATAAAAAAGCCGGTCAGTTGTCAGCTGCTAAATACCTGGGGGTCTCCTTAGGTGTGACATCACCCAAGACCTTCAGAGTACTTTCTCTGCTTCAGGTGCTCTGGAGGGGATTGTCTTACTGCACCGACCTCCAAACTAATTACCTCTTACCATCCACATGAAGCAAGGAATTGATTTTCACATTAAAACTATCTATTCCAGGACAGAAGACATAATAAAGCCACATATTCCAGGACATAAAACATTAAGTTTTGGCTTTAAACAATGTTCTTTGTAGTCTAAGAGATCTAAGCTATGTCAGATGAACTAAATACATTTAACCCAGTACTAGGCCTTTATAGAAACCATAAATGACACCTATTTTAAACGGGCAGCTTTTACCTATATCTGGGAAAAGAAAAAAAAAAAATGAATCCAAAATTATGGAAAGTCATTCAGTATGCCCTATTCCAGAAAAGGAGGGGAAAATGGTGACCCTGCTTTCTTCTTAAAATTTCAACAGCTCCATGATCAGCAGCACTGCACAAAGTTGACTGACACACCTGTTTTTTAAATCCAGCAGACCCAGGAAAGGAGTCCTTTCTACCATAACAAATATCTCAAAGCACAGAGAACAGAGGCAACATCTCTGGCCTCAAATTATAAAGGTGCGTTTGGATGAGAATCTGGCCAGAGTACCCAGACCAACTCCCCCCTCCCCCACCATTTCCTGCAGAAGATTCTACATCGCCCACTCAGTAGACTCAGTTTCTCCCTGGCAAATGTTATCTTAGTGCTGTGGACTGAAAGCTGGAGACAACAGAAAGTTTCAGGCTAATGAGAGACGGGGGCCTTGAAATCTGGATGTGTTGGGAGACAGAAGCTGTCACTAAATGTGCAAAGTCTACCAACATGTAAGTAAGAAATACCTCTGAGTCGCTCGATTTATCAGCGAAAATCATATGACTCCCTTTCCCCACCTCCCCTTGGGAGAGCTCCCCGGGCGTAGCCGCCCCCAACCCCTCGTCTGACACCCCGCCCCCGCACATGTGCGCACATGCGGAGGTGCATCGGGCATGCGCAGAAGCAGGGAGGCGGTGGTAGTTCGGGCAGAGATGCAGCAAGCCTACCTTGAGCAAGGATGTTCCACTGCATGACCCTAATGGGAGGGTGGCTACTGGGGCCATCGGCTGGCAGAGCCACAAAGTCCCTCTGGAACCGTGGGGGCCGGGTGTGCAGGACAGCCCTGCATTCCTCCAGGAGCTCTTTGGGGTCGATCGGCTCCAGGTGCTCTGGGTCAGGGGCCACCAGGTACTCTGGGTGCTGGGACGCCGCGCTGCTGTTGAGCGTCTTGGCGAGAGCACTGTAGAGCCTGCTCGTGCCGTTTCCCATGGGATACACTGCGGGGAAGGAGACACGGTTACACACTCAGCCTTCTCCTGCCTTTCTCCAGTTCTCACTCAGAGTGACCACAAGATAAAGCAGTTAGTGTCCACAGAAGCTGGGGCCGATGTTGCCACGTTCATGGTCTACGGGGTGGATTACAGGAGCTCCCAGGTTCTAGCTTTCTAGGAGGACAACTACTTGAAATACTACAGCTGAAATACCTTGATCTTTATGGCTTATTCTAACCTGAGACTTGTCTTTATAATTTGTAGACACAGTCTTACGAAAGCATGGGTAAACAAAATCCATATTCCTTTTTCTATGTATTTTAAATGAGAACTTGAAGGCCAGTTTTAAAGAGCCAGATGTCAGAAAGCCTGGTTACTCCGAGATGGCATTAGAGCAGGCTCTTAGTGTGTCGGCTACTCGGATCCCTATTACGCTGGATTAAAGAATCAGCCGGATTAAATCCAGGCTCTGGCTTTCTATAGGATTCTGAGAACATCACTGAGCAGTATAGTCTGCAATCTAATCTTAACTGCCCGATTTTTTTAAAATCAGAAAAGAGGTTGGCGGTGGTGGGGGAGAGATGGGGTGGGGAGGGGAGGGCATGGTGGTGCAGGAAGAATTGTCTAGGTCCATTTCCTGATGCTTCTGATTCTTCCCTAACTGGATAATAATTAAGGACAACAGAGCACAATCTTCAACAAGTTAACATGAAGGGAGAGGTATCTGTCACCTCACTAGGAGGCAGTGGATTGCTCCTTTAAAGGTCAGCCTTGTTTTCTCTTCATTACTGTGTAAATCAGGCCAGATTCTGCTTGGAATCATGTCGAAGATTCCTGGTTTGGAGGAACCTGGATTTCCTGACCTCATCCAAGTCCTTGCCTTCTCTTGAAGGACACAAAGTTTTCTTTACAAAACACATTGTTTGGCAAGCTGATTGCACGTGAAACTAGCAAGCCCTTGAATTCACCTTACACAGCAGGTCACAAAGGCAAATCCAAGTGTTCACCCCTAGGACCTATCCTTAAACATCAAGATCAAGATGCAAGCATGCTCTGTCATTCCTTTTCAACGACTCCCCAATGAGAAAGTGAGGCAAAGAAACACCAGTTTTCCCAACACACATTTCTGTGTACATGCAACTGCCTGCAAGCCTGTTCTCACAAAGGCACATGCATGAACACGCGCACACACTTGTTTCCTGGATGTCTGACTTGAATATTTTCTTTTTTAATCAATTTGCTTGCCTATCTGAGTACATGGGTCCAAAGAAATTTTCTTCTTGGCTGGCAGTACAACTTTGAAAATCTTTCTTCTGTACTTCTAGTTCAGCAAAAAGCGGTAAAAAGTTCTACTGTTTTCTCAAGCATGGTTTCCAGCATCAGTAATAGCCTAACAGTAGACCAATCTGTCAGGGCATCATGGCAAACTCACAAGGGCTCCAATATCTGACATCTGTCAGGCTCCAGGCAAATGAGCAGCTTGAAGCTGTTCAGTTTTAACAGGACTGCTCTGCATCCTTTTGATGACATCACCTTCTCCAAGCTGTGTTTCAGGGTGGTTGCTGTGATAAAAAAGCAAGTACCATGCGAAAATGAATGTGAAAAAGGTTAATTGTGTCCAACAGGAGTTGAAGATTTAAGGCGTTATCTACTAAACAACACTTCCTCCTAAAAACTTAAGAAAAACCTTTCAGTGAACAAGGAACAGTATAATGTATTAACACAATGAAAGTGCTGGAAGACATGCCCAGAAAGCCAATTATAATATAGGATAATTATATTAAGAAAATGACAAAGTAGTCTAAATTAGAAAACTTACAAATGAGGCAATGTGAAGAATTAGTAAAACATGTAACAGAAAGAAATGAGGAGATAAAGCTTGCGAGACAGTGGCAAATACTATGTACTTATTTAAAGCAAAGATGCAAATATGGATAAAAGGTTCTTGTAGCAGGAAAACCAATTCAAGGAAATGAAACACGTATTGATACGAAAAACTATAAATCAAGAAAACTCTTCAAAGTTTCAATCATGCAGGATGAATAAGTTCTGGAGGTTTAATGAACAGCAAGGTAACTTTAGTTAAGGATACTGTATCTCATACTTGAAATCCCTCCTCTAAGTGATCTTAGATCTTAAGTGATCTCACCCCACCCCCCGGAAACACACACTATGTGAGTGACATGTTAATTAGCTTGATTGAGGTAATTATTCAAGATGTGTACAAATATCAAACCATCACTCAGTACACCTCAAATACACACAATGTTTGCTAATTATACCTCAATAAAGCTGAAAAAAAGGTCAATGGTTTGAAAGAAAAATTATGAGGTTAAAAGAACATGTATCATGGACACAAACACACATACCTGAGACTATCAACCCAGAATGACCAACACCGACTGGACTGTAAAGAAACAGAAAAAAAATCCCTTGGACTCCAGGCCAAAAACAGCAAGTAACTTAGAAGTTAGAGTATCAGACTTCAACTGTAATGTTTTTAGACCAGAAGAAAATGAAGTTACATATTTGAAACATGTCAGGCTTTATATGTGAGCCAAGAATTTTACATCTAGCAAAACTGAAATTCTGACTCTAGGAGCACTTCTTCCAGAAAATACTAGAGCAGGGGATGGCCAACTGCAGCCAGATGTATTTTGTACAGTCCTTGATCTTCAGACGTAACATACACGCCCACAAGCACACGGTATGTGACAGGATAATTTCTGGCACTCAAAGCCAAAATGTTTACTATTGGGCCCTTCTCAGAAAAGTCTTAACCACCCCTGGAAGTAGCTTTAGACTAAATGACCAGAGATACTGATATACGAACTGGTGGTGCTGTATTAAACAGAGCAAATCAAGTCTAACTGAGATTAAGATAGTACAATATCCACTGGCTATGTGATCCAAGAATGAACCAATGAGGATTTAGTACAACCAAAAAAAGAAAAGCCTGGGGTGGGGGTGGGACAGAACAGGGGCACCAGAAAGAAGCAAGCATATTCAATTAGGAATTATTTAGGGACTTCCCTGGTGGTCCAGTGGCTAAGACTCTGAGCTCCCATTGCAGGGGGCCCAGATTCGATCCCTGATCAGGGAGCTAGATCCCACATGCTACAACTAAGACCCAGAGCAGCCAAAAAAAAAAAGAATTATTTGCAGTGATCATCATTAGTAATGGTAGAATCAGAATTGTTACTCTAGACTGCTTAAACTGGATGTTCTAATTTCATCATTCTCTGTTGTCCTTTTTTGGTTTGTTTTTGGAAATTTATAGGGCTGTTAGCTACAAAACTCAAGGAAAACACATTCTTATTAAAGCCAGCTCAGCTCAAAAAAAGCTCATTTTGGTCTAATAGTGGATTACTATATTTTGTCATTCACCTTATTTGTGACTTTTGGGGGTTTTCAAAAATTCAATCTAGCACCTAAAGACAAAGGCTTTGCAGCAAAAAAGAGGAAGGACACACTGCAATGTGGGCCTCAAAGCCCCAGTTCTAGGCCCAGTTTAAGTGGCTGGATTCTGAGTAAACCCAAAATTGGAGCCAACAAGTTTTGTTGATGACTTACTTGGATGTGGCCTATGAGAGAGCAGTCAAAAAAAGTTTCCAAGATGGGTGGGCTGAGCAACTACAAGGATGAAGCTGCCAATACAGGTTAGGAAAACCGGGTAGGGTTTGCAGAAATAGGAGTGTGGCAGTCAGGTATGACGATGTTCAGGAGAGAAGTGCAAATTGGAAACAGGTGGGAGATGTTTATTGACAGAGAAGGACTGAGCTCTGGAGCAGACTACCATGTCTGTTTGCTAACAGGGCTGACACATTAGAGGAAGAAACCCATCAAGCAGGCTTCAGGCGTGACGGCATGAGGGAGCTGACAAGTCCTCCCCCGAAAGAATTATAAACCTGAACCAGTGTCAAAACCAGCCACTTCAGTGCTCTGGATGTAGACCAAAGGCATACAACACACTGAGAAGCCTTTATTTGCGAAAGCTATTGAACCTCAGTTAAGAACAGTGCTGGTCTGTGCAGGTCCTGC
Organism: Bubalus bubalis; assembly: GCF_019923935.1. NCBI lineage: Eukaryota > Metazoa > Chordata > Mammalia > Artiodactyla > Bovidae > Bubalus > Bubalus bubalis. Next base: position 53,772,287 of record NC_059173.1, on the reverse strand, counting down.
CTGGGGCAGGCCTGGCCCCACCTCTCCCCTTCAGCTCTGTGGAAGTGATTCCAACTAGAGCAGCAAAGATAACGAAGTAAGTTAACATCTGCCCAGAAAAAAGGCCTAGGCCTTGATGGCTCTCGCTGGTGAGCCTATCAAATATTTAAACAATACCCATCCCTTCATAAACTCCCACCTACTGCTTCCCATGTACAGCCCCACTGGAAGACAGTCTGGGAGTGTTTAAAATAAATAAAGAACTCATGCCCCTAGGGATTTACCTAAGTGAGCTTAAACTTAAGTTCATTCAAAAATATGTACGCAAATGTATATACACAATTGTATTAATAAATGCCTGAACTGGAAGCAAAGATGTCCCTCAATGTGTAAATGTATACAATCACACAAAATAGTACACAATAAAGGGGAACAAGTCACAAGCATTTTGTAAGTGAAAGAAGCCAGATCCCAAAAATTACATACTGCACGATCCCACTCATAGGGCATTCTAGAAAAGGCAAATTATATAGAATGGTTTTCAGAGATTGAGGGAGGGAGCAGTGGCTGACAAGGAATTTTAGGGCAATGGAACCACTCTGTACAGCCATAGGGTGATGCATACATGACTCTGTGTCAAAATCCATTGACTTAACTATCCCTCACAAAGAGTAAACTTTAATATGCGAAAATTCAAAAGATCAACAGGGAGGTGGGGGGATCAAGAAGAAATGCAGACTCTGACAAATAAATCTATTACAAATATATGACAAATTCACAGAAGGGGCTTCAGGAAAAAAGGAATCATGTCACTTTGGAAAACAGCTTTTAACTGCTCAAGACTAAAGAAAGTGCACTCAAATTAGCAAAGCTATTTCTCTTGGGGGGTGGGTGTCAGCAATTCCAAAAATGCTTTACATGTATATTGTGGTTGAACAAATACAGTAAGTGATGGATGGTGGGAGTCTGATTTCTGTGAAAGAGGAAAGCTGCAGATAAATGAGGAAAGGTTTAGAAGGAATCATGTGGTACTGAGGGAGTCAAACATATCATCCAGATTCCATGTTTCCCTTATAGTACACATACATATATAGACAAAGCCATTAGGGATGTCTGAGACACCTTTGGAGAAACGCAGGGCCAAGGGGTTTTCATATCAACACTGAGGCATCCTTTCTGTCTTGTTTTCAACTGTGATGAAACCGCCGCTTTGTCAGCATTAACTCAGGCAGTTGGCCCCAGGCTCCAGTAGGGGCCACTGTGCTCTTCACCATTATTCATTTTTTAAATTGCCTGCTTTACCCACAAATGTCCTTAAAGTGAGGCAGCAATAAGTACTTCTGTTAAATTTGGAGCCCTGAAGACCTATCTTTAATACTTGACAAAAAGGAAAGTCCACATAAACACTTGTGCTGCACACAAAATACGCTGCCTTAAGCAACAGCACTCAGGTGAGTGCCTGGACTGCAAAACTCTCCCCTGTCTTCACCTCAAAGAACCAACAAACTTCAGTCAAGAAACAAGGCAGACATTTATCCACTAAAATGTAAGACGTGAGCCTGTCACTTTAAGGAAAACAGCTGACAGTATTTTTGCCCATGAGAAAAATTTCCCAGAGAAAATTCTGTAAAACACATCTGGCATCAGGAGCCTGACAAGTCCCCAGTACTTAAAAAACTTCTCTGACAAGATTGGAGATGATAGTTACTAAGGTTATTTTGGAGAAGGCACTGGCACCCCACTCCAGTACTCTTGCCTGGAGAATCCCATGGATGGAGGAGCCTGGTGGGCTGCAGTCCATGGGGTCGCGAAGAGTCGGATACGACTGGGCAACTTCACTTTCACTTTTCACTTTCCTGCATTGGAGAAGGAAATGGCAACCCACTCCAGTGTTCTTGCCTGGAGAATCCCAGGGACGGGGGAGCCTGGTGGGCTGCCATCTATGGGGTCGCACAGAGTTGGACACGACTGAAGAGACTTAGCAGCAGCAACAAGGTTATTTCTATACTGTATAACATCTGAAGAGCCACGTAACCTAGTTAACAAACTTCCCAAATAACCAAGAAGATGTTCACTGATATGGTATATCAGATTTGACGTTGCAAATAACTATTAATATAAGCTACCACAAAAGACTACCCACAATTATCCTAAAAGGCTATTAAAATAATTCTCTCCGATTATATAACCAGTGAGAGACTGGATTCATATCTTTTAACCAAAATATCCCAACAGACTGAACGGAGAAGCAACTAGGAGGATATAGACAGCTGTCACGTATTAAGCCAGACTTTCAAATGAAGAGATTTCCAAAAACGTCAAACGGTGCCACTCTTTCATCTAACCTTTTTATTGGGGGGGGGGGGGGGGGGGGAATGCTGGTTAAAAAGTAAAAACACAACAAAAGCCAGGATTATCTGGGTACACACCTGAGAAACTGCTGGAGTTGACCAACCTCGGGGCCCAAGGAAACCTCGAAGAGAAAAGCACACCAAACCCTGAAGGACAGACGTCACAGGAAGGCATCGTTGGAACAGCAAGCCTGTGCTGCCACCCACTGGCCACTGTGCTGAATCACCTCAGAAAGGTTAGAAAACTAACTCAGCAGCTAATTTTCACTGGTCCCCTGAAGGCTCCTGAATAAATGTGGCCACCTTCAAAATATTCACAAGACAACCATCGACCTAAAACAGCTTGGATGTTGGGTATGCAATATATTTAATACTTAATTAATAAATCAATAAAGATTTACAGTCCCCATGGCTTACAGCTTCATGGATCAAGTTCCAGTGGCTCCCTTTTTCTTACATATAGCCTTCTTCTGGTACTTGAAAAGTCAAAGTGAAGTCGCTCAGTCGTGTCCAACTCTTTGCAACCCCGTGGGCTGTAGCCTACCAGGTTCCTCCATCCATGGGATTTTCCAGACAAGAATACTGGAGTGGGTTGCCATTTCCTTCTCCAGGGGATCTTCCCGACCCAGGGATCAAACTCGGGTCTCCAGCATTGCAGGCAGACGCTTTACCCTCTGAGCCAGGAGTAAGAACCTTAAGTCACCCTTAATATTTAAATTACAACCCCTGTTCTTCACTCATTAGTTCCATGAGGATAGAGACTATATCTGCCTTGTTTATGGACTCAAGGTAGGTCAACTGGTTTCCAGAAATCATGGCTTCTCTTCACTAGTCAGATCCTGAACAAGTTATCTCTGTGGCTCTGTTTCTTCATCTGGGGATCACCATGACCTACTTCACTGTGTTACTGTGAGGGTTAAGAGAGTTAAAGGAGCTATATATACCTAGTACATTCTAAATGGCAGCTATTTTGTTACTTTTCTTTCTGGGATTAAAGAGCAGCTATTAACATTTGAGAGCCAAGCATGTACGACACTTATCTTTCCAACAATCCAGCAAAGCAGGTACTGTATTCCCCATTTTATAAACATGGTGACTGACTGCACAGTTGGCAAAGGATCTGGCCCTGGAGAGGGCTGCCTGCACCTTGGACCACTGCTTGTCTCTGACGGTGCCGACCCAGTCAGGATGACTGGATGGAGCTGCGCCAGGGGCACGCGTGGCAATTAACAAAGGTCCAATTTCACCTCATCCCTCTGCCCAAGTCACCGCCGTCAGGGCGTGCACACTGGCACAGCACAAGGTGTACAAAGCGGTGTAATGACCCGCTTTACTGGCACATGGCATTACTAGAGATATCAAGTGAAGGTCATGTCTCCCAACCTAGCAGGTCTATAAATACAAGCTCCTAGACACAGTGACAATCCCAGTGACCTTTCTTTGCTAGGCAGCAGTCAGACACAAGAATATCCAAGTGTGTTCTGGACAAAGCGGAGCTGTCCTTCAGTCATGCCAGATTCATCTCGAAAATATGGCTAGGCAAAGAAAAATCCCTCCACAATAAATACTTAGGTTAGCGTGTGAAAATTGGTGGTTGATTATGAGTGGGCTGGCCAAGCATTTGCACAAGCCAGACTCTTCCAGCAAAATGCTAGAAAACTGAAAAGGCAGAAACAAAGAACCTGGCGTGACAGCCGCTCTCCACCAACTGAGACGATCAGGTTTGTGTCACTACCTGGTGCCCATCGCTAACGCTCCCAGGAGCTCTGGGTTCACGGCTATGAATGAAATACGGAGCTGAGGAGTACTCTGCTATTCTTTCCTGTGAGTCAGAGGTCCACATACATCTCCCAGTGCCCTGTATGAGATGCCTATGGCTGCTTACATTTTTAAATGGTTGAAAAAAAGAAATTGTAATAGTATTTCCTGACATGTGAAAACCATCCAAAACTCCAACTTCAGTATCCGTAAATAAGATTTGTGTATTGTCAGCAGCTACTTCCACACTATAGCAGCCGAGCTGAATAGTTGTAACGGATATTTAGTCTATTAAGCCCAATATATACTAGCTGGCTCTCTATAGAAAAGTTAGATTTCCATAGCCTTGCTTGAATAATCACAGCCCTTGTAGGAAAAGAATCATCTTTTAAAATGTGTAGTGACACTGGCAGCCGTTTTAAAACCTCCAGTCCAATGACTCATTTTTAAGATGGAAATTGATAAATAATGTACAATAGGTCATCAGACATGAGGCCAAAAATACATTATTCTTAAGAGCTTTCCGGAATAAAGTACACACACGCAGATTTTTCTAAAGACTGAAAGAATATGGTTAAAATCAGAAAGGACGCCACCAGTGGGCTTAAGAAACAATTCCAGGAAGACAGAGACAGGTGTGAATTAACAGAGAACCCAGAGTGGAGGGCAATGCAGTACAAACTACCGAAGGTAAATTAAACATGGCTCTTCCCAAGGGAGCTCTGAAGAAACCCAAAGCTAAGTCCACCGAGACAGAGGGCAGGAGAGGCAAGGGGCCATCGTTAGGGTCATTCTTTCAGCAATGGTATTTGAGACAGCTGCTAGTTCTGTCACTTCCCCTCTCAGACAGAAGAGGGTGGCTTCTGCCAGCTGGAGAACTGGCTTCAGAGATGTGGGCCCTGGAAGGGCTCCCAAGAGTGATGGACGGGAAGGGAGGCAGAGCAGACCGTGGACCTCAGAGATATTTCTGAAGGTGTGGCTGGAGGGGTGAGCTAAGTATTGGAGAACACAGAAGGGAGCCTGCCTGCACCCCCGACCCCCAAATCTCCCCAACTACAGAGAAAATGCAAACTGCTCTCCCAGGAGGAAAGGTATGGGGGAGAAACAGGCTCACATAACTATATAGGACACAAAGACAGACTAGGCTTCTAGGAAGAAAGGAGCAGAGAATTAGAAAATGTCCAAAAATTGTAAACAACTGCAAAATAGACATGTTCAAAAAAATCTCATGAAATACAAAGAAACATTCTTAAAAATGCAAGAGCAGCCAGATGGTGGATCCATATGGACAACAATCTGTCTAGCAGGAGTTTAATAATATGACAACAGGCAATGTGATAAAATAGTGATGAAAATGATAAAATTCAAGAAACAGAACAGAAATTTTCCTGGGCTAGAGAATGGTATGTCCTGGGGCTTCCTTAGTGGATCAGTGGTAAAGAATCTGCCTACCAATGCAGGAGACATGGGTTCAGTCCCTGATCTGGGAAGATACCACATGCCGTGGAGCAGCTTAAGCCTGTGCTCAACTACTGAGCCTATGCTCAAGAACCTGGGAGCTGCAACTCCGGAAGAACTTGCACCCTAGAACCAATGCTCTGTTTTGCAACAAGAAGCCACCACAATGAGAAACCCGTCAATTGCGACTAGAGAGTGCCCCTTGCTCTCCATAACTAGAGAAAAGCCCACAGCAATGAAGGCCCAGCACAGCAAAAAAAAAAAAAAAAAAAAAAAAGAATGGCATGTCCTTAGACTGAATGGGCTCATCTGATGCTGAGACGTTTATCCTGACAGAACTTCTGAACACCAAGGACAAACAATCCTCAACTTCTAGAGGATAATCAGTACCGTCAAAGAGATTGCGGTTCTGAGGCAAAATTAACAGACATGTTATTTTTTAAAAATTATATTTTAAAATTGTCACGAAAATTTTCCAAATAAAAATTTAGAATGAACCACTCCTGGAAAGAGAAATTAATTGTAGAACACATCTCAGCAAATCTATTTGACCTAGAAAATCTGAAAGATGAACATCTTCAGCAACCCCCTCAGTGAAAGCAAAACATAAAGGAAACAGAAAACCATCATGTCCAGGGTGTCAGTAGGATATGCAAAATAACTTCCTTGTACCCCGTACTGGATGGACCTGCCCCAGCACTGGACGCTCAGAGTGGGGGACAGGCTGGGAAAAGCAAAGGAAAATGATGCACAAGGCGCTTCCTGGACATCCTGCTGCAACTTTTCTTTACTGCTCCATGATTCTGGCTCCAAGTAACTTTGGACTTCTCAGACTACTCCAGTTCCGAAGGGAAAAAGCAGTTTTCAAATCATTCTGCACAATCCCTCATAATCCAATAGCCGTCTCTACTGGAGACTAACTTCTGGGGACACTAGTTAAGAAACCTCTAGTAGGCTTCCAAGCATTTAGCAAAGCAAGTGTCTCACTGGCTGTCTGCCCAGGCTATATACATCAGAACTAGCAGATGCTCAAGGCCCACTTGCAGAAACTAAAATTCAGATGATCTGAGTGGGACCCAGGCATTCTTTTGATAGCGTTTTACTGGGAAAAAAAAAAAAGTCATCCCTCGGGGATGGGTTCCAGGATTCTCCTCGGATGTCCAAAATCTGGATGCTCAAGCTCCTTTTATATAATGATGTACACCCTTGGTATCTGCATCTGGGGATTCAACCAACCTTGGATGAGGAACCCACCCATGACGGGGTGGGGCTATATTTCATAAAGACATTTAAATCTGACAGGCATTTTTTCGTAGCCCTCTTTCTCCTGGACACTCCCGCCCACATCCCGACACTGATGCTGAATTCTGTGTAGCTGGTAGGTTTCAGGTGCTGCTTTGAGATCACATAGAGACAAGAAGAGAGCTACGATTTTTGCTTGAGGTCATACTCCTTCCTGTAGGAAGGCTGCTCTCCCCACAGCAAATCCAGAACTTCCTGGCTAGAACTCTGTGTTCCCAATGCAGGGGGCTGGGTTAGATCCCAGTCCCCAGGAACCAGTTTCCACATGTCTCAACAAAGATCCCATGGACCGCACAGCCAAATATTTTTTAAAAAATATCAAATCCAAAAATTTTCATTAAAGTACAAGTGGGTTTACTATGGAACTAAGCACCCATGCACATCATCCTTGCATTCAAATGTGATAACCATTCAAGTGGTTAGCAAAATTCTAGGAATCCTGATGACAGATCTTCATTTCCAATGCAATTAGTCATGAGACAATAAAATATTTGGCCTTTTAAGTGTACTGTGCTCAGTAAAACTTACGGATCAGTTGATATCGTGGTTTCTAATTCAAAAGCCCCCAGTAACTCACTGTATTTAAGCTCTTACCATTGAATGCTATAACAAATAGCTTGTTCTCCTACAAAGAAAATATATTTCTATAAAGCTTGATAATTACAAGCTGTTGCACTTCTCTCTCATAAGCAGATTACTCACATTGTTAAAGGGCATACTAAATAAAACCGCCTCCTCAAATGAGCTGGTATTTGCTTTTAAAATCGTACCAAGAAAAAAAGCAATGTGTTCCAGTGGTAGAGAACAGTAATTCAGCCAACTCTTCATTATCTGAGGAGGTGGCATCTGGAGGATGGCATTTATAAACCCAAAGATGAGACCAGACCACCGAGTAACTGTGACAGCTGCTGCTTGTCTATGGGCCTGTGATCCTTCCGTGAGAAAAGGTCCCCTTTAAACTCTAATAACCCAGCATCTGATGACTGCAAAGGGGCTGCACTCACCTTTCCAGTGACATCTGACTGCCACAGGGCATAAGTTATGAGGGAACTGATTAACAAATAGGGTCAACTTGGGATTTAGCACCCCTCCCCAAAAGATTGGGGCTTCCCAGGTGGTGCTAGTGGTGAAGAATCCACCTACCAATGCGAGATGTTAAGAGACTTGGGTTTTATCCTTGGGTTGGGAGGATCCCCTGGGTAAGGACATGGCACCCCACTCCAGTATTGCTGCCTGGGAAATCCCATGGACCAGAGGAGCCTGGCGGGCTTATGACCCATAGGATCCCAAAGAGTCAGACATGACTGAAGCGACTCAGCACACACGCACCCCAAAAGATGCTGGAGTGAGCAAAGTATAGCTTTCAGTTCCTTGGACTTTCTCTAGCCAGATGTCTAAACCTTGAGGCCTGTAATAACAATAATCTGCTTTTTATTTATTGCTGTCATTTTGTTAAGTAACGTGGAATTCGGGGCCCACCCGTAACGATTCTTCTTAATAAGTCTACAACAGGATCTATGAATCTTGGGAAACATTTGGCAAAGTACCTCCTCTCTCACCTTGCCACCATCCATGCCTCACACCTTCCACTTTGCTCCTGGCTTTTCCCAAGCAAAATGTTTTTAATCTCTTTCAATCTTAACTGTACTTCAAGGACCAATTCAAATGCCAACCACTTTTTGAAGCCAAAATGATCACCACTGATGGAAGGGACTTTATGCTCTCCAGCACCCTTGTGCCATTTGCAAACTTTTAACTGAAAGAGAATAAAAAAAGGTGTTTTATTTCTTTAAACACTCAGGTCTTTGTGCAAAACCCATCTCTCTGACTGGGCACTAAACTCAGAGGCAGACCATGTCTCACATTCTTTTACCTCCTATAAGGTGGCACCTAGCTCAAATGGTAAAGAATCTGCCTGCAATGCAGGAGGCCAGGGTTCGATTCCTGGGTCAGGAAGATCCTCTGGAGAAGGGAACAGCAATCCACTCCAGTATTCGTGCCTGGAGAATCCCATGGAAAGAGAAGCCTGGCGGGCTACAGTTCGTGGGGTTGCAAAGAATCAGACACCTCTGAATGACTAACACAATAGAGTGAGACAGACCAGAAATGGAAAGACTTTTTGAATGAATGAATGAGTGAGTGATCAAAGGATATGCAAATGAATGCATTCATGAGTTTCTCTCAACACGAAGCTGAAGCCAAAACTGAGCAAAATGAGAAACTGCCCTAGCTCTTGTAGTAGTTTAGCAGCCATAAATCCTTTCAATTTCTTTCTAAAACTAGGGGATTTCAGGGGACTTCCAGAAAGTTCATTAAGCATCTTTCTATGTCAAAGGCCTAAGATTCAACATGTCCTGACCTTTCTTCCCAGCTAACAGCACAGCTCTCTTATCTGTATTACACAAGCTATGTGTATTCCCAAAATGAACCTACTGGCTAACTCTGCCCCAGCACCTTCAGGAAATTTAAGGTAAGAGGTGAAGACAAGAGATACAGTGCTACAGAAGACACCAGTTGATTTTCTTTTACTTCTCCCACCTCAAACCCAACAATGTGCCTCTAGAAATTTTCCATTCTAACAGTTATTTCACAAATGCCAAATTGCTACATAACTGCAAAGAAAATCTCAATGACTGTCAAGTTCATCCTTTTTAAAAAAAAGAACAAGAGTTTAGTCTCCAGTAATCAGTTTAACTTCCTAATAATTTTTATTTTTGGTCACCCTGGGTGGCATGGCAGACCTTAGTTCTCTGGCCAGGGGTGGAATCTGTGACCCCTGCAGTGGAAACGCTGTCTTAACCGCTGGCCGCCGGCGAAGTCCCTTTACAAAAATAAAATCCTGATTTTAAAAAGAATGTCTCAATCTAAACATCCGCCAATAATCTGAATAGAGGCCAATCATCTGAATAGAGTTTAAAATCTTGACTTCAATCACATTTTGGGTGATCACTTTCAGTAAAGAAAGCCACATTGAACAAAACTTGAGAATTCCCTGGCAGCCCAGTGTTTAGGGCTCCGCCTTTTCTTTCACTGCCCTGGCGGTTCAATCCCCCATGGGGGAATTAATATCCGGCAACCCGTGTAGGGCGGCATAAAAGAGGTAACACAAAACTTTTGGAGCAAAAGGTAGTCGTTAACAATCTGAGATGTTCATACGTCTTAAATAGCAATAAACTTGAGTACGACTAAAATATATCTGCTAGCGTGATGAAACTGCCCACTTTTGAAAGAAAAGCTTTATTAATTTGTATGTAAATTGTGGCCGCGGTATTGAGGCCTCGGGCAGAAACTTACGTGGCCAAAAAAGGGAAAATCCAGGGAACTTCCCTGGGGGTCCAGTGGTTAAGACGCCAGGGTTGCAATGGAAGGAGCGCAGGTTCGATACCTGGTCAGGGAAGTAAGATCCTGCCTGGCGTTTCCCTCCCCGCAACCCAAGCAAAATCCAGAGTACGTGACCTATAGAACAGGTTCTTGGCAAAGAGATAGCATCATCTTTACAAGATCTTAACCCCAGATATACAGGGCGCATAATGACGCAAATATTAAGACTGGAAGGCTCCCCCCAAATTCAAGTAGATGTCCAAAGAGTCAAGGCGTGTTCATACATTTTTCAAAATTCAGACCACCTAAGCCATTCAGGCCACAGGATCAGATAAGTGTAACTTCATATACATATTGCATAAAATGTTCCATTAGCGCAATAAGTAAAACACAAATAATCTGCGGCCTCGGAAGGGGAAAAGGTAACTTAGGTCAAGAGCCAGAAATACTGAAACCGCGGCATCAAACGGGAAGGATTAAACGGGAACCTAGCACGGGGTTGCAGCTCCTACCGGACGCGGTGCAAGCCCCAGGCAAGAGAAGGCGGCAAAGGAGGGCAGACACGGCGGCTCAGGGAGAAGAGGCACCGCTTCCCGGTCGCACCACACCGCTCGGCAGCCCCCGGCTTCCCATTCATTCCCCGCCGTCTCCAGGTGGCGGCCGCCGCGTTCTCCGCCCGGAACGGCGGTGCACTCACCTGTTCGGGAGCACGACCTCGCGACGTCGCGGGCCGCCGAAGCCGCCGCCAGAAGCCGGGGGTACGGGAGCCGCGGTGCGGCCGTGGGCGAGAGGCGGCGCGGCGGCGGCGGCGGGCCGGGCGGGCGGCGCAGGCCGGGAGCGTCCCTCTGCAGCAGGGCGGAGCAGAGCCGCCGCGGGCTCTGATACATGCCGGGCGCCGCCGCCAAAACCGCCGCGGCCCCTCGCGCGCCCCACCGACCTGCGGGCCCAGCCGAGGCGGGCAAGCCCAGCAGACTCTTGGGGCTTTCCGAGCAGAGGCTCCGGGGATCCTTCTCTTCCAGCCGCGGCCCGGGGGAAGGTCGCAGGCAGACAAGCCCGAGACGGCGCGAACAAACCTGCGGATGCTGTGAAGCGGAGGCGCTGTCTGCCGCGGGCCGGCTGGAGCTGGAGGGTAACCGGCGAGCGCAGCGCGCTGACAAAGCGGGCGCTACCAAGCGAACCAGGGAGGGGGTGTCCGTGGGACCTGCGCCCGGCGCGACCTGGCAGGGATTCGTAGAACCGGAGTGATCCTTCTTTGAGAGGACGCAGATCTTCAGCTGTTTATGGGGTGGAGGCTGTGGAAGGTCCAAGATAACAAGTATCCCTCAAGGCAGTTTTAAAGAAATAAGCCTCCCCTTCCTCTGGGTGGAGTGGAAACGCCCACAGGCTGGGAGTCCCAAGACCGTTCCAGGCTCTGGCCCCGGGGACACGTGTGTGTCCGAGTAAAAGACAGCATCCGTGTAAGCGTGTAAGTGAGAATCCGGCAGAGGGTGTCTGCCCTCCACCCCTTCGGCGGGATGTGTTGCGTTAAAACGAAATTAAGCACGATAAAGCCCCTACTGTGTGCGAGGGCGACGCTGAGTAAGACCACGTCCCTTTCCTCAAGAATGTTATCCTCAGGCAAAGGGGGCCCAACGTGGCGAGAGAGATCAGACCATAAAGCTTTACAAGGTAGATTAAGATCAGTGCCATAAGTTTATGTAAGTTTGGCGATAGAGGTCGTAACACGCCTGGATTTTCTAGAAGGCTTATTAGAAGAGCCACGACTTGGATTTACATTTGCGGAATTTGGGAGAAAGAGTGGTGGTGATTTACAAAGGCAAAAAAGGAAATAAAGCAAAAAGCCCTAGGTATCTTTGCGGCAACATCTCTTATGTAGGATGGCAGTGAAGAAGTAAGGCAGATGCTTGGATAGGTTACACTGCGGAAGGCAGAGATAGTATTAGACTTAATAATATGGTAGAAAAGGGTGAGCTGTTTGTAAGCTGGGCAAGGATATGTCTTAGGGCCGTGCTGTCATTGGAGGTCAAGTATCTCGGGCGTGTGAAAAGGCAGGAGAGAGTAGACTAGCTGATATGAAAGATATTCGAGACTTCCATCTGGTACTGGAAAAGAATGAATGGAAGAACTATCTCAGATAGCTTGGGCAGGAAATGATGACTAACCAGAACAGGAAGTGGGGTGAGTGGGAGAGATGCCCAAGACTCGGTTCCTCTCTGAATGATTTATGACCTAGAGATGTTTTCTTGTTGGTTTTCCCATGATTTTGCTGAGTCTCCTGTCTTGTAGAATTGGAAGCTTTTCATTACTAAGAATATTCAAAATATTTTTAAGACCAGAGGGTGTGGATGTGTCCGCTGACAGGGTTGCTCATAACTGCTGGGAGACGCCCTCCTTGGCAAATCGTTAAATCTCTTAGTCTCACTTTCCTTATCTATAAAAAGCATACCTTAGTCATTAGGTCAAATAAAAGGTGATGATCAAACTAGTCCATAAAAAGTGTTCTGCAAATATAGCAAAATGTTGAATTCGAATCTAGGGTCTATGGAAATTCACTCACAGTTCTTTTTCTTTTCCATATGTTTGGAAATATCCATAATAAAGTGTTGAAATAAAAGTGCTTTGAAAAATTAAAAGTACTGTTTGAATATAAACTGTCATTATTAAAAGGGATTCAAAGAGCATGCTCTCCTGAAACTGGGTCAGCAGCATTATTTTTGGTACATGCTAAAGACTGTATACTTTAAACAATCAGAAAAATATAAATAAAAACTTTATTCACTTCAAATTCATTTAGGGCGCTGGTGGCTAAATCCCCAGGTTGACTGGTAGCCAACCATGGTGGCTCAATGATAAAGAGTCCATCTGCAAATGCAGGAGACACAGATTCAATCCCTGGTCCCGGAAGTTGCCAGGGATACAGGGGAGCAACTAAACCCGGGCGCCACAACTATTGAGCCTGTGCTCTGGAGCCTGGGAGCTCCAACTACTGAGCCCACGTGCCAGAACTTCTGAAGCCCTAGTGCCCTAGAGCCTGTGCTCTGCAACAAGAGAAGCCACCGCAATGAGAAGCCAGCACACCACAGCTAGAGAGTAGCCCCTGCTCACTGCAACTAGAGAAAGCCCTTGCCCAGTGACGACACCCTTGTTGCAGCCAAAAATAAATAAAAATGTTTACAAATTCATTTAGTAAACATTTGTTGAGTACATATTATGTGTCAGTCTTCACGACAGAGCTATATAATGAAATGAGCAAAGTCTGCTCACAGTTGGGTGGGTGAGACATTGTATAAACAGAAATATTTATAGTAGTCATCCGATAATAAATATAGAATCATGATTTGAACAAGGTCCTGTGGAAATACAGAAGAGGAAGTGCCTCACTGCCTGTAGGAGTCAGGAGAGGCTTTTGAACAAAGTGGATTCCAGGCAGAAAAGGCTTATGGAAGGAAAGGAGGGATGTTTCGGGAACAGCAAGTACCACACTTTGATAAGCCTTGAGTGCAGGGTGCCCTAAGGGAGTGGCAGGAGATGAGGTGGAAATTGTGAGCAAGAAACAGTGTCAAGGGTTTTCCAAGGAATCTGGACTTTATCCGAAGGTTCTGGGGAACCTCTGAAAGACAGGTTCCACTTTCAGAATTGCGTTTTGGAAAGATCATCTGTCAGCAGTGTGGAGGATGGATGGGAGACCGGGGAAAAATAAGAACAGTGTGGGGAGGAAGAGGACTTGCTGGTTCAGAACCTCTGGAGGAGGGCCAGGGTAGGCATGCTTCTTTAAAAAGAAAACCACAGAGGTGATTCTGATGTACATCTCTGTTTCTGCCGCCACACAACCTCCCAAACCAATAAACAGGGGGCAGAGATAGTGGAAAAGAGATGGGTTTGAGAACTATGAAGGAGACAGAAACCACAGCATTGAGTTAAGTTAAATCTGGGGGGTGAGGGAGGAGAGGACAGAGTCCTTGGTAGATAATGGTAACAAACAAGGAAAACAGGTGGAGATCAGAACATATAATTGAGATACCTCTGTGGAACACCCAGGTAGAGTTACTTTGTAGGCAAATAAACTAAGAGGAGGAGTTCATAGAGGAGTCAGAGCCAGACACTTTTGAAAGTCTAGTAGTTAAACTCATGGATAATGAGGTAACTCACAAAATGTCTTTTGAGGGAGAGAAGAAAAGTGTCAAGGATTAAATTCCCGTGAAACACATCTTCAGGGATGGTTGGAAGGGAAAGAGACTTGAGACCTGGTCAGAGCTGGAAAACAGGAAGATTGGTATCTTGGGAGTAAGGGAACCTAGAGCTGCCAGAATAGAACACTGATGATGCTGCTTAGAGGTCAAGGCAGCACGTGACTCCTTTGGATCTGACAATTAGAAGGCTCTTCGTGCAAACAGTTACGTGGTTGTGGAAACCAGATTGCGGTGGTCAGTGGGGCTGGAAGGCAGGAGACCCGTGAAAGAACAATGCCTTAAGAAACCAGGTGAGTCTTCTTTTTTTCTGAAGACTGGAGGAACCTCATAAAGTTGAGGAAAAGGAGCCAAGAAACACAGAAGTTATAGTTTTTCTCCTGCTGAGACTTCCTGCAGTTCTCCTAGTTCTTTTGTTAACGGCTGAAGTGCAGCTATATATACACATGTATGTACATATACACACATATATAGATACACACATATACACGCAAATACACATATGTTTATACATATGTGGGCATGAGGAGAAGGGAAATCTCTCTCTTCCTCCTCTTATGAGGCCATCCGTCCTATTGGATTAGGGGTCTACCTTTATGACCAATTAACCTTAGTTACCTTCTTGAAAACTTGATCTCCAAACATCGTATTAGGGGTTAGGACTTCAAAATATGAATTTGGAGTGGGTGGGTGGGGGACACATTTCAGTCCACAGCACTGTCCAAGGGCTTCCCAGGTGGCACTAGTGATAAAGAACCACCTGCCAATGCAGAAGACCCAAGACACATGGGTTTGATCCCTGGGTCAGGAAGATCCCCTGGAGAAGGAAATGGCACCCCACTCCACTATTCTGGTCTTGAAATCTCATGGACAGAGGAGCCTGGTGGGCTACAGTCCATGGGGTCACAGAGAGTTGGACACAAGTGAGTGACTAAGCACATACATACATATAGACACTGTCCCAAACGGGAAATATATCAGTCGATGAGTAGTCGAAAGAAAAAAAAGTAACGAAGACTCTAATTCTCTCACTAGAAATGATTCTTCAGTTTCTAGTAACTGAAGTGATATCACCTTTAGCATATTTTAAAATGCAGAAAAATCCCAGTTACTTCGGCTTTATTTTTATAATTATTAAAGAACAAAAATTTATGTTAGACTCTGTTGGAGTTTTTTTATAATCCTTTTCTCAAGGGAAAAGACCCTGATGCTGGGAAAGATTGAGGGCAGGAGGAGAAGGGGATGACAGAGGATGAGATGGTTGGATGGCATCACCGACTCAATGGACATGGGTTTGGGTGGACTCCGGCAGTTGGTGATGGACAGGGAGGCCTGGCGTGCTGCAGTTCATGGGGTCGCAAAGAGTCGGACACGACTGAGCGAATGAACTGAACTGAACTGAACACTGTGCCAGGTGTCTTTTCAGAGGTTCATCAGGTGTCCTGAACCAGGAGAATGTGGCTCTCAGACCTCTCACTGGGACTGCAAAGATAAGATTGACCTATGCCCTCAGAGGGTTTGCTCTGACAGGCATCACTGGAGCCGGGGCGTTGATTCTCACAGAAGCGTTCCCAGCCCACTGCTGAGCGCAATGGGGACCCTAAGGCAAGCACTGTGAGACAGAGGACTACTCTGAGGGGCGAATTTGGCTGGGAAACTCCCATGGCCTTAGCAAGCTCTCTCTCTCTCTTTTTAATATATTGGAGGATAATTGCTTTACAATCTTGTGATGGTTTTTGCCATACGACAATGTGAATCAGCCAGAAGTATACATATATCCATCCCCTCTCTCTAGAATCTCCCTCCAGCCACTCCCCCAGGTTGTCATAGCAGCAGGTTGAGCTCCCAGTTACAAACTCTCATAACTGCAGTCACCTATGGTCCTGTTACCCTCCAAACTGGTTTTGCCTTTCTGTGGGTGTTGAGCCAGTAGACACAACCAAGCCACAGATCAGGAGAAGGAGGATTTATTATTACTTGCAGCAAGTGAGGGGAACACCAGGATCTTTCCCAAAGCAGTATCGCCCTGAACAGCAGAGTTGGGGAAGTTCTAAGCTAAGGTTTCATGCATATTTACGAAGGGGAGAATTCAGCATAGAACTAGGGCAAAGGTCCACAAGTCCGAGTGATGCTGGAAGGGAGATGCGTGATGCCGGAAGGGAGATGCGTGATGCCGGAAGGGAGATGCCTTCTAGCACCGAGAGTGAGCCTGTCTGACACTGGCAAATGAATTATCTGAGGAGACATGTACTGACAAAGAAAGAGACTATTGGGAAGGAGTGCCCGGGAAGAGGGCAGCAGGGTGAGAGAACCCAGGAGAATTGCTTTGCCATGTGGCTTGCGGTCTAGGGTTTTATGGCTATGGGGTTAGACTCTGGGTTGTCTCTGGGGAGTCATTCTGACTCAGGTCCTTCCTGGTGGCCCACGCATTGCTCAACCAAGATGGATTCCAGTGAGGAGGATTCTGGGAGGTTGGCAGGACATATGGGCTGTCATTTTGACTTTCTTCTGGTTGGTGGAAGCTTGTTAGTTCTGGTTTCCTTACCAGGACCTTCCTCCCGCCCTCTCTCACTCCCTGTTGTAAAATAACTTGTGCAAACGGTTGCTGTGGTGCCTGGCCAGGGTGGGCAGTTTTGGTCAGTGGTTCCCCGAACACCAGCTTTAGTTGACAGAAGTCAGAAGGGTCAACATTCTCATACTCCCTCCACCTGGGTAAGGGGGCCGCAGTTTCTGCAGAACGCAAAGATATATTTTTAAGTGTATCCCTTGAGGAGGAACTCTGGACTCTGCTTTCTCACTGCACTGTTGTTCGACTTGCTTTTTCTCTGTTGCTGAATTCTTTTGTTCTCTTTAGATCGTTAATTATTGAGACCTGTTCAAGGGGAAGCATTGTGACCAGGCTTAGATCATAAAATGATTTAGGCCAAAACAGTGTCTCTTATGTCAAGAAAGCCATGCCTGGTTCTCTTTCTCCGGGGACCCCTTATCTGCTTACACTCCTGCCTTCCCTTCCTTTTTCTTTCTTTTTTCCTCTCTCCCTTCCTCTCTCTCTCCCTTTCCTCTTACCCTTCATCCTGCTTAGATGCAGACCATTCTGCAGAATGAGGGCTCTTTCAGCCTCCTCCACGCTACTGCCCTGTTTTCACAGGTCTTGCTCTAATAACTCTTTTGCCAGTCCGGTACTCTTGCCTAGAAAATCCCATGGACCGAGGAGCCTGGTGCAGGCTACTGTCCATGGGGGTCACAAAGAGTCGGATACGACTGAGCGATTTCACTTCACTTCATGTATCAAATGCTAGCCCCCAAATATCACCAATGAGATAAAACTGAACTTGTTGCTCCCATGGAATGGGGGAGTTACCACCACAAGAGAACTCTGTATCTATTTCAACACTTTTGGGGAAGGGTCAGAGATTTCCAGGAACTGAGCCACTATTCACTTTTTGACTTTTTATGGTTAGGGGTGGAAATGTCATGGCACCTGTAGGTATGTCATGAAATGCTCATGTATTACAGTGAGCATACAGTAAGGTTCAAGTTCCATGGGAAGACAAATCTTCCCCCATCTTGGACTTCGTTCTGACCAGTTTATGTCATATCCTCAAGGGCTGTGTCATTCTTTTAAAGGTTGTGCCCTGCTTCCTTCCCTCCTATTTCACACCTAGCCCACACCCCTTGCAGGTATCTCTGATGATAGTTCTATTCCAATAAGCCTTTTTTCTAAGTTCTTTGGGCAGCTAAGGGAGAGGTAAAAAGAGAGACTTCTGTTTCTTAAAATAATCAGCTTACCAGTAAATTATGTATTTAAACAGTACATTCTATGAACTGTAAACTGTATCTCAATAAAGTGGTTTTTAAAAATCATACACACACAAAATAATCAGCTTAAATTAATCCTCAGGTCAGAGTGATACATTTTGGGGTGGCAAATTTTGCTCTCCTATAGCAATTAGCTCAGAATAAAAAGTATATGTCTTGTTATTTAAAAGATAAGTATATAAAGAAAAAGATTCCTTGTTGTTTTAAAAGAACATTTATTGTACTACTGAAATCTTCAGAGCTAAGAAAAATGATGATTAGTGTAGTTAGGAATTGTGGTTAGCTGATAAGAAACTTGAAATAACTGGCTTAAAACAAGACAGAGGTTTATTTTTTCCATGCATAAAATAGCAGAGGGGCTGGCAGTCCAGGGTTGGCATGATGTCTCCACATCACCAGAGATTCGGACTCCAAGTATTCTTCTGCTCTGTCCTCCACTGAGCAGAGATCCCATCCTTAAATTTACCTCATTGTATAAGACAGGGCTGTTGAGTCTATCATGTCTGCATTCTAGGCAGGAAGAAGAAGGAAGGGAAGGAAGCACATCAGCTGTTTTTTCCCATTTCAGAGATCTTTTCTAGAAGGACTTCGAACAGTTTCCATATATATCTTATTAACTATCTGAGCAACCTATCGTCAAGGGAGATTAGAAATGTGGTCTTCTAGTTGAATATATGGTCTCTAAGAAAGAAAGAGAAACGGAAACCAGGCTGGCAACTAGCTGTTTCTCTTACATATAAGAATGAAGGTAGATAACTTTTATATCTGAAGTAGGCATGCAATAAATGATTCAGGCTTAAACTGTGTCAGGATAAGGAATACCAGAGCATGAGATGGACATGGGGACGTATTTATTTGACATTTCTGTTGCAACCTGCTATTAAATCTTGCCATTGGGACTGACATAATAATGATTAAAAAACCAAACTTTTCCCTATTTCATTTGTTCTTTTCTTTTTTTAAATAGGTAAGTTCATAATCATACGGGAGATTTAAAAATATATATATATTTATTTATGGCTGCGCTGGGTCTTGGGTGCTGCATGTAGGCTTTCTCTACTTGTGATGAGCGGGGGCTGCTCTCTAGCTAATGTGGTGCTTGGACTTCTTACTCTGGTGTCTCCTCACCGCGGAGTGTGGGCTGCCAGGTGCAGGTTTGTGTAGTTGTGGTACACGGGCTTAGTTGCCCTACCATATGTGGAATCTTCCTGGACCAGGGATGGAACCCGTGTCCCTTGCATAGGCAGGCAGATTCCTAACCATTGAGCCACCAGGGAAGTCCTTTGTTCTTGAAACAAATATTTTAGTGTCTCCTATATGCCAGGCACTGTTTAGATGCTTGAGCCACTATTTATATATATATACTGAGATATATCAGTAAACCAAGATTCCTGCCCTTGAGGAGCTTGTATTCTAACAGGGATATATAGACAAGGAACAATAAATAAGTACTTCAGCAGTGATGAAGATGTAACAAAAATTTCAGGTCTTAATCACGCTTGGTAGCGCACTCCCAAATGATCAAACTAAAACCATTGAGTTATAGGTTTGATATCCTCTATTCAAGGGAAAACAGTCCACGTGTTGGGGGACTACAGCCCTTCACAAGCAGTGGGGCCCTCTTCCAGAGGGATTTTGGGCAGAGGTTGTACAGAGCTTTAGAAAGAGCCAATGGAAACGGGGTGTGATTGGCCTGGAGGTTGGCAATCTCCTTGTAAGGCTGGCAAGTCCTGTTTTCTAGGGAAAGGCGAGCTGAGCTGAGTTGGAGGAAGTGATTGGTGTCTGTTCGGTTTCCTTGACAGTGAGGTGTTTGGGGTAAGTGCAGACTGACTTAGGTTTAGATTTGTGACATGTGGGATCACTGGGTTGGCCTCCCTTTTGTGGGTCCCAGTATACAAGTTAACTTTATCACTCTCAATATGAATATAAATTGGTACAATTTGGGGGGGGGGGAGATGCTATGAAATGGTCATGTCCTGTGATACATTCACTTTACTTCCCATGAATCAGAATCTAATTCAAGGAAGTAACCCTAAATACCAGAATGCTTTTTGCATGAAGGTAATAATCCTTTTCCCTCATTACTGAAGATCGGGGAAAATGGGAACCAGTCTATCAAAGATAGGATAGTGGTTAAATATCATGACTCTACTACTGGCATTAAATAATAAAATACCTGATGATATGGAGATGTGCTTCTAGTGGTAAATGAAGAAAGAGCTATGATGCAAGACACCATCCGGTAGGGGTCTGGATGCCAGGTTCTTTTATAGAACCAGAGAGAAAAGTGCTGAGGAACTGCAGAAAAAGGCAGAATGGAGAGAGACAACGAGGAAGTAAAGTAATAAGGGCCATCAGTCTTGCAAAATGGGAAGTGCTAATCTCTTCTTTTCACAGGTAGGTAGGGTCAGATTTTTCTCTCTGTGAGCTGAACAAAGGCACTTCAGTTTAACAAGCGGAGGGGCAACTGAGGCAGGACATTACATATGATTATAGCAACGAAAGCAACAAAAAGCAAAGGTTAAAGTCAAAGAAACAGATCCAGCATGGAGTCAGAACTGGCTCTTCCCTGCAACACTATTTGGATACATTTTACTAACTTTCTTGATTGGTCATCTACAAACTGGTTAAAAATTAGAAGTTAGCACAAACTACTTGATTCTAATGGGGGTACTAAGTAATCAACCTCCACAGATGCTCAACTCACAGTGTTATGCTTCTGTGGTTTCTACTTTAGATACAAAGTCCTGAGAGTGCTCCTGCTCAGGCATGACCAGCTCTTTGTGACCCTATGTCTTTGTGACCCTGGCAGGTACAGCCTGCCAGGCTTCTCTATCCATAGAAGTTTCCAGGCAAGAGTACTGGAATGGGTTGCCATCTCCTTCTGCAGGAAATTGAACCTGCATGTCTTGCAACTGGCAGATGGATTCTTTACCACTGTGCCCCCAGAAGTTTTTTTCATAATTGGCCCTGATAAGTAAATTGAAAAGTAAATTGAAATCACAGCAGATTTTGACTGCTTGGCTCTGTAGAAGTAAACAGAACCAACACTACTTCTACTCATGGGATTGAAGCTCTTTTAGTGTCACAAGGAAGGACCTTTAGAGATCATCTGCTCAATTTTTTTTACTTACCATTGAGAAAACTGGGACCAATAGTGTTAGTCTGGTAATAACTGTTATCAAAAGCTTGGCCTCTGTACACCAGTTTCAAATCAAATCTTGGAGAAAGAGTTGTGGGTGAAGTAGGAAAGAATAGCTTTATTTGTCAGGCCGAGGGGGACACAGTGGACTCCTGCCCTGGAAAACCATATGTCCCAATCCAAGAAGATTTGATGAGGAGTTTTGTAACTATGGTTTGAAGGTGCGGTCTCTGACAAGGTTAGGGTGGGATTAGGGCATGCACTCCCTTAGTCAAATGATCTGTTTCCTAATCTTGATGAGTTTTTCTGGTCCTTATAATCTTGCCTGGGATGATTTCCTGGCTGCTAATCCCTTGGTTAGCAACTGTTTGAATCCACCCTTTGGAACTCAGGGAAGGTCATGGAGACTGTAGTCTTGCCTATAAGAAATGGGGAACAGAAAGTCTTCCCCACTTGGTTTAATCACTAGGCAGGGTTGGGAGTTAGGTTTCCTGACTTTTTAGGAAACCAAGCCCTTTAGAATCCAACCAGAGCCTTATGATTCAAGATTTAATTCCTCAATCCTGGCTATTAAAAAAAAAAAAAAGCTGTCCGAGAACCTTGATGGAAAGAGGAAACAGTGAAAAGTTGTTAACTTATTATTTGGACATCTGCTTGAAAATATAAACAAAAAAAATATATTGGCTTTCTTTTTTAACAACTTTATTGAGCTGTAATTCATATACTGTATAGTTCACCCATTTAAAGTGAACAATTCAGTGCTTTTGAATACATCTGCGGAATTGGGCTTCCCGGGTGGCACTAATGGTAAAGATACGCCTGCCAATGCAGGAGACGTAGAGAGACTTGGGTTCGATCCCTGCATGGGAAAGTTCCCCTGGAGAAGGAAATGGCAACCCATTTCAGTATTCTTGCCTGGAAAATCTCATGGACAGAGAGCCTGTCGGGCTACAGTCCACGGTGCCACAAAGAGTCAGACACGACTGAAGCGATTTAGCAGACACATGGAATTGTGCAACCATCAGGAGAGTCCATGTTAAAACATTTTTTATAACCCTAAAAGGAAAATCTGTAGATACTAGCTGTCACTCTGTATTTCTCTGCAAATTCCCCATTCCTGGGCAGTAGATTCCTGTGAATCTACTGTCAACTACAAACTGGCACTTACCAAGGGCATTGCCAACAACTGAACAACAAAGGCATTTCCCATCTGCCTCTACGAGATTGAAGCCCTTGCTGCTATAGCTGTTGACCTTCAACAACCTCTGAGGGAGTTCAGGTGGAGTGAGGCACTCTGTGCTCCAGGGAATCTGGTGGGACAGGTCTTTAGATAGTTGGATATTTTTAGGAACAGATTTTATGATCTCAATCCTTGCATCTCCTCATATCTAGAGAAGCATTAAATCCTTTCATGGTGACATCAGAGCCCCATGACTAACAAAACCCTTTTGTAAAATGAGTGCTCCAGTTCATTTCAGTTCAGTTCAGTCGCTCAGTCGTGTCTGACTCTTTGCAACCCTATGAACCGCAGCACGCCAGGCCTCCCTGTCCATCACCAACTCCCAGAGCCCATCCAAACCCATGTCCATTGAGTCAATGATGCCATCCAACCATCTCATCCTCTGTCGTCCCCCTTCTCCTCCTGCCCTCAATCTTTCCCAGCATCAGAGTCTTTTCCAATGAGTCAGGTCTTCGCATCAGGTGGCCAAAGTATTGGAGTTTCAGCTTCAACATCAGTCCTTCCAATGAACACCCAGGACTGATCTCCTTTAGGATGGACTGGTTGGATCTCCTTGCAGTCCAAGGGACTCTCAAGAGTCTTCTCCAACACACAGTTAAAAAGCATCAATTCTTCAGCACTCAGCTTTCTTTACAGTCCAACTCTCACATCCATACATAACCACTGGAAAAACCATAGCCTAGACGGACCTTTGTTGACAAAGTAATGCCTCTGCTTTTTAATATGCTGTCTAGGTTGGTCATAAAATGAGTACTTAATGGTATTGAACTCCACTTTCACCAAAACCATATATATTGACCTTCCTCCACTGCCACTTTGGAGCGGAATTTGGGATATCTCTCGGAGCCATCTGAGATGCTGCCTCCCAGGCTGCAGTCCTCATTTTACCTCAAATAAAGCTTAACTCGAAACTCTCAAGTTGTATATCTTTTTTTAGTCGACACTACTTCCTGTTGTTGGGGGGAAGAAAACTTCCTCTATAGTCCTAGGTTCTTCATGCTGGTCTAAGAATTAAATTGTTGTGGGACAAATTAACAGGAGAAAAAGGAAATCAATCCTGAATATTCAATGGAAGAACTGATGCTGAAGCTGCATCTCCAATCCTTTGGCCACCTGATGAGAAGAGCAGACTCGTTAGACAAGACCTTTATGCCAGGAAAGATTGAAGGCAGAAGGAGAAGGGGACGACAGAGGATGAGATGGTTGGATGGCATCACGAACGCAATGGACATGAGTTTGAGCAAGCTCCAAGAGACGGTGAAGGACAAGGAAGCCTGGCGTGCTGCAGTCCATGGGGTCACAAAGAGTGACAGACTGAACCACAACAACATACTTGGGAGAAACTCAGAAAAAAACTGAGTAACTTGCCGAAAAGGCCAAAACCCTCACTCTAAGTACCTTTCTCAGCTAAAGATGAAGGAGGATGTTGAGGGTGGGGAGAGTCAGTTATGTGAGACTACCTGGAAAAGCACAGTAAACAAGAGTGACTTGTGATGCAAATTTAACTCTTTGCCTTCTCCACTGATTTGGTAACCTCTTTCTGGTTCAGGGAGGGACACACCCTTACAAATGGAGATTTCCCTTTCATGCATTAGTTTCTTACTAAAGGGAAACTCCCAACTTGGTTTTCAGAGCCCATCCCTTGTCTGCTATTTCCCAGAAACAGTTTAACACAATATGCCAAAGACATTTCAGGGTGGCTGATTCTCCTCCCTTCGTCCCTCTTTATAAATTTACCTGTTATCAACATTTCCATAAGTACAGTAATAATATATGATTTTTAAAAAAACTTTTTATTTTATATTGGGTGCTGCAGTCCATGGGGTCACAAAGAGTTGGATGCGATTTAACAACTGAACAACAATAGCCGATTAACAACGCTGTGATAGTTTCAGGTGAACAGTGAGGAGACTCAGCCATGCATATGTGTGTTCATTCTCCCCCAAACTTCCCTTCTATCTAACCTGCCACATAACATTGAGCAGAGTTCCGTGTACTACACAGTAGGTCCTTGTTGGTTATCCATTTTATATATAGCAGTGTGTACAGGCAACCATGGGCTTCCCTAGTGGCTCAGCTGGTAAAGAATCCGCCTGCAATGCGAGAGAACTGGGTTCGATCCCTGGAATGGGAAGATCCCCTGGAAAAGGAAACGGCTACCCGCTCCAGTATTCTAGTATTCTGGCTGGGAGAATTCCATGGACTGTGTAGTCCATGGGGTCACAAAGAGTTGGACACGACTGAGCAACTTTCACTTTTACAGCCAACCATAAGTTTGTTTCCTAAGTCTGTGAGTCTCTGTTTTATAAGTTCATTTGTATCATTTCTTTTCAGATTCCACATGTAAGGGATAGCGTATGTTTCTTTTTTTTTTTTTTTCATATATTTCTCCTTCTCTGTCTTACTTCACTCATTATGACAATCTCTAGGTCTATCCTTGTTGCTGCAAATGGCATTATTTCATTCTTTTCAATTACCGAGTAATATTCCATTGTATAAATGTGCCACATTTTCTTTATCCATTCCTCTGTCGATGAACATTTAGGTTGCTTACATGTCTTGGCTATTGTAAATAGTGTTGCAATAAACATTGGGGTGCATAAATCCTTTCAGATCATGTTTTACTCTGGATATATGCCCAGGAGTGGGATTGCAGGGTCAAATGGTAGCTCTATTTTTGTTTTTTTTAAGGAGCCTCCATATGGCTCTCCATAGTGACTATACCAGTTTACATTCTTACCAATAGTTTAGGAGGGTAATATGATATCTTTTTTCCCCCCCCCCCAAATATTCATTTATTTATTTGGTTGCACTGGGTCTTATTTGCATCATGTGGGATCTAGTTCCCTAACCAGGAATCAAACTCGGGCCTCCTGAATTGGGAGCACAGAGTCTTAGCCACTGGACCACGAGGGTAGTCCCTGGTGGCTTCTTCCACGTAGAATAGTGTTTCCAAGATCCACTGATGCTATAGCATGAATCAGTATTTCATTCCTTTTCATTTCCAAATAATATTCTATTTTATGGATATACCACATTACTTATCCATTAATCAGTTGGCATATTTGAGTGGTTTTTACATTTTTGCTATTATGAATAATACTGCTGTGAACATTTATGTTTAAGTTTTTTGTGTGGACATATGATTTCATTTCTCTTGGGTATAAACTTAAGGCTGAAATTGCTAGGTCATAGTGGCTCAGATGGTAAAGCGTCTGTCTGCAATGCAGGAGACCTGGGTTCGATCCCTGGGTTGGGAAGATCCCCTGGAGAAGGAAATGGCAGCCCACTCTAGTATTCTTGCCTGGAAAATCCCATGGACCGCGGAGCCTGGTAGGTCCCCGTCCATGGGATCGCAAAGTGTTGGACACGACTGAGCGACTTCACTTTCATTATGGTAACTCTTGTGTTTAATCTTTTGAGGGACTGACTCCTTTCCAAACCAGCTACACAATTTTATATTCCCACCTGCAGTGTAGGAGGGTTCCGAGTTCTCCCCATAATTACCAGCACTTGTTAATACCTGTTTATAGCTATTCTAGCTAGTAGGTGCAAAATGTTATCTCATTGTGCTTTTGATATGCATTACCTAATGATTTAATGATGTTTAGAGAAGGGTCTATTCAGATTTTTTGCCCATTTACAAAGACTGGATTGGGGAGTTCCCTAGTGGCGGAGTGGTTAGGATACGTCTAGGCTTTTACTACCTGTGGCCTGGGGTTCAATCTCTGGTCGGAGGACTGAGGTCCCATGTAGCTTTTTGAGTTGCATCGTACATATTCTGAATAGAAGGTCCTTTTCAGTTATATAATTTGCACATGTTTTCTCCTATTCTGTGGATTGTCTTTTCAGTTTCTAGATGGTGTTATTTAATTTTTAAAATTTCTATTTACTTTTTGGCCATCCTGAGGGCCGTGTGGCACCTTAGTTCCCCAACCAAGGATGAAACCATGCCCCCTGCTGTGGAAGCAATGGACTGCCAGGGAAGTCCCAGGCTTGTGTTACTTAAAGCACAAAAATTTTAAATTTTCATGAAGTCAAATGTATTTATTTTTTCATCATTTGTGCAGTTGATGTCATATGTAAGAAACCGTTGCCTAACTCAAGGTCACAACGATTTGTTTCTACATTTTCTTCTAAGAGCTTTGTAGTTTTAGCTCTTATATTTTGATCTAGAATACATTTTGAGTGAATTTTTGTATATGGTGTTAGGTAAGGGTCCAACTTTAAATTATCTTGGCACCTTTGTTGAAAATCATTTGACCATGAATGAAAGGGTTTATTTCTAGACTCTTAATTCTATTCCCTTAGTTTTTATATTTGTCATTTTATGTTAGTATCAGATTCTTGATTATAGTCATTATTTTTTTTGCTTCCATAACATTAAAAAAATTTTTTATTGGTGTATAGTTGATTTATTAATACAATGTTGTGTTAGTTTCAGATGTACAGCGAAGTGAATCAGTTATACATATACATATATCTATTTTTTTTTTCTTAGATTCTTTTCCCATATTGTTGTTATTGTTCAGTCGCTCAGTCACGTCCAAGTCTTTGTGACCCAATGGACTGCAGTACTCCAGGCTTCCCCGAGTTTGTTAAAATTCATGTCCATTGAGTCCATGATGCTAACTAACCACCTCATCCTCTGTCACCCCCTTCTCTTTCCTTCAGTCTTTCCCAGCATCAGGGTCTTTTCCAATGAGTTGACTCTTTCATCAAGTGGCCAGAGTATTGGACCTTCAGCTTCAGCATTAGTCCTCCCAATGACTATTAAGGGTTGATTTCCTTTAGGATTGACTGGTTTGATCTTGCTGTCCAAGGGACTCTCAAGAGTCTTCTCCAGCATCACAGTTCAAAAGCATCAGTTCTTCAGCATTCAACCTTCTTTATGGTCTAACTCTCACATCCATACATGATTATTGGAAAAACCATAGCTTTGACTATACAGGCCTTTGTTGACCATTACAAAATATTGAGTTCCCTGTGCTATCAGCAGGTTCTTATTAGTTATCTATTTGATATCCATATACTGTAGTGTGTATATGTCAGTCCCTTGATTACAGTAGCTTTGTGGTACGTTTTGAAATTGGAAAGTGTGAGTCCTTTAAATTTGTTCTTTTTCAAGATTGTATTGGCTGTTCTAGGTCCCTTGAATTTCTGTGTGCATTTTACATTCAATTCACCAATTTTTGCCAAATAACCAGCTGGGATTTCAATAGGAAACATGTTGAACTGATAAATCACTTTGGGTGGGATTATCATTTTAACAATATAAAGTCTTTTGATCAAGGAACATAGGGCATCTTTCCATTTGTTTAGGTATTCTTTAATTTCTTTCAGCAATATTTTGTAGTTTTTAGAGCCTAAGGACAGTTCGTTTGTTTATTTTTCGGAAAGAGCAATGGTGTTGGAATTAGTCAGCTCTGTAGTTGAATCTCAACCACTCAGAAACTGAGTGATGTTGGGAAAGTTACATAATTTCACCAAACTACTTTTTTCATTAGTGTAATTGGAGCTGCCATACCTATTTTACAATTGTTTACAGTTGTTAGGGTTAAATGAGATATTGCAAATATCCTCAGCAAAAGCAGTGGTGTTCAACACAATGAATTCCTTTTGGAAAATTCCTCTCGGCATTGCATCATCTCATAGTAGATTTTCTGACTGATCTATGCCACTGTTTTGTCCTTGTATGGACCTGTTTCAAACAGTAAGCTTCCCAATTTACTCGTCTGTTTTCTTCACATGGGAGCCACTCCAGTTTCCTAAAATACTTTGTCCAGTTATATTATACTTATGTCAAATAACCTGAAGTTTCACCCTGTAACTTTGTCTATAGAGTCCAAATTTGCTGAAATTCCCAGGTCTCACTCTACCCAGTCAACATTCTTTTCAGGGTTGTCTTCTCTTTATAGAAAGTGAACCAGAGATTCTACGTTGGGCAAAGAGAGTTGGGATTATTTTGGGCTTGCTGTGACAGATATCTGTTCCTCCATCCTCACAACAATGCAGACAATTGTATAAGGAAGAACATTCTATCCTGGAGGCTTCAGGTTGAATGGATCTGTTAGGCAGAGCTCCTCTGTATTGAGGAAGTAGCAAAATATACACTGTCTTAGTCATACAGGCAATTGACAGGATTGAAAATACAGAATGTTAAAACCAGTAGTCCATTATTATGGGATTATATGAAATCATGTGTGTGAAACTTTTGAAAATTTTAAAGCACTATTAGAATCTAAAGAATATTTCATTCAATTAAAAAAAAAAAAAACCACCAAACAAACCAATAATCCAAAGCCAGTCATTCAAAATGTAAACAAATAAGCATAGAAAATACTATACGGTGGCTCAATGGTAAAGACTCTGCCTTCAATGCAAGAGACGTGGGGTCAGTCCCTGGGTTGGGAAGATCCCCAGGGGAAGGAAATGGTGACCCACTCCAGTATTCTTGCCTGGGTAATCCCACGGACAGAGGAGCCTGCTGGACTGCAGTCCTTTGTGTCTCAAAAGAGTTGGATCCAACTTACCAAAACAACAACAAAAGAACAAACTATGAATATATAACATGATGGGATAGAATCTTTTTGACTAGAGTTATCAGTCTCTAGCTGACAGAATACAAAGCCTACCAGGGCAACCAAAATTGATTTAAATCTCCAGTGTCCTCTTTGAAACCTGTAACAATAAAAAATAAAATGAAATACAAATTTAAAAGCCTACAACATACCAATTGATTTAATGACCATGTGGTATCCCTGAAGGTATTTTTTTTTGGAAATAAGAAACCAGTTAAGGGACCTCCCTGGTAGGCAGTCCAGCGATTAAGACTCCTCACTTCCAATGCAGGGGACATGCGGGTTCGATCCGTGGTTGGAGACGAAGATCCCATATGCTGGCCACAGGGTGTGGCCAGAAAATTAAAAAATAAATAAAAAGAAGCCAGTTAGAAAGTTTTTCCTTGGGTATCTCTGTAATGTTAATGCAGTGGACTTAGAGGTAGGTGTGAGTATTTCAGTCCACCTTAAAGATCTCACAGAGCCCGATAGTGACGCAGATCCCCTACGTAATGCACTCTTGTCATAGCAAGTCCTCCCCTCAGTAACCTGGTCTCCAGTTTGTCTTGAGCATGCTCACCCAGTTCTGAAACTTGTCCTAACAACATTTTTGCCAAGCTGAAACAACTGTCATTATGTTTTTGCATACCGTGAGCTCTGCATCATCAGTTCTAAGACACAAAATACAAATTTGATTTTTTTTTCCCCTTAACATTTTAACACCTTGGAAATGGTCTCTTAAATTCAGTGAAATTCACTATTTATATCCATTAAGTGTGTAAATTTTAACCGATCCTGTCCCTAACACCTTTTTGAGATCTCCTTTACTTTACCCAATAGTAAGAAATCCATAATTTTCCTGCAGTATTCTAAATCCTGGTTGGCTGAATTAGGCCCAACCAGCCCAAGCTTCATTAATTAACACGGTCATCATAGAACCTGAGTCCCAGGCCCCAAAGGATACAAGTTCTTTAACTTTTAGGTTGTTCAGAGACATTTTTTCCCCCAATGTCTAAATATTCTGTCCTCACATGTAGCAGTGGTCCCAATCTCACTTCATTTTTTGGCTTAAATCTGTTTATAAGAGACTGAGCTTGTCAAACCAAGAGGGGCCCTGTGGGGCTTCCAGGCACAGAGGCCATTCTGTTCCCCCATTTCTTGTAGGCAAGACTCCAGCCTGCATGACCTTCTCTGAGTTGCAAAGGGTGGATTCGAACAGTTGCTCATCAAGGGAGGAGCAGCCAAGAAACCACCTGAACCCTGCTCATGTCCTAATCTTGTCAAGAGTCTCCAGCTTTGAATCATTGTTACAAAACCCTTCATCAAATCCTCCAAGGTCGGACACATAGCTTTTTGAGGCAGAAGTCTGGTGTGTCTCCCTTTACCTGGCCAAGTATTAAAGCTATCACTTTCTCAGTTCAGTTCAGTTCAGTCGCTGAGTTGTGTCTGACTCTTCGCGACCCCATGAATCGTGGCACACCAGGCCTCTCTGTCCATCACCAACTCCCGGAGTTCACCCAGACTCACGTCCATCGAGTCAGTGATGCCATCCAGCCATCTCATCCTCTGTCATGCCCTTCCCCTCCTGCCCCCAATCCCTCCCAGCATCAGAGTCTTTTCCAATGAGTCAACTCTTCGCATGAGGTGGCCAAAGTACTGGAGTTTCAGCTTTAGCATCATTCCCTCCAAAGAAATCCCAGGGCTGATCTCCTTCAGAATGGACTGGTTGGGTCTCCTTGTAGTCCAAGGGACTCTCAAGAGTCTTCTCCAACACCACAGTTCAAAAGCATCAATTCTTCGGCGCTCAGCCTTCTTCACAGTCCAACTCTCACATCCATACATGACCACTGGAAAAACCATAGCCTTGACTAGACGGACCTTTGTTGGCAAAGTAATGTCTCTGCTTTTGAATATGCTATCTAGGTTGGTCATAACTTTCCTTCCAAGGAGTAAGCGTCTTTTAATTTCATGGCTGCAGTCACCATCTGCAGTGATTTTGGAGCCCCCAAAAATAAAGTCTGACACTGTTTCCACTGTTTCCCCATCTATTTCCCCTGAAATGTTGGGACCGGATGCCATGATCTTCGTTTTCTGAATGTTGAGCTTTAAGCCAACTTTTTCACTCTCCTCTTTCATTTTCATCAAGAGGCTTTTGAGTTCCTCTTCACTTTCTGCCATAAGGGTGGTGTCATCTGCATATCTGAGGTGATTGATATTTCTCCCGGCAATCTTGATTCCAGCTTGTGTTTCTTCCAGCCCAGTGTTTCTCATGATGTACTCTGCATATAAGTTAAATAAGCAGGGTGACAATATACAGCCTTGACGTGCTCCTTTTCCTATTTGGAACCAGTCTGTTGTTCCATGTCCAGTTCTATTGCTTCCTGACCTGCATACAGATTTCTCAAGAGGCAGGTCAGGTGGTCTGGTATTCCCATCTCTTTCAGAATTTTCCACAGTTTATTGTGATCCACACAGTCAAAGGCTTTGGCATAGTCAATAAAGCAGAAATAGATGTTTTTCTGGAACTCTCTTGCTTTTTCCATGATCCAGTGGATGTTGGCAATTTGATCTCTGGTTCCTCTGCCTTTTCTAAAACCAGCTTGAACATCAGGAAGTTCACGGTTCACATATGGCTGAAGCCTGGCTTGGAGAATTTTGAGCATTACTTTGCTAGCATGTGAGATGAGTGCAATTGTGCGGTAGTCTGAGCATTCTTTGGCATTGCCTTTTTTAGGGATTGGAATGAAAACTGACCTTTTCCAGTCCTGTGGCCACTGCTGAGTTTTCCAAATTTGCTGGCATATTGATTGTAGCACTTTCACAGCATCATCTTTCAGGATTTGAAATAGCTCAACTGGAATTCCATCACCTCCACTAGCTTTGTTCATAGTGATGCTTTCTAAGGCCCACTTGACTTCACATTCCAGGATGTCTGGCTCTAGGTCAGTGATCACATCATTGTGATTATCTGGGTCGTGAAGATCTTTTTTGTACAGTTCTTCTGTGTATTCTTCCCACCTCTTCTTAGTATCTTCTTCTTCTGTTAGGTCCATACCATTTCTGTCCTTTATCGAGCCCATCTTTGCATGAAATGTTCCCTTGGTATCTCTAATTTTCTTGAAGAGATCTCTAGTCTTTCCCATTCTGTTGTTTTCCTCTATTTCTTTGCATTGATCGCTGAGGAAGGCTTTCCTATCTCTCCTTGCTATTCTTTGGAACTCTGCATTCAGATGTTTATATCTTTCCTTTTCTCCTTTGCTTTTCGCTTCTCTTCTTTTCACAGCTATTTGTAAGGCCTCCCCAGACAGCCATTTTGCTTTTCTGTGTCACTTTCTACTTCACCCAAAACTCTGTCTCTGAGGTTTGATATGGAATTGGTGCACAGAGAGGCTAAGCTTTCAGTAACACTGTTAGGAAATTAAATTCTGCCTCCGTCCCCCGCCCCACCTGCCCCTGACATGTCAGCTGCCCCCTCTCCTTTTTCCCTAGCAAAACTGTGTGTTAGCACTTAGGCAAACTAAACAACCTGATTTTTTGCTGGCATTAGACAGTCAATCTCTGAGCTACTTGTCTGGGTAAATAATAACCAATTTATTTCATTATAATCAAACTTTGGTGTAGTTTGATAAGACCTCTGTATTTCTATACCTTAGAAAAAGGAAATATGTTTTTTTGTGTGTGTAACTGAATCTCCTCCTCATTTGCATACCCACCCCTCAGATGTCTGGAACCAATTTGATAGTCCTCCAAGATGTATTCTTAAACTTTACATTAGCTGGTATAATAATTATAGGGAACACACACTAAAACTGGTAATTCTACCAAAGCTTTATTTAAAACGAATCGCAACCTTCAAGCAGACACCATAATGGAATGTTACCAGCCACGAGAAGCTCTGAAATGAAAAGTTCCACCCTTGAAAAGTCTATCTGCAGGACACTTTGTCTGGAAGCTTAGTATCAAAGGAACTGCTGGGTTATAAATGTAATCACGAGTTAAGACTGTGTGCCTTCAGGGCCACATAGAATTATTTACATCAGAATTGAGACCCTTCCTTGCCAATCAGCAGATTTCCTTAAACCTGTGTGAACTGACTGGGAAATTATTTTTCATAGCAGCAAATATAATATTATTACATAGGGATTCTATAGAAATGGGATTACCAGCCATTTTCAAACATTTTATACTATCATAATATGTAATCAAAGTTTTGTTGTTGTTTAAATCAGTTGGCAGCCTGTAATATCAATACTATATAAGATGTGAATCCTGTTGGGGCCTTAAACTATAGGTTCTAAGTGGGCACTCTGCAATTGGTGATAAGACTAGAAAACAGCAATGAATAGAGTCAGCTTATAATGAGGAGGAGGAGAGTGTGGTGGGGACAGTGCAGGGCAATGAGGGGCTTCTCAAACTTTGCTTTATTTAAAGAGACTAATGCATTGTAAAATTTGTTTCAAGCCTCCTGTTTCATTATAAAAATCACTGCAATTTGACCCTCTACACCATCATGTTTATTATAAATAAAATTCCTAAATTTAATTTAATTCCTAAATCCTGGAGTGAAATGTGTACTGCATAGCTGTGCTTAGTCACTCAGTTTGTGACCCCGTGGATTGTAGCCCACCAGACTCCTCCATCCATGGGGATTCTCCAGTCAAGAACACTGGAGTGGGTTGCCATGCCCTCCTCCAAGGGATCTTCCCAACCCAGGGATTGAACCCAGGTCTCTCTCATTGCAGGCGGATTCTTTACCATCTGAACCACCAGGAAAGCCTGTACTGCATAGAGGATGTGCTATATTTTTTTGTGTGGCTTCAAAGAATCTCCCCACTCATTTCTGAGGATGAGACTCTTGTGCTGAGTGAACCAGATTAGTACTGGGTGCTGGAAAGTACAATGGCTCTGGAATGAGAACAGAGGTAAAATTCCAGCTTTAACATGTGGTTGCTAAGTCGCTTCAGTCGTGTCTGACTCTGTGCAACCCCATAGACGGCCTCCCACCAGGCTCCCCCATCCCTGGGATTCTCCAGACAAGAACACTGGAGTGGGTTGCCATTTCCTTCTCCAATGCATGAAAGTGAAAAGTGAAAGTGAAGTCGCTCAGTGGTGTCCAACTTAGCGACCTCATGGGCTGCAGCCCACCAGGCTCCTCCGTCCATGGGATTTTCCAGGCAAGAGTACTGGAGTGGGGCGCCATTGCCTTCTCCGTTGTTGTTCATTCACTATGTTGTGTCCAACTCTTTGCGACCCCATGAACTGCAGGACGCCAGGCTTCCCTGTCCTCCACTATCTCTTGGAGTTTGCTCACACTCATGTCCCTTGAGTCTGTGATGCCATCCAGCCTTCTCGTCCTCTCTCTCGTCGCCTTCTCCTCCTGCCCTTAATCTTTCCTGGCATCAGGGTCTTTTCCAATGAGTCAGCTCTTGGCATCAGGTGGCCAAAGTATTGGCGCTTCAGCTTCAGCATCAGTCATTCCAGTGAATATTCAGGGTTGATTTCCTTTAGGATTGACTGGTTTAATCTCCTTGCAGTCTAAGGGACTCTCAAGACTCGCAAGAGTTTTCTCTAGCATGACAATTCAAAGGCATCAATTCTCAGCCTTTTTTTTTTGTATTTTAATTAATTATTTTTTAATTCTTTTATATTGGAGTACAGCAAATTAACAGTGTTTTGATAGTTTCAGGTGAACAGCAAAAGGACTCAGCCATACATATATGTGTATCCATTTTTTCCCAAACTCCCCTCCCATCCAGATTGCCACATAGTTAGCCTTCTTTATGGTCCCAACTCGCACATCTGTACATGACTACTGGAAAAACCACAGCTTTGACTATACAGACTTTTCTCAGCAAAGGGATGTCTCTGCTTTTTAATGAGCTGTCTAGATTTGTCATAGCTTTTCTTCCAAGGAGCAAGTAGTCTTTTAATTTTGTGGCTGCAGTCACCATCCACAGTGATTTGGAGCTCAAGAAAATAAAATCTGTTACTGTTTCCACTTTTTCCCCTTCTGTTGCCATAAAGTGATGGGTAAGTTATTTAACCAGTCTGGGCTTCAGTTTTCTCAGCCACAGAATGGTTTTAACAATGCCTGTCTGAATGGCTATGCATTCTCCCCTTCTTCTTGAGCATTAATACCCTGTGTTTGGCAGGACAGTGTCACCAGTTAAAATATTTCATTTTCTAGCCTTCTTTTCACAGAGATTTAGCCATTTAACTAAATTCAGGTTCAGATCAGATCAGTTGCTCAGTCATGTCCGACTCTTTGCAACCCCATGAATCGCAGCACGCCAGGCCTCCCTGTCCATCACCAACTCCTGGAGTTCACTAAAACTCATGTCCATCGAGTCAGTGATGCCATCCAGCCATCTCATCCTCTGGCGTCCCCTTCTCCTCCTGCCCCCAATCCCTCCCAGCATCAGAGTCTTTTCCAATGAGTCAACTCTTCGCATGAGGTGGCCAAAGTACTGGAGTTTCAGCTTTAGCATCATTCCTTCCAAAGAAATCCCAGGGCTGATCTCCTTCAGAATGGACTGGTTGGATCTCCTTGCAGTCCAAGGGACTCTCAAGAGTCTTCTCCAACACCACAGTTCTAAAGCATTAATTCTTCGGCGCTCAGCCTTCTTCACAGTCCAACTCTCACATCCATACATGACCACAGGAAAAACCATAGCCTTGACTAGACAAACCTTTGTTGACAAAGTAATGTCTCTGCTTTTGAATATGCTATCTAGGTTGGTCATAACTTTCCTTCCAAGGAGTAAGCGTCTTTTAATTTCATGGCTGCAGTCACCATCTGTAGTGATTTTGGAGCCCAGAAAAATAAAGTCTGACACTGTTTCCACTGTTTCCCCATCTATTTCCCATGAAGTGGTGGGACCGGATGCCATGATCTTCGTTTTCTGAATGTTGAGCTTTAAGCCAACTTTTTCACTCTCCTCTTTCACTTCCATCAAGAGGCTTTTGAGTTCCTCTTCACTTTCTGCCATAAGGGTGGTGTCATCTGCATATCTGAGGTGATTGATATTTCTCCCGGCAATCTTGATTCCAGTTTGTGTTTCTTCCAGTCCAGCGTTTCTCATGATGTACTCTGCATATAAGTTAAATAAGCAGGGTGACAATATACAGCCTTGACGTACTCCTTTTCCTATTTGGAACCAGTCTGTTGTTCCATGTCCAATTCTAACTGTTGCTTCCTGACCTGCATACAGATTTCTCAAGAGGCAGATCAGGTGGTCTGGTATTCCCATCTCTTTCAGAATTTTCCACAGTTGATTGTGATTCGCACAGTCAAAGACTTTGGCATAGTCAATAAAGCAGAAATAGATGTTTTTCTGGAACTCTCTTGCTTTTTCGATGATCCAGCGGATGTTGGCAATTTGATCTCTGGTTCCTCTGCCTTTTCTAAAACCAGCTTGAACATCAGGAAGCTCACGGTTCACATATTGCTGAAGACTGGCTTGGAGAATTTTGAGCATTACTTTACTAGCGTGTGAGATGAGTGCAATTGAAGGTGTAAAAGGAAGTGTCATATGGTACTTCTGAGAATTCTCCTTAAAACAAGTGTGGGCGCACTTCTTTCTAATTGTATGTTTCCTGGAATGTGAGAGTGATGACTGGAACTCTGGAAGCCATTTAGAATCATGAGAATGAGGGTTACACTTTGTGGATGTTGAAATAGAATTGAAAGGAGCCTGCATTCCTGACCACATTATGGAGCTAGCATACCACCCCAGAACTGCCCACCTCTGATCATTTTTTATGTGAGAGAAAATAAACTTTTATTTAAAAAAAAAAAAAACCCACAATGGAGGAGGGAGGGATAAAGAGTTTTGTTTTTTTTTAATTGATGTATAGTTGATTTACAATGTTGTGTTAATTTCTGCCATACAGCAAAGTAATTCAGTTATAAATGTACTTATTTTAATATTCTTTTCCATGATGGTTTATCACAGGATATTGAATATAGTTCCCCGTGCTGTACAGTAGGATCTTGTTGTTTATCCATCCTGGGTATAATAGTTTGCATCTCCCAACCGCAATCTCTTACTCCATCCCTCCCCTACCACCCTCCTCCTTGACAACCACAAGTCTGTCCTTTACGTCTGTGAGTTGGTTTTATAGATACGTGCATTTGTGCCACGAACATGTGTCAATTTATATATATGAATTTAGATTCCATATTTAAGTGATATCATATGGTATTTGTCTTTCTCATTCTGACTTACTTCACTTACTGTGATAGTCTCCAGGTCCAGCCATGTTGCTATGAGTGACATTATTTTATTTTTTATAGCTGAGTAGTATTCCATTATATATATGAACCACATCTTGATAAAGAGTTCTTTATATCCAGCTGAACCTAACAGATTCTGATGGAGTCTATTAACAGAGTATAACCTAAAAGATATGTATATAATATGCATATTATATATAACATAGATATATGACTTTAGTACATTACATATATAATATTAATCAAAGAAGAGATAGTATTTAGTCCAGGCAGGATCTGAAACTCAATAAATAGCTTCTGCAGGGAATTCCCTAGTGTTCCTGTAGTTAGGACTCCATGCTTCCACAGTAGGTACAAGCTAACAGACATGTACAAGAAAATATACACACAGGCAGGCATCTTATACACATCACTCTGCATCTTGCTTATATTCCTTAAGGTACCTTGGAGATCTCTTTGTATTTTGGCCTAATGCTATTATTTCACTCCTGCTTTCTTCATCTATGATTATTGTTTCTTGACTGAGCTATTCCAAAAGTACACAGAGTGACCAGTATCAATAGCCAGACTTAGTTAATCCTACCAAATACATGCTCCATTTTCAACTAATGAACTGGCATTTTGGCTTATACATGGATTTTCTTGTGTGTTTGATTATCTTGAACTTGTCCTCTTTCCCTCTAGATAATAACATTACCAACTACCATTTCACCTAAGTCTAAAACCTGGTAATTATCCTTGCCAGGTTTAGCAAATAAAAATGAAGGTGCTAGTTAAATGTGAATTTCATATAAACAACGAATAATATTTTAGTTTAAGTGTTAGTGTAAGTTTGCCTGTGTAACATTTGGGACATACTTATACCACAGAATTACTCATTTTTTGGTCTGAAATTCAAATTGAGCTGGAAGTCCCAGTTATATTTTATCTGGCAGCCTTATCTCCTTAGGATCCCTAAAGGTAGCACAGATTGATATCTAAACTCTAGAACTCTTTCTGCTGTTGGAGAGGAAGACATTTTCCTCTCCCCTTCTAGGTTCCTCTGACCAGTCTAAGAATTAAATTGACCTGAGACAGATTAACAGAAGAAAAATCGCACAAAAGCTTAATAACACGTAAACATGGGAGAGACCCAGAAGTACTGAGTAACTCACCAAAATGGCCAAAGTCCTCGTCTCAAATATCATCAGCTGAAGATGAAAGAGGATATTGTGGCTACTGGTTTCCTCACAGTTGAGGAAGACGATTCATTTGGAGGTGGAAAAGCAAATGTTTGCTGGGTCCTGGGAGACGGTATAAGACGCAGAATAGACACTGGACTCTGGGCCCTGTTTCCCCCGCAACACCCAGCCCATCTTCTTGGCAGATCTCTCTGGTGGTAACTCCATTGTGTGAACAGGCCCTCTAAATGCTTTTAGACAGTTAGTGGGAAGGCCAAGGTTCTCCCTGAGTCTTTGAGGCCTTGATTATTTCCATCTGGAATTAATTTGCATGCCAGAGAGACATTTTGTGGAGGCGAATTTTGCTCTCCTGCAGTACCATTGGCCTACCAGCTTCCCAGCATTTCTCAATCTCCCCAGGAGGTAGATAGAGCCAAGGGACTAAGTTCTTTCATGGAATAATAGAAGGAGGGACATATGCTACCTCCAAGCCTTGTTGAAAAAATATCCCATATGCTTTTCTTTATGTTCCGTCTTCCCTCCTCTCAGAAGGTGAATTGCCCTTTACAGTCATGGCCAGAGTTGACTTGAAAAACAGTGTATTAAAGATGGTGGAGACTCAGCCTGGATCCCTGAATAACTGAGAATCAGAGCCCTTGCCAACTTGGAATTGATATTGAAAGCTCAGCTTCTGTGCACAGTGCCAAATAAAATCTTGGAGACAGAGTTTTGAGTGAAATAGTAAAGAATAGCTTTATTGCTTTGCCAGGCAAAGGGGAACACAGCAGGCTCCTGGCCCTGAAAAACTGTGTGTCCTAACCTGGGAGGGTTTGGAGAGGAGTTTTATAGCAGTGTCTCAAGGGCGGGGTTGCTGATGAGGATTAGGGTGTGTGTAGGGTCTCAAGGTGTGAAGAGCTTTTCTGGTTCTTTTAATCTGAAATGAAGAATGCTAACATCTTCCATTTATTGGGAGTTTTAGTTCTCTAAAGACCTGAAAGATAGTGTTATGTATGTTCCTTGGCACAACCAGGACCCTGCCCCAAAGTTGCACTGTTGGTTCTAGGCTTTTCCTCTCTGTCTCTGCATTCCTTCCATTCCCTGATTAGCAGCTCTCTGAAAGGCTTCCATGCCCAGGAGCCACACAGGTTCCTGCTCGGTTTCAGCAAAAAGTATGGTACTCAGCCATGGATTTTAGATTGTAATGATATTAATTGTCTTTGGGGTTTTATTTATCTACCTATAAACTGGACTGGAACCTGAATTTTTCTATGGAAATATTTGGCTATAACTCTTCAAACTAATATTTCTAATTTTTCTCCCACTGTTGACTTGGAATCTTTGAGAACTAAGTTCAGTTCCGTCGCTCAGTCGTGTCTGACTCTTTGCGACCCCATGAACTGCAGCACTCCAGGCCTCCCTGTCCATCACGAACTCCTGGAGTTCACCCAAACGGTGTATCGAGTCAGTGATGCATCCAGCCATCTCATCCTCTATCGGCCCCTTCTCCTCCTGCCCACAATCCCTCCCAGCATCAGGGTCTTTTCCAATGAGTCAACTCTTTGCATGAGGTGGCCAAGGTATTGGAGTTTCAGCTTCAGCATCAGTCCTTCCAAAGAACACCCAACAATGGTCTCCATTAGGATGGACTGGTTGGATCTTCTTGCAGTCCAAGGGACTTGCAAGAGTCTTCTCCAGCACCACAGTTCAAAAGCATCAATTCTTCAGTGCTCAGCCTTCTTCACAGTCCAACTCTCACATCCATACATGACCACTGGAAAAACCATAGCCTTGACTAGACGGACCTTTGTTGGCAAAGTAATATCTC
Organism: Bubalus bubalis; assembly: GCF_019923935.1. Taxonomy (NCBI): domain Eukaryota; kingdom Metazoa; phylum Chordata; class Mammalia; order Artiodactyla; family Bovidae; genus Bubalus; species Bubalus bubalis. Next base: position 53,731,949 of record NC_059173.1, on the reverse strand, counting down.
TGCTTTTTAATATGCTATCTAGGTTGGTCATAATTTTCCTTCCAAGGAGTAAGCATCTTTTTATTTCATGGCTGCAATCACCATCTGCAGTGATTTTGGAGCCCCCAAAAATAAAGTCTGACACTGTTTCCACTGTGTCCCCATCTATTTCCCATGAAGTAATGGGACCAGATGCCAGGATCTTCGTTTTCTGAATGTTGAGCTTTAAGCCAACTTTTTCACTCTCCTCTTTCACTTTCATCAAGAGGCTTTTGAGTTCCTCTTCACTTTCGGCCATAAGGGTGGTGTCATCTGCACATCTGAGGTTATTGATGTTTCTCCTGGCAATCTTGATTCCAGCTTGTGCTTCTTCCAGCCCAGAGTTTCTCATGATGTACTCTGCATAGAAGTTAAATAAGCAGGGTGACAATATACAGCCTTGACGTACTCCTTTTCCTATTTGGAACCAGTCTGTTGTTCCATGTTCAGTTCTAACTGTTGCTTCCTTACCTGCATATACGTTTCTCAAGAGGCAGGTCAGGTGGTCTGGTATTCCCATCTCTTTCAGAATTTTCCAGTTTTTTGTGATCCACATAAAGGGTTTGGCATAGTCAATAAAGCAGAAATAGATGTTTTTCTGGAACTCTCTTGCTTTTTCAATGATCCAGTGGATGTTGGCAATTTGATCTTTGGTTCCTCTGCCTTTCCTAAAACCAGCACAACATCTGGAAGTTTATGGTTCACATATTGCTGAAGCCTGGCTCGGAGAATTTTGAGCATTACTTTGCTAGCATGTGAGATGAGTGCAATTGTGCGGTAGTTTGAGCATTCTTTGGTATTTGCCTTTCTTTGGGATTGGAATGAAAACTGACCTTTTCCAGTCCTGTGGCCACTGCTGAGTTTTCCAAATTTGCTGGCATATTGAGTGTAGCACTTTCACAGCATCATCTTTCAGGATTTGGAATAGCTCCACTGGAATTCCATCACTTCCACTAGCTTTGTTCGTAGTGATGCTTTCTAAGGCCCACTTGACTTCGCATTCCAGGATGTCTGGCTCTAGGTGAGTGATCACACCATCCTGATTATCTGGGTCATGAAGATCTTTTTTGTACAGTTCTTCTGTGTATTCTTGCCATCTCTTCTTAATATCTTCTGCTTCTTTTAGGAAATGGCAGCCCACTCCAGTATTCTTGCCTGGAGAATCCCATTGACGGAGGAGCTTTGTGGGCTACGGTCCACGGGTCACAGAGTCGGACATGACTGAGCAACTTCACTTTCACTTAGGTCCATACCATTTCTGTCCTTTATCGAGCCCATCTTTGCATGAAATGTTCCCTTGGTATCTCTAATTTTCTTGAAGAGATTTCTAGTCTTTCCCATTCTGTTGTTTTCCTCTATTTCTTTGCATTGATCGCTGAGGAAGGCTTTCTTATCCCTCCTTGCTGTTCTTTGGAACTCTGCATTCAAATGGGAATATCTTTCCTTTTCTCCTTTGCTTTTTGCTTCTCTTCTTTTCACAGCTATTTGTAAGGCCTCCGCAGACAGCCATTTTGCTTTTTTGCATTTCTTTTCCATGGGGATGGTCTTGATCCCTGTCTCCTGTACAGTGTCATGAACCTCTGTCCATAGTTCATCAGGTACTCTGTCTATCAGATCTAGTCCCTTAAATCTATTTCTCACTTCTACTGTATAATCATAAGGGATTTGATTTAGGTCATACCTGAATGGTCTAGTGGTTTTCCCTACTTTTTTCAATTTAAGTCTGAATTTGGCAATAAGGAGTTCATGATCTGAGCCACAGTCAGCTCCCGGTCTTGTTTTTGCTGACTGTATAGAGCTTTTCCATCTTTGGCTGCAAAGAATATAATCAGTCTGATTTCGGTGTTGACCATCTGGTGATGTCCATGTGTAGAGTCTTCTCTTGTGTTGTTGGAAGAGGGTGTTTGCTATGACCAGTGTGTTCTCTTAGCAAAACTCTCTTAGCCTTTGTCCTGCTTCATTCTACTCCAAGGCCAAATTTTCCTGTTACTCCAGGTGTTTCTTGACTTCCTACTTCTGCATTACAGTCCCCTATAATGAAACGGACATCTTTTTTGGGTGTTAGTTCTAAAAGGTCTTGTAGGTCTTCATAGAACCGTTCAACTTCAGCTTCTTCAGTGTTACTGGTTGGGGCATAGGCTTGGATCACTGTGCTATTGAATGGTTTGCCTTGGAAATGAACAGAGATCATTCTGTCGTTTTTGAGATTGCATCCAAGTACTGCATTTCGGACTCTTTTGTTGACCATGATGGCTACTCCATTTCTTCTAAGGGATTCTTGCCCACAGTAGTAGATATAATGGTCATCTGAGTTAAATTCACCCATTCCAGTCCATTTTAGTTCGCTGATTCCTAGAATGTCGACATTCACTCTTGCCATCTCCTGTTTGACCACTTCCAATTTGCCTTGCTCCATGGGCCTAACATTCTAGGTTCCTATGCAATATTGCTCTTTACAGCATTGGACCTTGCTTCTATCACCAGTCACATCCACAACTGGGTATTGTTTTTGCTTTGGTTCCATCCCTTCATTCTTTCTGGAGTTATTTCTCCACTGATCTGTAGCATATTGGGCACCCACCGACCTGGGGAGTTCCTCTTTCAGTATCCTATCATTTTGCCTTTTCATACTGTTCATGGGGTTCAAGAATACTGAAGTGGTTTGCCATTCCCTTCTCCAGTGGGCCACGTTCTGTCAGACCTCTCCTCCATGATCCGTCCGTCTTGGGTGGCCCCACACAGCCTGGCTTAGTTTCATTGAGTTAGACAAGGCTGTGGTCCGTGTGATCAGATTGACTAGTCTTGAGTATGGTTTCTGTGTGTGTGCCCTCTGATGCCCTCTTGCAACACCTACCGTCTCACTTGGGTTTCTCTTACTTTGGACGTGGGGTATCTCTTCATGGCTGCTCCAGCAAAGCCCAGCCACTGCTCCTTACCTTGGACGAGGTCACCATTCCTGACCTTGAACGTGGAGTAGCTCCTCTCGGCCCTTTTTGAGAACTAAAGCAGTCCCTTTTTTGAAGCCCTGCAAAGTGAAGCTGAATAGCTGATATACATTTAAGAGAGATCACCACAATGTAACAGAGACTGGCTGATCACAGTCCTTAGCAATGGACTGTTGCTATGCACTATTACCTTCACACCCCTGCCCGCCCCCGCTCCCCCCACCCCCCCTTACTAGGCAACAGTTATGTGTGGACCGTTAATGGTCCTGCTCAGCTATTGGTTGGCACTGCAGTGGGCTCCTCCCCCAAGTGACCAACTGTCAGTGAGCAACTGTTGGTGGGGGACTCATCCAAGGATCCAAAGAGTGGTGGCCGTCAGGTGGAGAGTGAGGTAAGAGGCAGATCCTGGGCCTCGGGACAGCAGGTGATATGGGGGGCCCAGGGAATAGTCTGGGGGCTGTGCCTGCAGGGCTCCAGAGCCCCCATCAGGGCCCCCCGACTGGTGAGGTCTAGGTCTTGAGGTGGCAGTGAACCTCTCCCCTCTCCCCACCTCTGTGACCTAATGGCAGTAGCAGCCTCTGCCTGGGAGACACTATGTGGAACCTTCCTCCCACCCATATTTGGGTGGCCTGGGAAGCCAGAGGGCTAGTTGGGTCCTGGGCGCCTGGCTTCCTCAGCGATGAAAGCTAGACAAGATCTGGGGACCTGTTCCTAAGGGAGCCACCGTCTGAGATCTGTTTCCAGCCAGGACTGGACCTTGGATTGTGAGGATTGAGCCTTGGGACCTTGCCCTTCCATGTCAGAACAGAAAAGATTTGTTTGGTGGAGATTTACAGGCTCTTCGTTACCTGACCATGACTTGACCTCAAGAATAAAGGTCTGACACCAAGAAGTTTACAATAGCCAACCACACCCCTCCCTCACCTTTCCTATGTCACGCGAGTGTATGTTCCTCGGTTCTTTGTCTCGTCACAACAAAGATTTGGAGCAATGGACATTAAAGCCCTCGGCGCATCACAGCTCTCGGGTCTTGGACAAACCGTGTTACAGCTCTTAGGCAAATCAGTGTTACAGCTCCATTTTATTTAGAAGATAGCAGGAGAATCCAAGACTCAAAGAGAAGGGAGTGGAGGAGTGTGTGGGGAGGGAGAAAAAGAGCAAGAAAGAGAGAGAGCGCACGCATGCATGCACGAGGGAAAGAGAGTCCCAGAGAAAGCGCTTTGGCTCCTCCTTTTATATGTTTTTTTCTTCCACCTGGGCTTGCCCTATGCAAATTGGGCTTAGCCAGGAGTGCTGTTTGTTCTGCCTGAAGTTTTCACTCTGGTCCTCGGACCTTCCTTTGACCTTCCTTGTCTTTTAGCCACCGCCATTTTGGACTCCTTTTCCCTATTCTACCTACCTAACACCTAGGAAAGGGCTTTGCTGAAAGCTTTCAGGAGTTTGGGCCATCTCCTTCCATTGGTTCAGTTCAGTTCAGTCACTCAGTCGTGTCAGACTCTTTGCGACCCCATGAATCGCAGCACGCCAGGCCTCCCTGTCCATCACCAACTCCCGGAGTTCACTCCGACTCACATCCATCGAGTCAGTGATGCCATCCAGCCATCTCATCCTCTGTCGTCCCCTTCTCCTCCTGCTCCCAATCCCTCCCAGCATCAGAGTCTTTTCCAATGAGTCAACTCTTCACAGGAGGTGGAGAGTTTCAGCTGGAGTTTCAGCTTCAGCATCATTCCTTACAAAGAAATCCCAGGGCTGATCTCCTTCAGAATGGACTGGTTGGATCTCCTTGCAGTCCAAGGGACTCTCAAGAGTCTTCTCCAACACCACAGTTCAAAAGCATCAATTCTTCGGCACTCAGCTTTCTTCACAGTCCAACTCTCACATCCATACATGACCACAGGAAAAACCATAGCCTTGACTAGACGAACCTTTTTGGCAAAGTAATGTCTGCTTTTGAATATGCTATCTAGGTTGGACATAACTTTCCTTCCAGGGAGTAAGCGTCTTTTAATTTCATGGCTGCAGTCACCATCTGCATTTTTGGAGCCCCCAAAAATAAAGTCTGCCACTGTTTCCACTGTTTCCCCATCTATCCATAGTCCTGCAATAAACCTTTCTCTGTTCCAGACTACAGTGTTTTGATATTGTTTGACCTCACTGTGCCTTGGGCACACAAACTTGTGTTTTGGTAACAACAGCTCATGTTGAGATGATCTGTCTGTTGCTAGAAAGTCTCCCTGCACATCAATGACATTATCAGAGACATTGCAACCTGCAAAGCTGGCGGTTCTTAGGACTAAGACACTGAGTTTATAATTTGCTCCAGCTACTAACCTTTGTTTTTCTTTTGTCGCCATAGAAATGCCTCTTAGTAAATACCGGACTTCTCTCACAATATAAGACTAATTTTAAGAGTCTGGCAACATCACCACTTCCTGAAATGAGACACAACTGTTTAGCTGAATTGACCTATTCTTAGGACTGAGTAACTGGTTCAAAAAAGATAGGGAGTAATGTATCAATTTAGCTTCTAAACTGTGAAACTTCTTGGAGAAGTTTCAAAGGCAGGACTGTAGTGGAACAGAATTTGCTGCCCCAAAATATGTCTCTTTAGAATATATTTAAGTTGGTTATATTCTAAGAAACAGCAGATATGGAAAAAAATGTGAAAATCAAGTAGGACTTAACCTTTCATAAGAGATATTTACAAAATTTCTGTAAGAGAAATACCCAATTGTAAGGGTATCTCCCTGGATGTACCAAGAAGAGGAGGATGACCAAATCTCTAAACACTCTCATGAATGGAGGAGGGAAAGACTTGATTTCTGTGTAAGAACCTTAAGCCTTATTTACTGTGCTTTTGCTGGTAAACCCCCGCCCATGCCTGACCCTCCCATCTTCAATATCTTCTTTTTCCTTTAGCAAGGATGGTACTCAAGGTAAAGGCTTCAGCCATTTTGGCAAGTTACTCAGTTTTCCTGGGCCTCTCTCATCTCATTAAAATTTTGTTTGATTTTCTACTGTTAATGTGTCTCATTCCAATTTAATTTTTAGACCAACCAGAAGAACCTTAAAGTCTAGAAGAAATTTTCTTCCTCCCTAACAAAAGATAAGCTGTTGTCTTAGAAATAATGTTGTTTTCTCTTTTTATTATAAGTAATACATGAATTCGTTCTTACTTTAAGACATTAAGTCAGGGAATTCTCTGATGATCTAGTGGTTAGGACTCCATGCTTTCACTGCCAAGGGCGTGTGTTCATTCCCTTGTTGGGGAGCTAAGATCCTGCAAGTCACACAGCAAGGCCAAAAAATAAGTAAATAAAAAATTTAAAAAAGAAAAAAGAATATTAAAAAAAAAAAAAGACATTAAATCATTCACACAACTAAAGAGCAGCTTCACTTCTAATTCCTCTTATAAGCAGGTAGGTTGGGGGAGGTCCCCAGAAAAGAAGAACCAGGCATGGCTTCCTTGACATGAGAGGAGCCATTTTGGACTAAGTCATTTTGTGATCTAAGGCTGGCCACAATGCTTACTTACCCTTGGACAGGCTTCAGTAATCAATGATCTTAAGGGAACAAAGGAATGCAGAAACAGCGGAAGGGCAGTCAAACAATAGTGCAGTGATAAAGCAGGGTCTTAGTTCCTTCTCAAGGGATAGACATAATAATATATCTTTGAGTTCTGCAGGCGCTATGGCCACACTGTCCAAGTGGAGGGTGGAATGATGTTTGTCTTCCTGACTTGAATCAACTAAAGCTTGGACTCCTGGATATTTGCCCCAGTTCTACGCTGACTTCTTTTCTGCTCAAGCCCAATCACGAATATGCACATACTCTTAACACTTGCCCAATTTTGCTATTCAGAGAGACATTGCTTTGGGAAGGATCCCCAGTGTTCTCCTTCCTTGCTGTTCAGTTCAGTTCAGTTCAGTCGCTCAGTCGTGTCAGACTCTTTGCGACCCCATGAATCGCAGCACACCAGGCCTCCCTGTCCATCACCAACTCCCAGAGTTCACTCAGACTCACATCCATCGAGTCAGTGAGGCCATCCAGCCATCTCATCCTCTGTCATCCCCTTCTCCTCCTGCCCCCAATCCCTCCCAGCATCAGAGTCTTTTTCAATGAGTCAACTCTTCGCATCAGGTGGCCAAAGTACTGGAGTTTCAGCTTTAGCATCATTCCTTCCAAAGAAATCCCAGGGCTGATCTCCTTCAGAATGGACTGGTTGGATCTCCTTGCAGTCCAAGGGACTCTCAAGAGTCTTCTCCAACACCACAGTTCAAAGCATCAATTCTTCGGCGCTCAGCCTTCTTCACAGTCCAACTCTCACATCCATACATGACCACTGGAAAAACCATAGCCTTGACTAGACGGACCTTTGTTGGCAAAGTAATGTCTCTGCTTTTGAATATGCTGTCTAGGTTGGTCATAACTTTCCTTCCAAGGAGTAAGCGTCTTTTAATTTCATGACTGCAGTCACCATCTGCAGTGGTTTTGGAGCCCCCAAAAATAAAGTCTGACACTGTTTCCACTGTTTCCCCATCTATTTCCCCTGAAGTGATGGGACCAGATGCCATGATCTTCGTTTTCTGAATGTTGAGCTTTAAGCCAACTTTTTCACTCTCCTCTTTCACTTTCATCAAGAGGCTTTTGAGTTCCTCTTCACTTTCTGCCATAAGGGTGGTGTCATCTGCATATCTGAGGTGATTGATATTTCTCCCAGCAGCCTTGATTCCAGCTTGTGTTTCTTCCAGCCCAGCGTTTCTCATGATGTACTCTGCATATAAGTTAAATAAGCAGGGTGACAATATACAGCCTTGACATACTCCTTTTCCTATTTGGAACCAGTCTGTTGTTCCATGTCCAGTTCTAACTATTGCTTCCTGACCTGCATACAGATTTCTCAAGAGGCAGATCAGGTGGTCTGGTATTCCCATCTCTTTCAGAATTTTCCACAGTTTATTGTGATCCACACAGTCAAAGGCTTTGGCATAGTCAATAAAGCAGAAATAGATGTTTTTCTGGAACTTGCTTGCTTTTTCCATGATCCAGTGGATGTTGGCAATTTGATCTCTGGTTCCTCTGCCTTTTCTAAAACCAGCTTGAATATCTGGAAGTTCACGGTTCACAGATTACTGAAGCCTGGCTTGGAGAATTTTGAGCATTACTTTACTAGCATGTGAGATGAGTGCAATTGTGCGGTAGTTGGAGCATTCTTTGGCATTGCCTTTCTTAGGGATTGGAATGAAAACTGACCTTTTCCAGTCCTGTGGCCACTGCTGAGTTTTCCAAATTTGCTGGCAAATTGAGTACAGCACTTTCACAACATCATCTTTCAGGATTTGAAATAGCTCAACTGGAATGCCATCACTTCCACTAGCTTTGTTCTTAGTGATGCTTTCTAAGGCCCACTTGACTTCACATTCCAGGATGTCTGGCTCTAGGTCAGTGATCACACCATCGTGATTATCTGGGATGTGAAGATCTTTTTTGTACAGTTCTTCTTTGTATTCTTGCCACCTCTTCTTGATATCTTCTGCTTCTGTTAGGTCCATACCATTTCTGTCCTTTATCGAGCCCATCTTTGCATGAAATGTTCCCTTGGTATCTCTAATTTTCTTGAAGAGATCTCTAGTCTTTCCCATTCTGTTGTTTTCCTCTATTACTTTCTGTAAGTAATAATAAATCCTTCCTTCTCCCAATCTTTGGCTTGGTTGATCTGTTGTCTCAACACCTACCATGAACCAGTTTTCAGGTAACCCTACCCTCCTCCCCCAGGTAATTCTTACTAACAGTTTCCTCAGAAGGAGCCTGCTTAAGACCCTTAGGAGAAACTTGAGCTGCAGTGCTTGGGCCAGCAAAACAGAAGGGAGAGGAGGTGCCTGAGATGGGAACAGCCCTAGGCTTGCTAGCTATAGAAAGATCGCTTTTTGCTTTTGGGGAGCAGTCATCTTTATTATGGCTGTTCTTTCCTTACATTCTTTCCCCTAGAATATACAATGTTTGAGAAACACAGTTAAATTCCCCTGATGCTCATTATTTCTAGACTAGGTTTAACCGCAGCCCTCTGGGTACAACGCAAAAGAAATTCCTTAGCATCTCTGCATCCCAGTTATATCATGGATTCCTAAGGCAACACTTGGTAGAGATTTAGCAAACACCTGGTCTTTTCCAGAGCACTTGAAAGATGTGGCTACCAGATGTATTCTAATTTCAAATGGTAAATTCATCCTGAATTTTTTTATTTTTTAAATTCCGAGGGTAGGACAGAGACACCTTAATTGTAATTCTTATCACACTGAGTATTTGCTAAGAATACTCAATGAATTGCAGTATACTTATTTTCCCACAAGATGGTATACATTGGGCATCTCAGTTTCATGGTCACTGATTGGGGCAGAGGGTAAAGGGGTCTTTAAGCACTCGTTCTTGTCTGTTTCATGACACTTATATTGACCACTGCCTAATCTAGGCACACTTCTCAGTGCTGGGCATGTTACCCAAGAAACTAGGTGCACCACTTTGTGGGTGTCGAGCCAAAAGACATAATCAAACCAAAATATGAGAGAAGGAAGGATTTATAATATGCAGCAAATAGGAGAACACTGGGGACCTTTTCCAAAGTTAGTGTCTCCCTGAACAGCAAAATTGGGAAGTTTTAAGCTAAGGGTACATGTATGTTAATGATGGGACTTGAATAGAGGAGAGTTCAGCATTGAACAGGGGCAAAGGTCCAGGAGTCCAGACTTTCATTGACTGAAGTCAGGAAGGTCAAAAAAGTTCAGTATCACCATCCCTTAAGTTCAAGTTGACCTGGTGGTGTAGTGTTTGCTGCTGCTGCTGAGTCGCTTCAGTCGTGTCCGATTCTGTGCGACCCCATAGACAGCAGCCCACCAGGCTCCCCCGTCCCTGGGATTCTCCAGGCAAGAACACTGGAGTGGGTTGCCAGTTCCTTCTCCAATGCATGAATGTGAAAAGTGAAAGTGAAGTCGCTCAGTCGTGTCTGACTCTTTGCGACCCCATGGACGGTAGCCTACCAGGCTCTTCCGTCCATGGGATTTTCCAGGAAAGAGTACTGGAGTGTTTGAGGGGTGTTTAAATTCTGCAAAACAGCTAGTCTCTACAACTGAAACCAAACAGGGAGTCTTTGCAAAGGATCTGTTATCTCTGCTACTGTTACTTCTCTGGCCTGAAAATTTGTTTGTTGTTCCCTTAAGATCATTATTACTTAAAAAAAAAAAAAAAAAGCTCATTGATTACTGAGACCTGTTCCAGGGCAAGCATTGTAGTCAGGGTTAGATCACAAAATGGCTTAGTCAAAAATGGCTTTTCTTATGTTAAGAAAGCTGTGCCTGGTTCTTTTTCTCCTGTCCTCTACCCCAGTGGACTCCAGCCTTTTTGGCATTAGGGATCAGTTTCATAAAAAACCATTTTTTCACAGACCTGTGTGTGGGGGAGATGGTTTCAGGATGATTCAAGTGCATTACATTTATTGTGTACTTTGTCTCTATTATTATTGCATCATAATATATAATAAAATAATTATACAACTCGCCATAATGTAGAATCGGTGACAGCCCTGAGTTTGTTTTCCTGCAACTGGAGTGGTTATAAATATAGATGAAGCTTCACCCATTTGCCACTGTTCACCTTCTACTATGCAGCCCTTTCCTAATGGGCCATGGATGGGCACCAATCTGTGGCCTGGGGGCTGGGGACCCGTGCTCTGCCCTCTCTGCTTATAGGTATACAACAGTGAATGACCCGGACAGGGGTACTCTGATGGAGCTCACATTCTAGTGGAGGGAGAAGACAGATAATAGGCTAGCAAAATAAATAGGATAATTATACAATGTGGTCAGTGTTATGAAGGAAGTCAATGAAACAACGTGAAAGAGAGTGAGTAATAACTGAATTGAGACTGAAGGATGAGGAAGAGCCCCTCTCTGGGAAGAACTGGGGCAGAGAATTGCCAGGGTGATGGCCTTGAATTGGAAATAATCATTTGATGATGTTCAGGTACAAAAGGAGCCAATGTGACAGGAGTCAGATTACAATTGTCAAAGAATTTGGTTTTTTGTTTTCACTTAAAAATATGCAACATGAGAGTTGTGAATTTTGGGAATTCCCTGGCAATCTAGTACTAAGGACTCCATGCTTTCATTGTTGAGGGTCCAGGTTCAATCCCTGATCAGGGAATTAAAATCACACAAGCCATATGGAACACCAAAAAAAAAAAAAAAACCCAATGAAAAAACTAGAGTTATGAGTTTAAGTTTTATTCCAGGTCTTACTGAGGACTATAGCCCAGGAGAGAGCCTCTCAGTAGTTCCAAAAGGAGGAGAAGGTAGAGACTGAGAAGAAGTCAGTTTATATATAATTTCTGGCTGGGAAATATATGTGGTCAACATATATCTTAGTAAAAGATTACTGCTGTTTGTTCTCAAAAACCAGCTCTCTCCAGTTAATGATTTTAATGTTTTTCTCTGTATGAGAAAATGCAAGAGTCTGGGTTTATTGAAATTGTTCTTGAGGTATACCTCAATCTAAAGGGCCTACTTTTCCAAAACACAGGGTAACTCATCCCGTCATCGTTGAATTTCCTCTTAGTGCAGTGTTGGTCAGTGACTGTAGTGGGTTGGGACTTAATCCTTGTAGAACTGGGTGGTGAGCAACGCTCTGCGTTCTTCTTTGTTTAGTTTTATTCTAAGAACAATGGAAAGCTATTGAAGGGTAAACGCACTGGAGCTAAGTTGCTTCCATTGTGTCTGACTCTTTGAGGCCCTATGGACTGTAGCCCACTAGGCTCCTCTGTCCATGGGATTCTCCAGGCAAGAATACTGGAGTGGGTTGCAGTGCCCTCCTCCAGGGGATCTTCCTGACCCAGGGATCGAACCCAGGTCTCTTTTGTTTCCTGCATTGGCTGGTGGTTTCCTTACCACTAGTGCCACCTGGGAAACCCATGAAGTCTTCTGGGATGACTGGGTTTTTCAAACTCCCTTTATACGTTTCCCTTTATACAGACTGAAACCACAATCACAGAAAACTAGCCAATCTGATCACATGGACCACAGCCTTGTCTAACTCAATGAAACTAAGCCATGCTGTGTAGGGCCACCCAAGATGGATGGGTCGTGGTGGAGAGTTCTGGCAAAATGTGGTCCACAGGAGAAGAGAATGGCAAACCACTTCAGTATTCTTACCTTGAGAACCCCATGAACAGTATGAAAAGGCAAAATGATAGGATACTGAAAGAGGAACTCCCCAGGTCTGTAGGTGCCCAATATGCTACAGGAGATCAGTGGAGAAATAACTCCAGAAAGAATGAAGGGATGGAGCCAAAGCAAAAACAACACCCAGATGTGGATGTGACTGGTGATAGAAGCAGGGTTCGATGCTGTAAAGAGCAATATTGCATAGGAACTTGGAATGTCAGGTCCATGAATCAAGGCAAATTGGAAGTGGTCAAACAGGAGATGGCAAGAGTGAACGTCGACATTCTAGGAATCAGCAAACTAAAATGGACTGGAATGGGTGAATTTAACTCAGATGACCATTATATCTATTACTGCGGGCAGGAATCCCTTAGAAGAAATGGAGTAGCCATCATGGTGAACAAAAGAGTCAAAAATGCAGAACTTGGATGCAATCTCAAAAACGACAGAATGATCTCTGTTCATTTCCAAGGCAAACCATTCAATATCACAGTGATCCAAGCCTATGCCCCAACCAGTAACGCTGAAGCAGCAGAAGTTGAATGGTTCTATGAAGACCTACAAGACCTTTTAGAACTAACACCCAAAAAAGATGTGCATTTCATTAAAGGGGACTGGAATGCAAAAGTAGCAAGTCAAGAAACACCTGGAGTAACAGGAAAATTTGGCCTTGGAGTACGGAATGAAGCAGGGCAAAGGCTAATAAGTTTTGCCAAGAAAACGCACTGGTCATAGCAAACACCCTCTTCCAACAACACAAGAGAAGACTCTACACATAGACATCACCAGATGATCAATACCAAAATCAGATTGATTATATTCTTTGCAGCCAAAGATGGAAAAGCTCTATACAGTCAGCAAAAACAAGACCGGGAACTGACTGTGGCTCAGATCATGAACACCTTATTACCAAATTCAGACTTAAATTGAAGAAAGTAGGGAAAACCACTAGACCATTCAGGTATGATCTAAATCAAATCCCTTATGATTATACAGTAGAAGTGAGAAATAGATTTAAGGGACTAGATCTGATAGACAGAGTACCTGATGAACTATGGACGGAGGTTCATGACACTGTACAGGAGACAGGGATCAAGACCATCCCCATGGAAAAGAAATGCAAAAAAGCAAAATGGCTGTCTGCGGAGGCCTTACAAATAGCTGTGAAAAGAAGAGAAGCAAAAAGCAAAGGAGAAAAGGAAAGATATTCCCATTTGAATGCAGAGTTCCAAAGAACAGCAAGGAGGGATAAGAAAGCCTTCCTCAGCGATCAATGCAAAGAAATAGAGGAAAACAACAGAATGGGAAAGACTAGAGATCTCTTCAAGAAAATTAGAGCTACTAAGGGAACAAGTCATGCAAAGATGGGCTCGATGAAGGACAGAAATGGTCTGGACCTAACAGAAGCAGAATTTATTAAGAAGAGATGGCAAGAATACAAAGAAGAACTGTACAAAAAAGATCTTCACGACCCAGATAATCAGGATGGTGTGATCACTCACCTAGAGCCAGACATCCTGGAATGTGAAATCAAGTGGGCCTTAGCATCACTATGAACAAAGCTAGTGGAGGTGATGGAATTCCAGTTGAGCTATTTCAAATCCTGAAAGATGATGCTGTGAAAGTGCTCCACTCAATATGCCAGCCAATTTGGAAAACTCAGCAGTGGCCACAGGACTGGAAAAGGTCAATTTTCACTCCAGTCCCAAAGAAAGGCAATGCCAACGAATGCTCAAACTACCACACAATTGCACTCATCTCACATGCTAGTAAAGTAATGCTCAAAATTCTCCAAGCCAGGCTTCAGCAATATGTGAACTGTAAAATTCCAGATGTTCAAGCTGGTTTTGGAAAAGGCAGAGGAACCAGAGATGAATTTGCCAACATCCACTGGATCATGGAAAAAGCAAGAGAGTTCCAGAAAAACATCTATTTCTGCTTTATTGACTATGCCAAAGCCTTTGACTGTGTGGATCACAATAAACTGTGGAAAATTCTGAAAGAGATGGGAATACCAGACCACCTGACCTGCCTCTTGAGAAATCTGTATGCAGGTCAGGAAGCAATAGTTAGAACTGGACATGGAACAACAGACTGGTTCCAAATAGGAAAAGGAGTACGTCAAGGCTGTATATTGTCACCCTGCTTATTTAACTTATATGCATAATACATTGTGAGAAACTCTGGGCTGGATGAAGCACAAGCTGGAATCAAGATTGCCAGGAGAAATATTAATCGCCTCAGATATGCAGATGACACCACCCTTATGGGAGAAAGTGAAGAAGAATTAAAGAGCTTCTTGATGAAAGTGAAAGAGGAGAGTGAAAAAGTTGGCTTAAAGCTCAACATTCAGAAAACGAAGATCATGGCATCTGGTCCCCCCATCATTTCATGGGAAATAGATGGGGAAACAATGGAAACAGTGTCAGGCTTTATTTTGGGGGGCTCCAAAATCACTGCAGATGGTGATTGCAGCCATGAAATTAAAAGATGCTTGCTCCTTGGAAGAAAAGTTATGACTTACCTAGATAGCATATTAAAAAGCAGAGACATTACTTTGCCAACAAAGGTCCATCTAGTCAAGGCTATGGTTTTTCCAGTGGTCATGTATGGATGTGAGAGTTGGACTATAAAGAAAGCTGAGCACCAAAGAATTGATGATTTTGAACTGTGTTGTTGGAGAAGAGACTTGAGAGTCCCTTGGACTGCAAGAAGATCCAACCAGTCCATATTAAAGGAAATCTGTCCTGAATGTTCGTTGGAAGGACTGATGTTGAAGCTGAAATTCCAATACTTTGGCCACCTGATGCGAAGAGCTGACTCATTTGAAAAGACCCTGTTGCTGGGAAGGATTGAAGGCAGGAGGAGAAGGGGAAGACAGAGGATAAGGTGGTTTAATGGCATCACCGACTCAAGGGACATGAGTTTGAGTAAAGTCCAGGCGCTGGTGGTGGACAGGGAGGGCCGCTGTGCTGCAGTCCATGGAGTCACAAAGAGTTGGACACGACTGAGCGACTGAACTGAACTGAACTGAACTTATATGTTTATGGATGAAAAGCCTTAGAGGTCATCTTCCTGCTACTTGCTGATTTTTTTTTCTAGGTAATGTCATCCAGTGTTTTGCTCCTATTTCATTATTTCTTGTCATTCTCATTATCTTGAAGTAAGGTTCCTGTTGCAGACTGTACAACTTGGTGACACAAGTCCTGTGGCCAGATCATAAACAACTAGGGAAGCCAATTAGTGCAGGGAACCCAAAACCCAAACATCTGTCTTATGTTCTTAGATATAAAACACATTTAAAAACTTAAAGTATAAAACATAAATGGCTGCTAAGTAGAGAAGGGGTTGCAAGGAGCTCTGGGAGGAATTGTGGGAGAATTCTCTACCTACCCAATGACCTCCTAGCTGAAGACCAGTGGGTTCCATGCAAACAGCAGGGGTGGAGACTCTGCCCTTTCAATTCCACTCCTTAAAACCATGGGTGTCTTTTCTTTCTGGGTCCCAGCTCTGCGAGAAAGCCCTGTGTATGTGTGAAGAGGGTTGAGGCACCACAGGAGAATTTGGGCCTGGGGGCCCCAAGGGTGAGGTGTTTGTTTCTGAGCTTCTTTTCCAGACTTTGAGGTTCCCTGGGCTAATGGAAAGTCCTAGTTGTTTATTATCTGGCCACAGGACTTGTGTCACGAAGTCTTACAGTCTCCAACAGGAACTGAAGAAATGTTACTTCATGATAATGAGAATGTCAATGAATAATGAAATAGGATCAAAATGCTGGATGAAATTACCTAAAAAAAAAAAAAAAATCAGCTAGTAGTAGGAAGATGACCTCTAAGGCTTTTGATCCAGAAACATATAAAGGGAGTTTAAAAAAACCCAGCCATCCCAGAAGACTTCATAGAGTATTTTCTCACACACAGTTTGATACACAAATGTACTTAAATATAAAGTAACTTCCTTTACTGCAGTAAATTTGCAGCAGTGTAAGCAAAGTTTTTAGGATGAGGATATGATTAATTCATATTTCTCTAATGTGCCCTTGCCACACTACCCAAATTCTTCATAATGCGACTTTTGATTTTATAAATCTCAAAATGTTAATA
This sequence comes from Bubalus bubalis, assembly GCF_019923935.1. NCBI lineage: Eukaryota > Metazoa > Chordata > Mammalia > Artiodactyla > Bovidae > Bubalus > Bubalus bubalis. Next base: position 53,715,674 of record NC_059173.1, on the reverse strand, counting down.
AACAAGGATAGATTTAATCTTTTAAGAAACCCATGATTTATAGAGTATTGAAAACAGAAGTAGAATGTTAGCCATATTTTCTTTGTTGTCTCATTCTTTTTTCTTTTAAGGAAAATAGATTGAGAGTCAATCCTCTTATTATAAACTGCTGCTGCTGCTGCTGCTAAGTTGCTTCAGTCGTGTCCGACTCTGTGCGACCCCATAGACAGCACTCCACCAGACTCTCCCGTCCCTGGGATTCTCCAGACAAGAACACTGGAGTGGGTTGCCATTTCCTTCTCCAATGCATGAAAGTGAAAAGTGAAAGTGAAGTCGTTCAGTCGTGTCCGACTCGTAGCGACCCCATTGACTGCAGCTTACCAGGCTCCTCCATCCATGGGATTTTTCCAGGCAAGAGTGCTGGAGTGGGGTGCCATTGCCTTCTCTGTATTATAAACTAATAAAGTAAAAATTCTTATATATATATATATATATATATATATATATGTACCAGGCTCTTCTGTCCCTGGGATTCTCCAGGCAAGAACACTGGAGTGGGTTGCCATTTCCTTCTCCAGTGCATAAGAGTGAAAAGTGAAGGTGAAGTCTCTCAGTCATGTCCAACTCTTCGAGATCCCAGGGACTGCAGCCCACCAGGCTCCTCCATCCATGGGATTTTCCAAGCAAGAGTACTGGAGTTGGGTGCCATTGCCTTCTCCGATATACATGCTACTGCTAAGTTGCTTCAGTCGTGTCCGACTCTGTGAGACCCTAGAGATGGCAGCCCACCAGGCTCCACCATCCCTGGGATTCTCCAGGCAAGAACACTGGAGTAGGTTGCCATGTCCTTCAATGCATGAAAGTGAAAAGTGAAAGTGAAGTCGCTCAGTCGTGTCTGACTCTTTGTGACCCCATGGACTGCAGCCTACCAGGCTCCTCCATCCATGGGATTTTCCAGGCAAGAGTACTGGAGTGGGGTGCCATTGCCTTCTCCCCTATATATATATATATATATATATATATATATATACACACACACACACACATATACCTATACTTCCCCAACTGTTTTTTCTTAATTGTGATGGAGTATACGTAACATAAAGTGTACTACTTTAGCTATTTTAAATTGGTATATTTTAGCGGCATTCATATTGTTGTGCAAAAATCACCACCATCTATCCCCAGCTGGGTTTTTACTTTGTTTTGTTCTACACTAAAGAAATTATAATGATTTTCAGTAAAATTAGAAAGCGTGAAACTGTTCGCACTGCTATGGTATTTGGGACAGGTATTAAAGTTGGATCTTATTTTCCAGGTACTTAAACATCCAGAGTGTCTAATAAAACCATTTATTTAAAACCTACCTCTTCTAGGCAGCTCCTAAAAAAGAAATACAAATGACAAAACAAAATAAAACGTATCAACTCCACCAGTAGTTAAAGGCAAAAAATAAAAACTTCCATTACCAAAAAAATTAAACAAATCCTGATTATTTTCACATATCTTATTGGCAAAGACGGTAAAAAAGGATAAAACCCAGTGTTTGCAAGGTAAAGGTGGAGTAATGTATTTTTGTAGAATGTGGTTTGACTGTATATATCAGAATTTTAAATGAATGTACCAGCAATTCTATTTGGAAATAATTCTAAAGAGTCAATCACACATATGTGCTAAATTTTATGCATAAAGATGTTCACTGTAGTATTATTTATTAAAATAAAACATCAGAGACAACCCGATCTTTTGTTAATCAATATCAGATTAGGTTAAGGATATTATGATACATTCACACAATAGAATGCCTTGTGGTCATTATAAATGAACAGCATAGATCTATTATGCATTGTTGCATGAAAGAGGCTGTTACTGATGGCATACATAGTATTTCATTTATATAAAAATGCATATTTATGTGTGCATGTGTAAGTGTGTGTGTGTAGATAGATAAGGATAGGTGTCTGAAAGAATCTTCAGGAGAATGTTAAGTGTGGTTGGTTAGATTTACATCCTTTTGGGTACTATTGTCTATTAAGTGATTTAAAAAAATTATTATTATTGTTCTGAGAGTTTTCCTTTTTACTGTAAGAAAAACAAAAGTTTTCTGCTTTGGAAAGTGAAAATGAAGTCGCTCAGTCGTGCCCGACTCTTTGTGGCCCCATGGACAGTAGTCTGCACCAAGCTCCTCTGTCCACGGGATTTTCAAGGCAAGAGTACTGGAGTGGGTTGCCATAGATCAGTTAAAAAATAACAAGGATAGGGAGTTCCCTGGTGGCCCAGTGGTTAGGATTCTGGGCTTTCTCTGCTGTCTGTGACTTGGGTTCATTTCCTGTTCGGGAAACTGAGATCCCACAGACTGCATGGTGCAGTCAAAAGACAAGCTAGCAAACAAACAAACAAATGCAAATAGTAAGAAAAAAACCTCCAAAAACCCAAATAGTATAAAAAGAGAATAATAGGTATAGCTCTACCACGAGGGCTTCCCAGGTGGCATTAGTGGTAAGGAATCTGCCTGCCAATGCAGGAGACATAAGAGATGTAGGTTCAGTCCCTGGTTTCAGGAAGATCCCCTGGAGGAGGGCATGGCAACCCACTCCACTGTTCTTGCCTGGAGAATCCCATGGACAGAGGAGCTTGGTGGTCTGCAGTGCATGGGGTCGCAAAGAGTCAGACACGACTGATTACTTAGATGAAATGGGCTATTCCTCAAAATATAAACTATCGCAACTTATCCAATATGAAATAGGTCATTTTAATGCCCCTGTAAGTATTAAGGAAATTGAATTTATAATTTAAGAACTCTCAAGAAAAAAATCTTTAAGTTCAGACTGTTATACTGGTGAATTCTACCAAGTATTTGAAGAATTAATATGAATTCTATGTGATTTCTTCCACAAAATAGAACAGAAAGAAACATTTCACAATTCTTTTCATGAAGCTAATATTATTACTTTACACTAGAACCAAAGAGTACAAAGAAAACTACAGACTATATCCCTCAAGAATACTGATGAAAAAATTCATTCACAAAATATCAGTAAATAGAATTTAGCAATATCTACGAAGACTTATGGAACTTATCCCAGAGACGCAAGGCTGGTTCAATATTTGAAAATCGGTCAAATGTTATTTACCATGTTAGCAAGCTAAAGAAGAAAAATCATGCAATTGTATAAATTGATGTAGAAAAGAGTTTTTCATAAAAATGAATTTAACATGCATTCATGATAAAAGTTCTCGGTGAAACAAGAATAGAAGAGAACTTTCTTAACTCAAAGAACATCTTAAACCTATAGCCAATGTTATATTTAATGGTGAAAAATTTTGTGCTTTTAGTTTGCTAGGACTGCTATAATAAAGTACCATAGACTGGGTAACTTAAACAACAGAAGTTAATTTTCCTGTACTTCTGGAGACTACAAGTGCAAGGTCAAGGTGTCAGCAGTGTAGTTTCTCTGAGGCCTTTCTCCTAAGCTTAGAAATGGCTGTTTTATTCTGATGTCTCACATGGTCTTCTTTCTATAAATATGTGTCCTAATCTCTTTTTTTGAGGATTGGTATCATACTGGATTAGGACCTACCCTAATGACTTCATTTTTCCTTACTAACCTCTTTAAGGACTTACTCTCTAAATACTGTCATATTCTGAGGTTCTGGGGGTAGGACATCAAGGTATGAATTGTCAACCCAGAGCCCCCTCTAATATCAGGAACAAGTGAAAGATACCCATATTCATCTCTCTTGTTCAGTTGTAATCCTACAAGTTATAGCCAGGGACAATAGGGCAAGAAAAGGAAATAAATGGCATACAGATTCAAAAGAAGAAATTAAACTGTCCCTACTTGCAGATAATGTTATTTTCTAGGTAGGAAATCCCAAGAAATCTACCAGGAAGTTCCTAGAAATAATAAGTGAGTTCAGCAAAGTCACAGGATACAAAATAAACATACCAAACTCAATTGTAATTTTTTATACCAGCAAGGAACATGTAGACACTGAAATTAAAAATTCAGGGAGCACTTGGGAGTTCTCTAGTGGCCCAGTAGTAAGGACTAGGTTCAATCCCTGGTTGCAGGACTAAGATCCTGCAAGCCACATGGCATGGCCAAAAAAAAAAAAAAAAAAAAAAAAAGGAAGCAAGAGAGAAAGGAAAAAAAAAGAAAAATCATGTGGTTTTTTTTGGTAGCTATAGGCAAGATTATTCCAAAATGAGAAAAGTCAAAAGAGCTACAGTGGGAGTAATCAGTCTACCCAATTTCAAGACATGAAAATCAGAGCTATCGAAATCAAGACTGTGCAGTACTGGTGGAAAGATAGACAATTGATTAATGGAACAGAGTAGAGTACCCAGAAATGAGACATACAGAAACATGCCTGTCTGATTCTGACAAATTGCAAAAGCAGTTCAAAGGAGGAAAGGTAGCCTTTTCAACAAACAGTGCTGGAGAGTTTAGTTATCCATAGACAAAAAAAATGAGCCTTGACCTAAGTCTTACATCTTATAAAAAATTAACTCAAGAGGGAGTTCCCTGGTGGTTTAGTGGTTAGGATTTGGTGTTTTCACTGCTGCATGGCTAAAAAAAATCCAAAAAACAAACAACAAAACCATTTAACTAAAAACAAAACCTCCCCCAGCAAAACCATAAAACTAAAAATAGATTAGACTTAAGTGTAAAAGGTGGGGCTTTCCAGGTGTGTGTGAAAGTCGCTCAGTCATGTCTTACTTTTTGTGACTATACAGTCCATGGTATTCTCCAGGCTAGAATACTGGAGTGGGTAGCCTTTCCCTTCTCCAGGGGATCTTCCCAACCCAGGGATCAAACCCAGGTCTCTTGCATTGCAGGTGGATTCTTTACCAACTGAGCCACAAGGGAAGCCAATGGTAAAGAATCTCCCTGCCAATGCAGGAGATGGAAGAGGCGGTTCCGTTCCTGGGTTAGGAAGATTCCCCGGAGGAGGAAATGACAATCCACTTCAGTATTCTCGCCTGGAAAATCCCATGGACAGAGGAGCCTGGCGAGCTATAGTCCAAGGGGTCACAAAGTGTTGGACATGACCGAGCACACAAACAAGTGTAAAAGATAAACATAACATTTTTAGAAAAATTTAGGAGAAACTCTTCAGGATCAAGGGTTAGGCAAAGGGTTCTTAGACTTGACACTGAAAACACAATTGATAGATTGGACTCTATCAAAATTAAACTTCTGTTCTACAGAAGAGTTTGTTAAGGCAATGAAAAGACAAGCTCAGAGTGGAGAAAATATTTACAGATCATAGATCCTAAGAAGAACTAGTATCTAGAATACATGAACTCTCAAAATTCAGTAGTAGAAGAACAATTGGAACAGGGACAAAAATATAAAAAGGTATTTTACCAAAGACATACAGATGGCTACTAAACACATGCGAAGATGCTCAAGAGCATTAGCTGTCAGGAAAGTGCAAATTAAAATCATAAGGAGATACCATTACATGCTGATCAGAAAGGCGAAAAAAAAAAAAATAGTGGCAACACTAAATGTTGGCAAGGATGGGGAGAAACTGGGTCTCTCATACAGTGTTGTTGGGAATTTAAAATACTACAGGGGCTTCCTCAGTGGCTCAGGAATCTGCGTGCCGATGAGGGAGACCCCGCAGGTGTGATTCCTGATGAGGGAAGATCTCACGTGCCTTGGAGCAACTAAGCCCACGCGCCACAACTTCTGAGCCTGTGCTCTGGAGCTCGGGTCCTGCAACTACTGAGCCCCTGCACCCTAGAACCTGTGCTCTGCAACGAGAAGCCACCACCACGAGAAGCCTGCGCATGGCAACTAGAGAGTAGCCCAGGCAGCAACAGTGACCCAGCACAGCCAAAAATAAATAAATATATAATTTTTTAAAAAATGAAAAAAAAATAATATTGCACCCACTCTGGAAAATAGCTTGGCAGTTTTTTTTTTTTTTTTTTTTACAAAACTGAACGTGCAACTACCATACAACCCAGCAATTGCACTTCTGGGCATTTATCCTGGAGAAATGAAAACTTACAAAATCCTGAACTTGAATGTTTATAGCAGCTGCATTAGTAATAGCCGAAACCGGGAAACAATCCAGATGTCCTCTGACAGCTCAATGATTAAACAGTGATACAGCCACACCATGGAGAACTACTTAGCGAAAAGAGAGAACTACTGTACTGGGCATTCCCTGGTGTTCCAGTGGTTAGGACTCTGCTTTCACTGCCATGGGCCCAGGTTCCATCCCTGGTTGGGGAACTAAGATCCCACAGGCTGGATGGCAAGGCCCAAAAAAGGGCGGGAGGGGAAAGAGAGAAGTATAGATACAACAGCTGGATGAATCACTAGAGAGTTAAATCCAAAGAGGTTATATACTCTATAATTCTATTTACATAACATTCTGTAATGACAAACTTATAAAAGTGGAAAATAGATTAATGGTAGCCTGGAGGGAGGGGAGTAGATGTGGCTTGTGGGGATGGAGCTGTTCTGGTGTCAGTGGTGATGATCTCATTGTCCTGGTTGTGATGCTGTAGGATAGTTTTCCATGTTGTAACCACTGAGGGAAGCTGGGTAAAGGCTACACGGGATCTCTGTATCATTTCTTACAGCTGCCTATAAATTTATAACGATGTCTCAAAAAAAAAAAAAAAAAAAAAAGGCATCATCTGCTTGCTCCCTTTCCTGGCATGTACCTTGACCTGTTGGGGAGGCCTTATTCTTGTTCTCTTCCTGTGCCTCAGGAGCTGTGTCAGGTCACCAGAAAGAGTTTCTGATGACGCCTCCAAATGTGTCAGAGAGGCCTGCCGTTTGTCGGTCATTGCAGGAAGCAACGCAAACATTTCCGTGGCAGATTTCCGTGACTGTCAGTGGTTAAAATTGGCATCAGGGACATGAGTGAATTACAGCATGAATTCCCATGGGAAAATCCTTGAAGGGAAATATCAGGGTCTGGAGCTCTCTGTTATGATCCCTAAAACCTGAGAGGAAGTGAGTGGGGAAGAATTTGATAAACAGTTGCAAGGAGATTGGCAGCATGTTCGGCCCTGCCTTGCGTTTCTCACCTTCTCCCTTGCCCTGCCCCCACTGGAGGATACATCTGTGTTTCAGTGGTTGTCCCCAAAATCCATCTTTTCAGTTTGCTGTCGGATTTTTTCTTGTATAGAGTTTGCCTTTTTTTTTTTTTTCTTTTTCTATCAGTCTTTGAATTTTTAGAGTTAAGGACTATGTGTGCATGTGTATGTGTCTCTATCTTATCAGTTTTAATAAGCAGAGGGGGAAAACAGTGCCGAAATGTTGTGCTAAACATTTGTTATCTAATTTGCTCAGCAGGGTAGATACTATGTTCCCCATTTTCTTCATGAGGAAAGTAAAGCTTAGACAGGTTAATGTGACTCCTCCAAAGGTCAGATAACGTGTAAATGTCAGAGACAGTGTAATAACACAGGTCTGCTGCTGCTGCTAAGTCGCTTCAGTCGTGTCCCACTCTGTGCGACCCCATAGACGGCAGCCCACCAGGCTCCCCTGTCCCTGGGATTCTCCAGGCAAGAACACTGGAGTGGGTTGCCATTCCCTTCTCCAATGCAGGAAAGTGAAAAGTGAAAGTGAAGATGCTTAGTCGTGTCTGACTCTTAGCGACCCCATGGACTGCAGCCCACCAGGCTCCTCCGTCCACAGGTCTACCTGGCTTCAATTCCCTGTCTAACTATCTGTCTATCCATCCATTCATCCATTCATCTCAGACAGTAAAAATCTACATGTTATATTTGCTGAGCTGTTACTTTCACATGAATGGCATGTTAATTCTAAATTGATTTATTAAGTATTCCCTAAGGTGGCTAAATAGGAGTTTTAAAGCAAGTTTCCAGCTCAGATAAATGTTAAAAAAAAAAACTACTTTAGAGTCTTAAGTCATCTCTTTGATGAAGATTGGCCAAATAAAATTCCTCTCTGATTTGCTTATGTCACTTACACTGGTATGCTGTAAATCATAGAATTCTAGTGGAATACACTCAAGTTCCATAAAATGAAGTTCTAGTTTACAGATAAGGAACCTAAGTCCTAGAGTGATTAATTTGCTTAACATAGCACAGTGAAAGAGTCAGGATTAAAAGCCCTATCAAGTGTCCCAGCCCAGGGGTCTTTCTAGTTGATAGCGTGTGGCCATCGAAAGAATACTGGGAGAATACATTTGAATCAGTTCTAGTGAGGTGGATGAAACTGGAGCCTATTATACAGAGTGAAGTAAGCCAGAAAGAAAAACACCAATACAGTATACTAACGCATGTATATGGAATTTAGAAAGATGGTAACGACAACCCTGTATGCGAGTCAGCAAAAGAGACACAGATGTATAGAACAGTCTTTTGGACTCTGTGGGAGAGGGAAGGGGGGAATGATTTGGGAGAATGGCATTAAAACATGTATAATATAAGAAACGAATCGCCAGTCCAGGTTCGATGCAGGATACAGAATGCTTGGGGCTGGTGCACTGGGATGATCCAGAGGGATGGTATGGGGAGGGAGGTGGGAGGGGGGTTCAGGATGGGGAACACGTGTACACCCGTGGCGGATGCATATTGATGTATGGCAAAACCAATACAATATTGTAAAGTAAAAAAAAATAATAATAAAAAATAAATAAAATTAAAAAATTTTTTCAAAAAAAAAAGAAAGAATACTGGGTTTGCTTTCCATGCTTCTACCTCTTTTTATGGGAAGAAGCCTTACCTAGTGTCTGAGATCACATTCTCTGAAATTGCCTGGCTCCAGCTCCAGGATATGTAACACGAAACAAACTATTAACTCCTCAAGGCCTGTTTCCTCTGTAAACTGGAACAATAGTAGTATCAACCTCAAACTATGAGAAGTAAATGAAATATTGCCTGTAGGTACTTAGAACAGAGCCTGGCATACAGTAAACCCTAAATAAGCTTTAACTAGTATTTGACAAGGGGTTTGAGAGGATGCCATAAAGAGAGGCCAGGAGTTCGTGGAGATGTTTTCTTTCTGAGGTCGGAGCCAGATGTCTACCTGTGTCATGCTGCCTCTGACATGCGCTGGCTGTCTGACCTTTGCAGAAGTTACCTAACCTGTCTGAGCTTTAATTTCCTCATCTAGAAAATGGGAGAAATAGTACCTACTTTGCCAAGAGGATTAAATAGGAAATGTAAAATGCTTGGCAGAACATAATGGCACTCAAATAAGAGTTCCTTTTTCCCTTTTGTTTATTGAAATAGCTATGTAACTTTTGGTCTGAAGTGCTGTCTACTGACTGCCAGGAGATTGCAGGGTTCAGTCACTAAGAATGTGGGCATAATTTAATCTGGAACAAAAGTAACCCTGAAACTCACTTGTTTAACCTAGAGTTAGACAAATGTAGGGGAAAAAGTTTTATGTCAACTGTGCTTTTAGAACATAGATGATATCCGTCTCATAATTCATGTATTGTTTATTGTTTTAAGCCTTCAAGAGAATCAGTTGCAGCCTCCTGGGAAGTGTCAGACTGTAGAGAAAAGGTCAGAACTCTGGGCTCAGAAAACCTTTAGGCAGGATGGCTAGGGTGATGCATGCTAGCTGAACACAGACCTGAAGGGCTGCTGTGAAGATGAAGCTGTATATAATGTGAAAAAGTAATTGTCACGCGAGTGTATGTTCCTTGGTTCTTTGTCTCGTCACAACAAAGATTTGGAGCGATGGACATTAAAGCCCTCGGCGCGTCACAGCTCTCGGGTCTTGGACAAACCGTGCTACAGATCTTAGGCAAATCAGTGTTACAGCTCCATTTTATTTAGAAGATAGCAGGAGAGAGAGAGAGTGAGAGTGAGAGAGAGAGAGAGAGAGAGAGAGAAAGAAAAGAGCGCATGCACGCGGGAGAGAGAGTCCGTGAGAAAGCGCTTTGGCTCCTCCTTTTATATGTTTTTTTCCTTCACCTGGGCCTGCCGTATGCAAATTGGGCTTAGCCAGGAGTGCTGTTTGTTCTCTTTGTTCTGCCTTAAGTCTTCACTCTGGTCCTCGGACCTTCCTTTGACCTTCCTTGTCTTTTAGCCACCGCCATTTTGGACTCCTTTTCCCTATTCTACCTACCTAACAGTAATAATAGCTGATATTTATTGAGCATTTATTATGTGCTACACATCGTTGCAATTAACTCATTTAATTGCCACAAGCACCCTATGAAGTGGGTGCAGTCACCACCAATTTGTGGATTAAAAACTTGGGCACCAAGAATTTATGTACCTGCCCAAGGGTACACAGCTGGTTATGGTGTCTGAATTTAAATCTAAGTATGTGGTTCTGAACCCTCAAGCAATTATCTGCCAAGCTCTACTGCCACCTTGGCATAGAATAGATAATAAATAAATACATACTAGTTCCCCATATTTTCACCTAAGATAGGCTTATTGAATTGCAAACCATTTTCAAAGTAGGGGAAAATTAGGACTTCAGTCAGTCCGGTGGTTAAGACTCGGTACTTTCACCGCAGGGGCTGCAATTTGGATTCCTCATTGGAGAACAAAGATCCTGCATGCCCTGTGCTGCTACCAAAAAAAGAAAAAACAAAGTAGGGGAAAATAATGTCTCCCTTTATCAGAAGGAGTAAATCCAGGAAATAGTGAATTAAAAATGAGTGTAATTTCTTCAGTTTAATGATGCAATAGTAAACTCTAGGAGCACAGTAGAATTTTAAACTAGTACTTAATGAAATACATATTTTTAGTATTTTTATGGAAAAAATTAACACCAAAGCCACTGGAGAAGGAATGATTGAAAAAAGCAGAACAGATTTTAAAAAGTCACAGGAAAGCAAATGAATATTTATTGAGCATCTGGTATATCCCAACCACTACACTGGATGACTTAGCAAGCTGGTTTTGTTTAAAATTCATAATATTTTCTGAGAGATAGAGATTGTCCTGGTGTCTGATGAGGAAACCATAGTTCACAAGTTCAGAAACTTGCCCAAGCTCACAGATGCAGCAAGTGTTGGAACCAAGATTCAAACCAGTCCCAGCAGAGTCCTCAGCTGATGTCACATGGCCACCTTCCTCAGGACTCTGTCAAGATTCACAAGTCATGAAATGTCTTTGACTGGAATTCAGGGCCTTTGCAGGGCCTGTTCCCAGAAACCCTTGTTCTTCAGTACAGCTGTTGAACAGATGGGTGTGGGTGGATCTTCTCCTTGGCGCTGAACCAGAATAACCCCTCTGCTTGCTGCTCCTCTCTGCCCACAACACTGACATCCCATTGCCTTCAGGCCAAATTGGCGTCTATTTATATAAGCCACCAAGGAGGCTCGGATCTTCATTGCAAGAAAGGAGTCAAGGCACCCTAAGCTTTTGCTTCTGGATCATGGGGGAGGGATAATTACCTTTTTTTTTTTTCCCCTTGCCAACCCTGAAGAACTCGTCTTGAGCCCAGGGAGCAGGGGCTGGGAGGAAAAATGGAAAGAATGGTTTGATTAAAATTTCTGTAACTGGGACCTGTGTATCATGCACAATAATACAAGGGTGGATTTGAGGCATGAAGAGGCCCCAGCAGCACATTTCTGAAAGTCTAGGGATAGATGAGGAGTCTCAGGAAAGCCAAGAGGACTCAGGTGTGACCGCATGGGATTCACACCCTGGAAGGTTGGGGCAAGGGGTGTGGTCTCGAGTTGAGTGTGAAGGACCCACACCAGGAAGTGGAGTATACTCAAGGGAGCAGTTTTGACACAGTCACACTGATCCTATTTCTACTCCCAGGCTGGTATGATGGAGAAAACATGGGTTAGGTTTTGTTATGAGAATACCCTTTATCTCCAGAGACATAATTTATGACCTCTTCATTTAATGGAGGAGGCAGTCTCACAGATATTAATTAAGCAGTGTGTGAATGTGATGAGTCCTAGGAAGGAGAAGTACAGGGGACCCTGCTAGTTATAAAGAGGGATCTGACCTGGGCGGGTGAGAAAAATAAGAAAGGCTTCCCTGGGAATGTGATGGGGGGTGGGGAGAGGGTATTGCAAAGATCCTGAAGCAGATGTGAACAGGTCAAATAAATTACAAACTGTAGGAGGGGAAGAAGAAGACTCACAGGATGTTTCTTCACCGATTTGCATTAAAATATTTAATTTTTATTTATTTGGCTATGCCAGGTCTTCACTGCAGCACGTGGGAGTTGCAGCATGTGAACTCTTGTGAACTCTGTTTCAGCATGTGGGATCTAGTTCCTTGACCAGGGATTACATCAGGGCCCCCTGCATTGGGAGTGCGGAGTCCTAGCCACTGGACCATCAGGGAAGTTCCTCTGATTTGCATTTTAAAACACAGAACTGAATTTGTGAAAGCAGAAGCTAGTTTTCAAAGGGCCTATCTTGTACAGTTGATTGACTTTGCCTTTCAGGGCATGTGGATTGAGGGCATCCAGTACCCTGGACTCTCTGCCTCAGTCACTGACAAGTTGCATGATTTTAAGTAGGTTTCATAACCTCCATTTTTCTACATGTCGAGGAGGGCAGAGAGCGGAGTGGAGTTGGTCTGATGATCTCTGTAATTCCTCCTGGTGCTTAAAAAAAAATCTAATAGCAGCTTTTCAAGAGCCCTCTGTTATTCACTTTTAGAGAAATTGCTTGTTCCTTTCACTTCATAATCCCTCATAAATGTCCAGCCTTTCCCTTTGATTCTCAGAAGAGGCCTTAGGAGAACAGAGTTTATTTTGCCATCATGTAAGATTTCATTATTTTATTGAACACATTCATTACTTCGTGCCTGGTCTAGGTGCTGAGAAGAATAGGATATGTCATCACCCCCACCAGCTACCCCGAGTCCACTGTCGGCTCCGGAAACAAACATTATCAGGTAATTGTAGTATAAAGTGATAAGTGCATTGCTAGAGACAGAAAGTGTTAAAGGAGAATAGAGGAAGACCATCTAATGCACATGTAAGAGTAATGGAGTTGGTTATACTTGGAGATAAAAAAGTAGGTGTGCACAACGGGAGCTTAATAAATGGATATAGCTGAACAAATGAATGAATTGTGTTGCTGTGATTCTAACTTCAAATGGTTTGATGGCTGATTCCAGAGACCCTGTTATTGCTCTTTCATGCCACAAAAGAAAAAAAAAATTAATAACGGTTGCAATTGTTCTGATTATAAAGAGCCACTGGGCACTGTGCACATTCACATGGGTATGTTTACCTGAACTTTATTTTTTTCCTCAACTTTTCATTAGGTGATTGTTTCTACCATTAATCTTTTCCCAGAGACGAGAAAGACTGCCTTTGGCCATTTTCATCATGTTGTGTTAAATCTTAGGGGGAAAAAAAATGAGTTCAGTGTATATAACACAAGAGACAGGTGGGAGACTAACATCTGGGGTAGAGAAATTCAATAACAGTTTCCTCCCTGAGGATGGGAGCAGGGGGGTGTTGTGAGCCTGTGAAATGGTATGCTCAATGCTTAGCTGTGGGGGGAGCAGGGTTGACAGAGCAGTTTCCCCTCCTCTTTAATTCGTGCTGAAAACTCAACCATGATTTTTTTTAAAAAAAGGGATTGGAAGCCCTAAATGCAAAGCATGAGCTTCAGAAGAAAAATGTTACTTTTATGCTGCCCATTAAAACATTTACCTGCTCCATATGCTCCAGCACTTACCGGAGAAAGGTGAATTTGCCCAATGAAAATGGAAAGCTCATTTCTGAAAAATTGTTTTCCATAAATCTTGCAAATTACTGTGCTCAAATATTCTAGGTTGTAGCCAGAGTTACCCCTGGGGAGTGATTATCAGGGAAATAACCATGAACAGCAATAAGACCCTGCACAGATCTGACGAGGATATGACCTTTCTGTGCAGGAGACATTTGCCTGGGTTGCCAGGAGCTCTGTAATTAATGGGGCACCGGAGAGCCTTCCTCTCTATGAGCCAATAATTAGTCCTCCTGGAGACACACATTCCGAACCATATCCAGGGTATCATGTTCTGAATGCTGTTTACTGAGCAGAATCTAATGAATGTGTGAGGGGCTAAGCTGACTAAACCCCAACACCCCACCACTCTTGAGGTCTTTGCTTCTCCCCCAGAGTGGTCCCACTTGAGGAAAACTAGGGTGATTAAGCAACACTTAGTTTCTACTTTCCTTTTGTAGGGGAGATACATGATTTCAGTAGCAGTATATCATGAGTATCAAATGTATCAAATGGTTTTGAACCCACAGGTGGTTTTGCTTTCCTTTTACTGGTATGTTTTGGGTGGTTGGTGTGACGGGGAGAACACCACACCCATAGTCAGGGGAGGTGGAAACCTACCTGCAGGGTTGCAGTGCATGGCTGTACAGGTTGTACCTGCACAAGGGTGCCCGCTGAAGGGGCGAGAGGGGGCCTGAAATCTAGCATGTGTCTTTGGGTACATTAACACCCAACCATCCTCAATTCTTTTTTTTTTTTTTTCATCCTTAATTCTTAACTACACACCATATTGTTTGGTTTTTGTTTTGTGGCTGTGCCCCATGGCATGCAGGATCTTGTTTTCCTCAACCAGGGATCGAACCTGTGCTGCCTGTGAAGCCTTAACCTTCCCCACTGGACCAGAAGGGAATTCCTCTACAAACCATATTGAATTTATAAACTAACAGTGTACTGGGCTTTCATGTCCTGGCAATCAGCTTTATAATTAACCAGCTAGCAGTCATTGAAACCTTGGGAGATTATGACAGTTGAAGCAAACCTTTTCAAACCAAAAATTAAGTTTGATACTAGGATATTGTGTGTGATCGGTATTTGCTGGATAAAGAATCATTTAGTCTGGTACACCATATCATGCTTTCCTTCTCCCATTCAATATGAAAGTCTAATATTTACATAAACAGATGGGATTGTTTATTCATAATCTCAGCATTAGAGTTAGCTTTTGGTTAAAAACAAGTTTTGACTACTAGTTGGCAAATTATGAAGCTTCAGTGCAATTAGCAACAATATTTGGCAGTCAAGTGATGTTGACTTATCTTCCAGGGAGCCCATGAAGGTCTGGTTCACCTAAAGGCTGCATGGTAACTGATGGTTTAACACCCATCAGTGTGTGCAATTTTGCTGAATCAGTCTTCCCAGGCCAACACTGTGTCCTTGGTAACAGTACACTGGAAGCATTGCAGGCTTTAGAAGCAGAATTTTTTTTTCTTTTTGGCCATGCTATGCAGCTTGTGGGCTTTTAGTTCCCCCATCTAGGGATCAAACCCATGCCTCCTGCATTGGAAGCATGGAGTCTTAACCACTGGACCCCCAGGGAAGCCCCTGGAAGGAGAACCTTAACCTCAGACCTTTCCAGCTGAAGGAACTTCAGCATATTAGCTTCTGAACATCAACTTACTCATTTGTCAAGTGCCTTCTTCCCACAGTTGTTGGAATTAAGTAGAATAGGTGAAGCATCCAGCGTGGATCCTGGAACAATGTCATGGGTTCTCAGTAAATGCTAGTCTCTGCCTTCTCCCTTTAAATCAATCTTTAATGATTTCTGTATTAGTTTCCTAGGATTGCTTTAACAAAGTACCACAAGTTGGGTAGACAACAAAAATTTATTCTCACTGTTCTAGAGGGCAGAAGTCTAAGAACAAGATATTGCAGGGCCGTGCTCCCCCTGGAGCCTCTAAGGGAAAATCCTTCTGCCTCTTGTAGATTCTGGGGACCTCATGTGCTCCTTGGCTTGTGACACCAAAATGCCATGTCAACACAGTTTTCCCTCTGTGTCTTCACAAGGCGTTCTCCCTGTGTGTCTGTGTCCAAATTCCCTTCTTCTATAAGGACACCGGTCGTATTGGATTAGGGCCCATCCTAATAACCTCACCTTAACTTGACTGCATCTGCAAAGATCCTATTTCCAAGTAAGGTCACATTCCCAGGTACCTGGGGTTAGGGTGTCCATATCTCTTTGAAGAACACAATTCAACCCGTAACAGTTTCCTATCATCTGTAGGAAAATAATAATCATCTAGTAACTTTAGAATTTCTAGAAGGCTTTTAATATCTCTGCCCAGGGAGATAGATATGCCTTAATATTTTTGTAAAAGAGGATACTCCCATTAAAACTAGAGTTGTTTTGTTATAAGAGGTGAAGATATCAAATTATGTTTGATGCAAAATTCCTTGGTTTTGCTAATTCACCAGGAGATGTAATTTTTTAAAAATTTATTTAAGATTTTTACCACAACCATATTTCCATGTTGCAACATAGTTTTTGTAATTTTCATGATATTTCCTGGTTGTTGTATATAAGTCTCTAGCCAAGAGTGTCTTGGCTGAATCTAGTTTTCAACTGATGTCTTTCAGCTATACGTTTAACTATACAACACTGCCAGACCAGTCTTCCCAAATTAGTGCTGTGTTCTTGGTGATTCTGTGATGTAAACAAAGTATGTTCTAGTGTCAGACAGACTGGAAGTCATGTCTCAGTCCTATGTCTTTCCAGCTGTGTAAACTTGACATTAAAAAAAGTGGTAGAAAAAAATGTAAAATAAACATATATTTATATTTATAGGAAAAACGGTGCTGGTATCTGCTCAGAAAAAGATCTAGAAGGACTCACACAAAAACCATTAAGCAGGATAAGACCTAAGAAGTGGGGATGACAATGAATGAGGGTGTGAAGACATTCACATTTTACTACGTGTACATTAGTATTAAATATTTTTCTTCAACAAGCATGTATTTTTTCCTAGTTTTTAAAGAACCAGTTCAAAATAAAAAAGCACCTATTTTAAAAGCAGGTAATTATTTGGAAACTAAGGAAATCTGACAGTTTCAATTTACCTACACCAGTTCCTCTCTATTACTTACCAATTGGAAAAGATAATTATGGTATGGAGAAAATGTGATTTGAGAACAAAAATAGAAAATAAAAAGCTTTTTTCTTCTTACTGTTGTCTCTAATTGTAATTTCTTTTTAAAATTTTTTGTTTTTTTTAATTTTTAAAAAATATACTACTTTTTCTGACATGTACACACTGCTATATGTATTTATTTTTGGCTGTGTTGGGTCTTCGTTTTTACATGTGGAGGAGGAAATGGTAACCTGCTCTGGGATTCTTGCCTGGAAAATCCTGTAGACAGAGGAGCCTGACAGGCTACAGTCCATGGGATCACAGAGTCGGACACGACTGAGCGACTAGCAGTTGGTCAGTTTCTCTAGTTGTGGGGAGTGGGGGTTACTCTCTTGTTGCGGTGCACGGGCTTCTTGTTTCGGTAGCTTCTCTTGTTGTGTGTGGAGCACAGGCTTTGGTAGTTGAGGCACATGGGCTCATTAGCTGTGGCTTGAGGGTCCTGGAGCACGGGCTCAATAGCTGTGTGGCACATGGGCTTAGTTGCTCCAGTGTGTGTGGGATCTTCCCAGTCCAGGGATCGAACCTGTGTCCTTTACACTGGCAGATGAATTCTTATCCACGGAGCCACCAGGGAAGTCCTCTAATTGTAATTTCTTCCTAACCCATAATAGTTCCTTCAGGAATCTGGATCTCTTTAATTGTCTTCCTTTACCAGAAAAAAATTTTTAAGAAATAAATACATCCTTTTATTACAATTGTCAGAGAAGTATTTGGAATTTTTGCTTTTGTTGTTACTGATATTGCTTTCAAATAGGCTTTATTTTTCAGTTGAAACCTGATTTTGCATTGTAAGCAAATATTGTTACTCTTCTAGACTGAATTATTCCCAGTCTAAAACATTCTGAAAGGAATATATTCATTAATATTTTCAAAGTGTGACTTGTGTGGTGGCCCAGTGGTAAAGAATCCACCTTGCAACACGGGGCAACCAACTCCGTGCACTGCAACCAAGACCTGACATGACAAAAATAAGAAAGGAAAATTTCTAAATATTGTAAGCATCCTCGAAATAATAGTAGCAATGACCCCTCTGTTATTTTTTCCTACAATTCTCTTCAACAAATTCTGTTTTCTCAAATAACGCATAGCTCAGCGTTACATATTTGTTACCGTTAATAACGGCTTTTGAAAAAGCAGCATGTACTGCTTTTGAAAGATGAGAATTCTTCCACTTTTCTTACCATTCTAACACTTACTAACAAAACTAGATGATGTAGCTAGGAAAGGAAATTATTTAAAAAATGTAATTTCCTTATTTCATTTTCTTCAGTATCAATCTAATGTTATCATTCATTTAATTTCCAGTAGACTTATAGAAAAAGTCTTAGTAAGAGAGTATTCCTTTATGATTTATGTTTTTTTAAAGGCTAAAAAAGTTTTCATGAAACCTTTTTTGAGGCTGAAAATGATTGGGTCTGAAAAATTATGTTTGATTTATAGCTATATATTAATATGAGTTATTAATATATGTTTTCAGTAAATATAGAAAGTTTCATCAATTATTGACAGTTCAAAACAGATTGGTTAATATTAGTTGATTGCTTGACAGAAAAGAAAACCTGATTCTATTCCAAAGAGTAAAACAAGAACTAAGATCAAGTTGTGAGGTCACTGAGGATATTTCGAAACCATTCATACGTCACCACTAAGAGCACAAAGACAGTTTAAATGCCCTTATGTACATATATGGTAGTACCTTGATTTGTGTAATGCTTCTGCCGGTTCTCATTGTTCTTTAACCCTACCGTCATTATCATCAACTTTTTTTCATTAAGAATTTATTAGTCACCTATGTATACATACATGATAATATGTATAGTTGGTACCTGGAGAAGTCCATATACAGCAACACAAATTGTGGCTATTGGTAAAACATTTGATATTGTGCCTTTCATGAATTATGTAGTATACGTTTGGCTACTCTCTGAGTTTACAGATAAAAGATGATATCCTGTTGGTTCCATGTGACTTCAATGGATTGAATGTTGTTGACTGGTTCTCAGGTCCTCTGAATCCTTTGTGACAGCAAGTCCCAAACCTGGCCCATGGGAGCTCAAGAAATGCTCAAAAAAAAGCAGCAGGGAGACAAAAGTATCAAGGGAGTAAATTCAATGCTGGGGCCACATGCTACAACATCAACTCGACTACCTGTTTTTTTAGAAAGAAGCAAAATAAAAATATATTCTTCTCTGTAACTGACATGGCTTTGGGATTTGAAAAAGCAGAATAATCAAATTTTCATTTTAAAATCTTTTAAAATACAGTGGGATAAAAATACCATTTCTTTTTGTATAAGAAAGCTGAGACATTGAAAAATTGAGAAATAGAATTCCAAGGGAAAAAATGAAATTTCAACATTAGGAAATCCAGTAATGCAATTCACATATTAATCAATTGAAGAAGAATAATCAAATGATGACCTCGTTAGTTGCTGAAGAGACACTTGATAGAATTCAATATGCATTCCTTATTTTAAAAAGAACTATTAATAAGCTTTGATAAAGGCAGAAACTACTGCAAATATCCTAATAATGAGACATTATGAGATGCTCATTAAAGATGGAAACGGGAAAGGAATTCTACAATCATCATGTTATTTTGAATTTTGGTCTCTAATTACATTCAGAAGCATATTCCAAATGAATTGAAAATCCACATATAAAAAAATTTACATAAAAATACTAAAGAGAGTCACCCAGAGGGATGGAATGGGGAGGGAGGAGGGAGGAGGGTTCAGGATGGGGAACACATGTATACCTGTGGCAGATTCATTTTGATATTTGGCAAAACTAATACAGTTATGTAAAGTTTAAAAATAAAATAAAATTTAAAAAAAGAAAAAAAAACACTAAAGAGAGTATAGGAAGTTTTGTTTTTAAAAATAATCTTTGGACTGGAGATGGCCTTCTAAGTCTCAGACAGCAAAAGCCATAAATAAAAGACTGACAAATCTGTCCTCAGAAATATCTTTTTAAACTTTGATTTAATGAATGATGCATAAACAAAGCTACACATTAAGCAGCAGAGAGAGAGAGAGGCCATGTTTTCACAGAACCAGAGGAGAACCATAATATATAAAGAATTCCTTTGAATCTCAAGAAAAAGTAAGTGAAAAGAAAAATGGGCAAACGCAGCACCATTTATACATAAATAAAGATAAATGGCCAAGAAACATGAAAAGTTATTTAACCTCACAAAAAGAGTCTGGAAAATACAAATAAAAACAATCATAGTATGTTATTTTCATCCCCTCAAGTAAATGAAAATATGCTTTCACATTCAACTGATGGAGTGTTCGTGTTATAACTATCTATGGAGAGCAATTTGGCAATGTCTTTCAAAACAGTAATGCCATACACTCTGATTCAGTGATATATACATTGTGTATGTGAATATTTATTGCAGCATTGTTTGCATTAATGAAAATAGCCTAAGTGGGAAATAGTAGATCATTTTATGGTACACTCTATCTATAAAAGAGAGTGAGGTAACTTTAGCTATACTGACATGGAAGAAGTTTCTGACTTAATATTAAGCAAGTTTCAAAACAATATGTTTGGTACAGTCCAACACACATAATGATTAACACATGTTTCAACACATGTAAACAAAAGTCAGAACACCTATGTGTACAAAATAGACACATGTACATAGGGAAAAGCCTGGAAAAACATACTGCAAAAAGTTTGCCAACCTTGCCTGAGCAAGGATTAATATGATGGGGATGAGTCCCACCCCTTAAGCCCCCATGGGGGATGAATAGAGAGATGAACAAGAGACTTTGACTTTTTATTCTATCTCTGTAATGTTAGAATTTTGTTAAGGGAAAATTCATATTTGTAGTGTAAAATATTAATTACTAAAGGAGTCAAATATAGTTTATATAGTGTAGAGATCGTTGCTGTTTTTATTAAGCAGACATTAGAATCAACCAAGGTGTATGAAATTATTTAGGACATTTTATCCATCAGGCAGGAAAAAAATGTTTCCATCGTAGGCAGGGGAGTTATTTTCTCACTGATGACATATTTATTTTTTTAAACACCAATTAACGTAATTTAGAGGAGCCTGGGGAGAAGGCTATGGCACCCCACTCAAGTACTCTTGCCTGGAAAATCCCATGGATGGAGGAACCTGGTAGGCTGCAGTCCATGGGGTTGCTAAGAGTCGGACATGACTGAGCGACTTCACTTTCAATTTTCACTTTCATGCATTGGAGAAGGAAATGGCAACCCACTCCAGTGTACTTGCCTGGAGAATCCCAGGGACAGGGGAGCCTGGTGGGCTGCCGTCTATGGGGTCGCACAGAGTTGGACACAACTGAAGCGACTTAGCAGCAGCAGCAGAGGAGCCTGGCGTGTTACAGTCCATGGGTTTGCAAAGAGTTAGATAGGACTGAAGTGACTTAACATGCAATTTGAT